>NW_020954583.1:2115699-2407220 GCF_900497805.2 Vombatus ursinus
ATAGATAGATAGATAGATAGATAGATAGATAGATAGATAGATAGATAGATGATAGATAGTGGTGCCACACATATTTTATACATCCACCACTCATGTCTCAAGGATGACTCCATCCAACTCTTCCCTTTAAAATATATAATAAGACTTTGAATATAATTGAATATTTTCAAATAATTAACTAATAATTTTGCCTTAAATTCTATTCAGCTAAAGTATTTGTATATAAATTGTGCTTTCTGGTTTGCTTATGACTTTTTAATAAATGTTTTTATATTTAGCTAATAATGCATATCAATATAACATCAACTGACTTTCCCATATAAAATAACCTTGCTGGGCTATGAAAATAGCAAGGTAAAAGATTCAAGAGAAAAGAGATTACATGGAAGTCCATTCTATCCAGAAGATGTAAATAGGATCATTAATGTCTTATCCATAAATATACAAGTTATGAGATAAGACCCCTGGGAAGCTAGTGACATTAATAGAAAAGTAAGAGTGAAAAAGTACAGCTGTAGAAGATGTCTTTTATTCAGAGTTAGTATTAATGCAGACAAACCAATCTGGAACTGTCAGTGAAAGACATAACCTTTACATTCACCTTTTGTAAATTATCACAGACTATATCAACTTACTAATGGGAATTCATGCCCATGTATATGTATTAAGAATGACAATTGGTTTAAAAGGCCAATCCATAGTTAAGGGAAATATATCATAGTGGAAGTATAGCTAGGTTTTTTTCAGTCTTTTAATTTTTTAAGAAAGAATATTTGAGTTCTAAGGGACCTAGAGATCATGTAGTCCAACCCCTTTATTGTACAGATAATAATAATTCACATGTATTTGTTTTTAAGATTTACCAAGTGCTTTCCTCCCAACTCAGTGGGGTAGGTAGTGTAAATATTATGTTAATTTATACACAGAGGGAAATTGGGGCCCAAAGAGATTAACTTATTCAATGCCACGACTATTTTCTTTCCCCCCAAATGAGTTTAGTCATCCTTGACCATAACATAGTTAAAAACCAGTAGATTATACCATACAAATGGGGGTGTAAGCATATAGTTAAAGGTGGTCTCTCCCTTATGTAGGTCCATCCAGTACAGATCTCCCCCAGTTAGCCACAGAATTGAGTGGGAGACTTTCTGTTATGAATAGATTAGATCCCTCTCCACTACAAACTCCAGTTTCCAATAAGCGTAGTCTTACACTTACACAAAATCGTAATGCACCTATACCTGTGATACCTTTTACTGGTCCATTGCTGCAGAACTTATGATTGTTAAGAGAGGTCCAAAGAAGGCTCATTGAAATGACCTAGTATATAAAATAGCCTCCAGAGGCTGACTGAATTAACAAACAGCAGGTTCTGAAGGCAGTTCCTTCAGAAGTAGACTAGGCCTCAAGAAATTTCACCTCACAAACTTTCACCTCACAGTCTCAGAAACTTTCACCTCACAAATTTTCATCTAAAGAGCTGTGGCTGAGTAGGGAAAGATGGAAGGACTCTCTGCTGTTTTTGGAAGCCAGGTCCAGCAGTACTGACCAGAAGTGATCCCAGGTTAGGGCTGTGGATGAAGATGAGAGAGTACAGTTACCCAGGGAGCAAGAACATTTTTGGGACAGTGTGGCTGGGGCCCTAGCTGTGACTTAGAGGAGGAGAGGATTCCCTAAGGTTCAGCCCCCAGACAGAATTCAGAAAATAATATTAAGGAAGACCTGAGGCCTAAGGTAATGTTATCCACAACTTGGGATTAAAACCTTATTATAATAATAGCTGCTAAAATAAAATAAAGTAAAAATAAAAATGAATAAGCAAAGGAAAAAGAACCTGACCATAGATAATTACTTTGGTGTAAAAGAAGATCTGGGTTCATGTTCAAAGAAAGATAGTGAGGTAAAAAAAAAAAAAAAGTCACTCCTACCCTAAAGAGTAACATCAAATGGTCACAAGCCCAAAAAGAGTTCTTGGGGGAACTTAAAAAGAAAATCAAAAATCAGAGAGATTGAGGAAAAATTAAGGAAAAAAAAAGCAATCCAAGAAAATTATGAAAAGAAAGTTAATCACTTGGGAAAAGAGGTCCAAAATTTTAAGGAAGAAAATAACTCCTTGAAAACTAGAATTGGGGAAGAGGAATTAAATGACATTGTAAGACACCAAGAAATAATAGAACTAGAAAAAATAGAAAAGACTGAAACATCTCATTAGAAAAACAACTGATCTGGAGAACAGATCAAGGAGAGACAACATAAGAATTGTCAGACTACCTGAAAGTTTTGATAAAAAAATGAATCTGGATACAATATTAAAAAAAATCATTAAGAAAAATTGCCCAAGATTCTAGAACAAGAGAATGAAGTAGAAATAGAAAAAAATCTGCCATTTATCACCTAAAAGAGATATCAAGAGGAAAACTTAGAGTAGTGTCATAACCAAGTTTCAAAACTCCCAGGTTAAGGAGAAAATATTGTAAGCAACAAGAAAAAAAACACAATTTAAATACTACAAAAATACAGTCAGGATTTCATAAGACCTAGCAACTTCTACTCTAAAAGACTATAAGTCTTAGAAGATTAAATTTCAAAGAGCAAAAGAGCTGGGGTTTTGTCTGAGAATAACTTACCCAGAAAAGTTGAGTATAATCCTGAATGAAAAAAAAATGGGCATTTGATGAACTGAAAAACTTTCAGATACTTGTAACAAAAAGACCAGAATTCAGTGGAAAAATTGATATGAGATCCAGAAGAAATATAAGGAAAATATTAAAGACTAATTATAAGGCACTCACTAAGGTCAAACTGTTTACGTATTATATATATGAAAATGTTACCAGTATTCTTAAAACATTACTAAGGTAGTTTGAAAGAAAGGTTGGGGCTGAGTTGTGTTGATGGGGTGATTCTAGAAAACAAAATTTGATAGGAAAAGGTAAAAGGAGCAATTATATTATAAAAATGGGACGTGAAAAGAAGAACTAATACAGAAGCAAGTAGGGTTGGAGGGCTGGTAATGCTGGAACCTTACTCTCATTTACTTTACATTGAAGAGAAAACAATGTGTACATCTGGAAGGGTGTAAAAGTCTTCTGAACATGTAGAGAGGTGAGAAAACTAGGGGACAGAGTATAAGAGGGACTTTGAGAGGTATGTGTAGATTGGGATTTGGGAGGGGGGATAATAAGATAAAATGGAGGGAAACTCACAAATAGTAATTATAACTTTGAATGTGAATGGGATGTTTATAATAGCTCTCCTTGTGGTGAAAAAGAACTGGAAATTATAGAGATTCCCATCAATTGGGGAATGGCTGAACAAGCTGTGGTATATGGTTGTGATGGAATACCATTGAATTATAAGAAATGATGAGCTCAATGATCTTAGAAAGATATGTAAACATTTGCACGAAATGGTGAACAGTGAAGTGAGTAGAACTGAGAGAATATCGTGTATAGTGACAGCATTCTTAAAAAGAATGACTTTGAGTAACTAAGTAATTTTGTCTATTATAAACACATAAATTAAAAATAAAGAACACATGAAGAGAAACACTATCTGCATCCAGAGAAAGAACTGATAAATAGAATATATGTATAATTTTATATACATATATATGTAAATACACATATGTATAATATATGCCTATACATAATTTACATATTTTATATACCTATTTGTGTCTAATGGTAGCCATCTCTAGTGCAGAGTGGGGAAGGGAAGAAAAAAGGGAAAAAAAGAAATTTATATGATAATTATATTATATATTTAAAAGAAATAAATAGCAAGTTGTATATGATATATTTGCAGTTTCATGTACAATCATCTTTTTTATTATACTATGTTATAGAAATGTTTGCGTTATTCCATAAATTGAAAATAAAATAATTTTTAAAAAAGAATCAAAGCAATAAGGAAACAAGATTAAATAAAACTGTTCACTAAATTCTCAAACTGAGGAACATTTTGAAGGAAGTAAACCCATTCAGAAAAAGTTAGAAGTACTTCTTGGCACAACAGGTAGCAAACATGAAACTCATTACTTCATGAGGGGCTTAAAATACAAATAGCCTAAAGAAGGTTTTAGATGAATTAATGAATTAGTAGACCTGAGTGGTAGGCACATACCTACGCCTTAACTGGATGTGTGACTCCAGGGTATAGTGCTTAATCCATTTGAGCCTCAATATCTTTGTCTGTCAAAAAGAAAAAATTACTGACATGTCAATTTCTATAATCCTGAATATCAGTCTTAATATTATGTCCATGACAAAGTGCTTTGAAGTAATATGTCATATAGAAGAGTAAAATATGGTTGCATGGTGTTGCTATCTTAGCCTGAAGTTATTCTTGAGATTTTTGATGACTACATAAGTAAATGCAGTAGTTTATAACCTCAGCGGTTATGCAATGTGAGAGAATCAGCATGTCCTTGTCAAAAAGATCCTTACTAGCTACTGCACCTTAGCTGATGGAAGCCAAAGAGCCAACAGTAGATGATGCTGAAAAGCTGAAAATCCAGCAGATAGTTGCATAGTATCTAAGTAATAATGAGACCATCAGAGATGCTCAGCAGGGAAAATGCAAATGCTTAGCAGAGATATGACGCCTAACAGAGATAAGGTAGAAGTATGAAACAATGCAACCAAGGGCAGCAAATGACATCACCAGAGGACACAATTGAGGCATGAATTATACCAGCTTCATATGTGCCCTTACCACAAATGTTCCTTATGTATATGCCTTCCATACATGAGCCTTGTCACTTGCATTACCTCAGTATGTACTCTCATGCATGTCTCTGGTCACTATCCAGCCATGAAATCCTGAAGCTGAATCATCATGATTAGTGAACAAATGAAAGTAAATTTACTTTACCCACTATATCTAACTTATCTCAGATCAGACCATACTTCATATTCCATACCTGAGCCATCTTGCCATCTGCCATACCACCAAATGCTTATCCTCTGAGCATAGTAATTCTAGAAAGCATTACCTCTAGAAAGACTATTTTAATCAATTCACTATGCCTGTGATTCCTCCAGACTAAGACTTTTCTGTCCACCACTTTCCTATGTATGTTTTTTTCTTTCTATTAAGAATGTAAGCTTATTGAGGCCAGAAACTATTTTACTTTTCAAGTTTCATTTCTAACACTTAATATAGTACTTGACATTTAGTAAACAATTCATTTTTGTTCGTTTATTTGTTAATATACAGACATAGACCTTGATGTAAAGGGATTTGGGGATAATATTAATTTGCCCCTATCCATCTACTTCACTTAGCCTATATAAAAAAGACAGACACAAAATAATAGCTTTATGCAAGTCAAAAATGTAGTAAAATGCAGACATATTAAATGCTGTACCATGATAATAAACAGAATTGTGAAATGAAAGGTACAGTTAATTAAAAAGTATGCACAGTGCCATACAGTATAGTTAACATAGGTGTGTAATGTGTTGCCCCTTCCCCATCAACTACACCTAACCTTTACCACTGATGGTTGGCTGAGCAACTTTTTTTTTTATGAAGCTATCAACAGATGTTTGGACAGTGGCTCTCTTTTTTGTCTCATATATCATATATATAACATATATAACAAACAATATTATCCTCAATTAGTTTTTGAACTTTTAAAAATCTTGAAGTATGTGGATCCATCTTTTCAAAACAAGAAAAAAATTCACTCTAATATTGAAATATGTCTGCCAACTGTTTCATTGTGAACCTTTTTGATTGGATCTCAGGTTCCAAAGCTTCTCTTTCTTCTTTTGTAATCTGCAACTAGCAGCTCAATCAGATCTTCTTTGGACAGTTCTTCTCCATGAGACTCAATCGACTCCTCCACAGCATTCTCATCCTCTTCTAGCTTCAATTCTTATGCTAATTTTACAACCATATTACTCATTTCCTCCATTTCATATTTATCAAATCTGGGAGAGAATGAACTGTGGGCACACTTTTTTTCCCCCAAACTCTCTTTGTAAAGGGCTCTGTTACATCTTCACATGGCTTAGAAATATTCCAGGTTACATAGTAAACATTATAGGATTTCCAGAAATCTTTCAATATTAAGTCCTTATCTGTATCCAAAGCTGTAATTGCCTGTGCAAATGTAAATAATATGACTTGGAATACTAAATCACTCCCTGATCCATAGGTTGTAAATAATGAGGTAGTGTTAGGGGAAAAGTAGACCAATTTTACATTTTCATTAAAATCCTCCAGATGGGGCAGGTGACCTGGGGCATTATCCAAAATAAGTTGTATCTTGAAAGGAATGTCATTATCATTACAAAACTTTTTAACTTTGGGAATGAAGTAGTGAAGAAACCATTGTTCAAAGATGATAAGGGTTAAGGTGGGGGGCAATAATGAAATAATGCACAGGTAGTGTTGCCTTGCTGATTCCTTTCAGTGCTCTGGGATTTTCTGAGTAGTGCACAAGAAGAGGTTTTAATTTGCAAGTCCCCTATGTATTCCCTTCAAGCAGAAGAGTCTTTCAAAGGCTTATGTCTGCACTTTTTTTTCCCTCACCAATATGTAGGTTTAAGATGACATTCTTTGATAAAATAGTCCAGTTTCATCTACATTAAAGATTTGCTCCAGCAAGTGGGGACCTTCATCTATTATTATTTGCAGGAACTCTGGGAATTTCTTTACTACTTCAATATCTACTTTAGTAACCTCTCCTGACACTTGCACATTATGAAATCCTATATGATTTTAAATCTTACAAACCAACCACTGTTTGCTGTAAATACCTGTGCTGCTTCAGAATATTTTACCTTGAAATCTTCAAAGAGGCTTCCAGCCTTGACTTGAATTGTCATCAAGCTTAAAGGAATATTCTTCTGAGTCTAGTCTATCCACATAGTTAATTGTTTCTTCATCTATTTGTTTCTTCATCTATTTACATCTTTTTGTTTCTCTGTCTCTTTGTTTCCACAGATAAATTAACTTCATGCAAGCACTGTCTTCTGTATGCGACTTTATCCAGGCAGCACCCTCCACTATGGTGTTCACAGTCGATACCACAGGACTAAGTTCATGTACTATTAATGATGATTTTTGTCCTCCCTCATATTTTCTAATTATTTTCATTTTCATTTCCAAGTCTTTTGGCTTATGCTTGTGAGATGGTCCACTTTTCCCACAAGTCTGTAGCTAGCCATGGTGAACATAAAAGGATCACTATTGAACATAGGGGCTAGTCACAGTATTATACATTATCTGCAGGCACAAGGAAACTGAATTAGAGATGCTTCTTAACTTCTTGCCTCTGTTTACACTGCCCATATTATACAGTGTCTTATTGTACAGTGTCTGTTTTGTGTAAAAAACTTTCATAATTTTTTGGAGTGCATATTTCTTTCAGAATTCTTTATGTAAAGGTGAATTTGCACAATGCAAAGTTACATAAAGTGAGAACTGTCTGTATCTGTTTCTTTCTTTACTGGCGGTGCAGTAATCTGTAGGAGAATGTATCTAAACTATACATTAGAGGACTTCTATTTAGTTGATTTTCTATGCAGTTTTATTGTCTTTTATTTTGAATTAATGTGTTCTCTGCACAACTGGTAAAAATGTAAACATTTGAATAAGAGTAATGAGCGAGTGTTTTAAGTGGGTTCTAAGCCAGGACATGTTAAATCAGAGTAGTTTTTAATTGTTATTATTGTTGTTATTGTTTTTAATGGGCTCTTGCATGAGGGAGATGATGCTCTGTAAGCCTAGTCAGATAATTTGGTGCATTAAAATAAGGATATACAAGGCTAGAAAAATAAGGTGACATCTAGTTGTGTAAGCACTTGACAACTAAGCAAAGTATTCTTAGCTTTATGGCATAGTTAAGAGGGAACAAAGAAGGTTTCTTTTTGTTTGTTTGTTTTTTTGTTTGTTTTTTACTTTTTAAGCACAAATATTTGCATGAGGAATAGTATAATAGAAATGATGCAATGGAAGTGAAGAGACCTGTTATATGGTTATTGAAAGACAAGTGGATGGTAACTAGGGCCTAGTTAGCATAGTGGTAGTAGGGTTGAAGAGGAGGAGATGGACATAAGAAATTTTGAGGGTTTAGAAATAGCACAAGCTATTTAATTGGCTAAAGGAGGTGAAAGGAAGGAAAGAGTAACATTTAGCACCAGAGCAGAGTTTCAAGCATAAGAACATGAAACATGTGGTGGTGTCCATTCACTTACTTATTCTTTTCTACCTTTTCTCCCTTCCTTCTTTCCTTCCTTTCCCTCCTTCCCCAAGAAGGGAGGGAATATAGGAAAATCTGTAGGTAAAGAGAAGGGCCTTAGTAAGGAGTAGATTTACCACTTCTATGCCTAGAGAGAAGGAAAAACTCTAAAATACAATCTTATGAACAATTTTTTTTTTTAATTTTTAGGCAATTGGGGTTAAGTGACTCGCTCAGGGTCACACAGCTAGTAAGTGTCAAGTGCTGGGTCTGAGGCCAGATTTGAACTCAGGTCCTCCTGACTTCAGGGCCAGTGTCTTATCCACTGAGCCACCTAGCCGCCCCTGAACGTTTATTTTTTATGAACAATTTATAACAGTACTCTTTCCTTAACATAATATCAGTTACTTGATGGTCTTTTGTGCTAAGATTCTCCAGGTAACACTATTTTGCAACTGATAAGAGCCAGTCCTAGCATATAGCACATCGATCAGCCAGCCAAAAACACATTTATTTGTGCATGATATGTACTAGGCATAGTGCTAAGTGCCCAGAGCTACCTACTTTTGGAATGATTCTGGAACTAGAGGTGAGGAGGTGTGGCAGATGATAAGAATGCTACAGAGATCAGGAGGCTAGAAATGTACAGGGCAAAAATGTTCTCCTTAATCTCTTCTCCTTTTCTTACAATTGTAGCCCCATACAAAATAATCAAACAATTACACCCAGTTTCCTAAAAGTACAATGCAGACAGAAATACATGTGTCTAAACATAAGTATTATGACATTATATATGGTACTAAGATACTCTAAAGAAAGAAATTGCAAAGATTGAGTAAGTAAATACATTTCAGGGAAAATAGATTTCCTACCCAGTTTTCACTTTTCATTTCTTTTTCATTATATGGTATGATTTATTCAATATAATTTTCTCCTTCTATTATTGATAAAGATAAAACGAATGCTGCCAACTAGTTGAAAATTATTTCTTAAAACAACAAACTACATAAAAGATTAAATTACAGAAAATCCACACTGGTGGGAAATGAATTTTCCTTTGTAGATGTACTTTACTATGAACAATTCCAGGCAAAGATGGTGCTCATAATTCATGAATACTTTAGGGGGAAGGGAAAGACAACTGAAGTTTTAAAACTTGATAATTCATGATAGGCAATTTTCACTAGTGTCCAAGAAAAGGTGCAATAAGAGTTCCGAAACACGATGAGTGGGTTATCTAATACAGGTGCCTAATCTAGAAATGGAATTTGAAGTTCTGGGAGGCTTTCTAAGCTAACACCTAATTTCTTAAAAGTGCAATGTAGACATGTCTAAACATAAGTATGATACACACACAGACACACACACACACATATGTGTTTTATATATATGTAAGTATATATATATATATATATATGGTACTAACATACTCAAAATGAAGAAATTGCAAAGATTGAGTGAGTAGACATATTTCAGGAAAAATATATCTCCTACCCAGCAACAATTTATAATAGAAAACAAAACAAAATAAATGAGATAGTTTTGCACAATGTAAGATAGGAATAGTTATTGTAGAAAGGATTAGATGAAAATATGATTATCTATGATGGAAATTGTAAACCCACTTCACCTACCCAATTGCTTCTCTTTTCTAAGAAATATGAAATTACAAACGTAATTATTTTGCCTACCTAAGTAGCATAAGGGAATATGATTTTATCTTGCTATTCTTGTTGCTTTACCTCCAAAAGTTGAAACTAGTGCAATCTCGCAGTCAACTTTGGTCTTTACCATGCTCTTATTCTCAAGTGAATCTGTGATCTCATCTGTTGGAGAGTTCCTTCTAATAATGTAGATTGTAACCCATCCATGCCTGTATGACTCTTCTCCATGTTGTCCCCTAAGTTCACCATAGATAGCCAACACAATATCCTGAAGGCCTGCCTTCATTTCTTTTGACATTGCATGGTCACCAGAGAGGTGTTCTGACTATGTTATCTGTCATCACTTATTATTGCCACGTAACTAGCCCAACTTCTCTTCCTTTCATGAAACTCTTTAATGATGTATTTTATTCTTCTTCAGAGTTCCTCATTAATTATAAATCACAGCCTGCTCGTACTCACCATGAGTATGAGTTTTCCCTCTGTGTGATACTCATTTTTAGTTCCTCATAAGCAGTTGTATTCTATGTCTTGTTGCCATTAAAGATATCTGAAGGGAAGGAAGAAACCAAAGGTACAGGAAGAACCTCAGACTTTAATAATACTGAAAAAAGACAATGCTGAACATCAGTAGCTACTCTCTAATCTATATACCTATTCTCCCACCATTACTTAGCTCATTGCTTGGCACATAGTACATACACATCTAGTAGATAAATACTTGTTGACTGATTTGTTGCTTGCTAATTGACCATACAAAATCTTAATGAGAATCACCTATATAGGAATCAAACACATGGTCAATTTCAGAATTAGTGGGGCAACAGCAAACTTTTTCAAGTGATATTCAACAATGAATCATGTTTTTATTATTAAAAATTAACTGAAAGATGCAAACATATAAGATCCCATTTTGCTCATGTTTGTTGATGATGAAAAAACCCACTAGCCTCAGTAGAGCAAGGTGCTCCATCACAGACTCTTTTCCAAGATATCTTCAATCTTTCAATAATTATTTGAAGGTAATAACAGAAATAATCATTTATAGCAACTCTTTTAATCATAAATATCAAGTGGAGTTTAAAGCAGGGAAGATGCATGCTTACCCAAGGTTCTCATCTCTGAGGTGGAGGAGATCCAGCACTGAGTCCAGGTCGAAGAGAGATTCCTTATAGATGATGAGGTCTTCCAGGGGCTCCTACCTCTGAACGAAATTAGTCTGACTGCATCAGGTCCCAGCATATGTCAGAGTTCCTCAGAAGAGGTAATTTTGAACTGTCCATTCACACAGGAAAGGCCAAGTGAATAGAGAATATATGTTGCTTGGATTTTAACTTGCATTTAGATATATACCCTGAAGAGCTCCTCCCAAAGTCTTCCCCTCTCCCTCTTCAGCTTTCTTCTCTGTGTTGTCTTCTTCCATTAGATTGTAAACTCCTTAAAGACATGGATTGTCTTTACTATATTTATACCCAAACTTAACATGATGCCTTGTACATAGTATAAGCTTAATAAATATTTATTGACCCACTTCTGGCTTCCTCTTCTCTTTTGTGTTTCTTTGCCTGATCATAGGTAACACATCCTGAGATAGACTTTTCAAGAGTGGCTAGCTCAAGCGTTCCTGCTTTCCCTAAATAGTGCCAACTGTAATTTCAAGAGAAGCCTCAAAATGCATTGTTTCTTCAAGAAGACAACCATTGGCAGAAGGACGAGATCAAACTCTGTTCTAGCTTGTGAAAAGACATTGACTTTGAGGAAGAAAATGCAGAATCCCCTGTAAGGTGAAATATCATTTAGTAGTGCTTCTAACTTCTTCATGTTTTGTTGTTTTAAGTCTCAATATCCAAGGAATTAAAAATTTCTGTAAGCATTTCTTTCATGTAGAGAAAAGAAGTAACTCCACTATACCTGATCTATTTTGTACATTGAATGTTTTTGTATTTCTTACTTTTAGGGACACCTTAGAAATGAACTTAACCTAAGCTCTGAATGATTTTCCCAGGGCCTCTGGGAATAGGGTATAAAAAACCAGAATATATGAGAACAAACCTAATCTTTTTTCAGGGCCAGGCACCCTCAGAACTGATCTAGTTTTAATATGAGTCCAGAGATGAAAGGGAAATTGGAGGGGAAGATGGTAAGTGCCACAGCACCACTGGGCCCAGTAGCAGTGGTTGTGTATGTTGTTAAACATAACATGCACACACACATGCAAGCACACACAACTCATAACTCGAAGGTTCACAAAGACCTTTCTTCACAACTCTATTGGGTAGGAAGCCCAACTATCATTATCCAAATTTTGTAGGCTATCTTCATTTATACCAATCTCCACCCCCCCATCCCTATACACACACACACACACACACACACACACACACACACACACACATATCAAACTGAAGCATTATGGTACAGTAGAAAAGATATAGTACTATGTGAAAAGACCTGAGTTACCCAGTCTCAACTTCCCAATCTACAAGATCAGAACAATAATGCCCACTTCATAGAGCTGTTATGAAATAAAGTAAATGTAAATTATCATTATTCATCAAGGACATATGTAATGGGAAGAGGAAGTAGATTATTCCTGAAGAGAAAATGAAAAATAATCAAGGGGTAATCTATGGGCTGTAGTCAGTATTGAAAGGATTGTGTAAGGGAAAATATCACAAAATCTGGGTTTTGTAATCCTATTTCTCTTCTTCCTTGATCCTGGAAGTGTCCTAATCATTTCACTCTTCTCAAATGGAAGTTACCACATGATCACTTCAGTTGATATTTCCTAGAATTTTTCTAACACTCTTTGAAATCTAGGATTGAATAATTGATACTTTTTATCAATAAGATTATGGGTAAATGTCTGAGCCTCAGTTTCCTTGCCTATATATTGAAGGCATTCAACATGAACAACTCTTCTCTCATTTTCTTCATCTCAAAATCCCTTTACATCATCTCTTACTCTCTTCTCATTTTCCCCAGTCTCTGAAAAAGAGTCAGCCCTTCTCCATGCCAAGACCAGCCCCTCTAAATATACACTTTACCCCATCCCTTTCCTTATTCTCCAGAAGATTGTATCATTAGAATCTTGAACTCTCTATCAATTGGTTCCTTTCTTATGACTTTCAAATATGCCCAAGTATCTCCCATCCTTTAGAAATAAAAATCTTCACTAGACCCTACAATCACCTCTAGCTATGATCCTGTAAATATCCTCCCTTTCTAAGTCAAAGTACTTTTTTTAAAAAGTCATCTACATTTACTACCTCTGCTTTTTCTCTTTCCGTTTGCGTCTCAATCCTTTGTAACCTGGCTTGTGACTTTATCATTCAACTGAAATTTCTAGCTACAAATTTACCAATGATCCATTAGTTGCCATGGCTAATGGTCTTTTATCAGTCCTAATCCTTTTGAATTTATCTGCTACAAATTACACTATTGATCTCCTCTCTTCTTGGATACTACTCTCTGGATTTCTATGATACCACTCTATCTTGATTTTCCCACCTGTCTTTAGGAGAGGCCCTACTTAATCTCCTTTTCTAGTTCATCATCCATATCAAAACCCTAACTATGCATGTTACTAAAGGTCCTGTCCTACCTTCTCTTCTCTCTCTACCTCTCTTTTTAATCTCCTCAGCT
Organism: Vombatus ursinus; assembly: GCF_900497805.2. Lineage (NCBI taxonomy): Eukaryota > Metazoa > Chordata > Mammalia > Diprotodontia > Vombatidae > Vombatus > Vombatus ursinus. The sequence goes on from NW_020954583.1 coordinate 2,129,203, forward strand.
CCCAAGGATTTAACTATCATGTCTATGCATTGACTACCAGATCTAATATATCTAACCCAGTTTCTTCTTTCAATTCCAGGCCTGCATCTCCAGTTGCCTGCTGGATATTTCAAACTGAACATGTCTTTACCTGAACATGTCCCAAACCAGACTTCTCAGTTAAATGTCTTCCCTTCCTCCAAATGTCTCTATTTCTGTTGAAAACACCATTATCCTTCCAGGCACCCAGGTTCTTAACATTGGCATTTTCTGTATTCCTCATTCTCCCTCAACCCTCAATCACTTGCCAAACCTTGCCAATTCTACCTTTACAACATATCTCACCACCACCTTCATCCAAACCTTTCTTCTCTCTCATTTAGATTATTGTAACAACCTGATTGTTCACCTGCACTCAAACCTCTCCCTACTACAGCATATCGTACACTCTGTCACCAAAGTAATTTGACAGAAGTATAGTCCCTAACCATCTGACTCACCTACTCAATCAACTCCAGTGGTTTGTTATTGCCTCTGCTGTTGAGCTTATAAAGTCCTACATAATCTGGCTTCACCCTATGTTTCTAAACCTATAATAAATTTCTTCTGCCCCATCTTCACTCTGAAATCCAACATAACTGATCTTTACTTTGTTCCTCATAGACTTCACTCTATTCCTCATCTTCTATCTCTATGCGTTTCCATTGGCTGTTCATGCCTGAAAGGCCTTTCCTCCTTACTGCTTTCTCTTAGAGTCCCTTTCTCTTTCTAAGCTGTAGTTTAAGCACCTCTATGAAGACTTTCATGATCCTCAAACTGCTAGTGCCCTCTTGCCCAAACTACTTTATATTTTGATTATTATGTATGTGTTTGTATTTATTACCTTTACCATTTTTAATATACATACTAGTTGTTGCTTCCATTAGAACATATACCCCTTGTGAATTGGGATTGTTTCATTCTTTATACTAGTATCTCAGTCTGATGAGTAATAAGTGCTTAATAAATACATATTGAGTAATTGGTTATTTATAATGGGAAAATAGTACTTGCACCATCTACTTCACAGGGTGGTTGTGAGGAAAGGTTGTTGTTTTAAAGCATGTCAGAGTGCCATGTTTTCAGTGCCACTGAACTATTACTAAATGAAACAATCTATGTTGATAAATTGCAGAGAAAGGCGCCGACCTGAATCAATAGTTTCCTCACCAAGGATTTCCATTTACCAGTAAAATCACAGATCTAATATCTATCTATTGCTGGAGGTAGTTTGGGATAGTGAAAAGAACATTTTCTCTAGGGGTCAAAGGACCTGATTTCAATTCCCAATTCTGTCACTTACTATTTGATTGACGCTGAGATGAGCAAGTTGTTTAACCTCTTTGGGACTTGAATTTATAATCTATAAAATTCATAAAATAATGGGATTGGACGAAAATCCCTAAACTTATTTGGCCTACTACCCTCTTTTCCAAGAAAATAAAAAAATTACTCAGTGCCCCCTTGGAAATCTACTTTCTTTAACTATTTAACATTTTAAAAATTTGCATCATTTAATATATTTTTAAATGATGTATCTTAAATTTAAGAATTTATTTAAGTTTGTGGGTTTTTCGTGCATTGAAATTTTGATGAAGCAATATTGTGTCATGTAACTATATGGTATTGTATTGTAAACAAGTCATCACACATACATATTCCTTGCCAATGCATGCTGGACTTCCTGACAATGCTTGACACACCCATCTACCAACACTTGCTTGTCAAGACCTGTCAGCTGACTTGATCACTGATTGTTATAATTTGCATTTTGTATGTTTATTTGAAAAATAATGTAATCACTATGACTTTAACTCTGTTATGTAACAGATGAAACATGTGCGAGTAGTTTTTCAAAATTTTCTTGTCTTCTCTCCTTTCCTTATGCTTCCACCACCCCTTTACTTTTATTCAATGCCCCACAATTGTACCTGAGGTAACTACCCACCACCCTGGATAGTTTCAGAGCCCTCCAGGGGGCAATACCATCTACTTTGGAAACCTATGGACTGAATGATGTCAAAGTAGTTCTTTCAGCTCTTAGTATGCATTATGATCCTATACTCCTATTGAATTGTTCCCTGGCAAAATCAAAAGAAGAAAAGGAAGGTATCCAGCATGCTAGGCAGATGGTCTATGGGATATTTATAGCAAGATGTGGAATGGACAGGAATTACACAGGATGATGAGGGATGAATAGGTTGCCCACAATGAAGAAGTCACAGATCCTTAAGTATCAAAGTACCCTAATGGTCTTTGTTTTGCTCTCACATGTGCTAATTAGTGTATATATATATATATATATGGATAGATAAAAAAATTGTCATCAAAGCAACCAAGATTGTTTAGAGACAAAGGAAATATCTGCCCTTACTAATCTGAATCAATTCATTTTATTATCTCTCTCTTGCCCTCTCTCTTACTAAAGTATAGACTGAAATGATTAACAAACACTATTTAAACTTAAACATTGTATGTATGACTCTGAATTCTTAGTGTATCTTTTATTTTCATGGGGAAGAGGGGATGATCCCATGACGAGGGACATAAGAAACAATCTAATTTTGTTTAAGATAAGGTTTGCTCTTACTTCTTTATTCTTCCAAACTTCTTTGTATGGATATATATTTTCCTTTCCTAAATTCCTTTGAACAAATGGCTTCCCATTGAAAGTAGAGAATAAAAGTAAAAGTATCTTCTAGACCCAAAAATCCTTTCTGAACTAAAGGGCTTGGATATTTTTGCAGAGACTTGATAGCAACATATTCTCCCACATGTAATGTTAAATATTGATAAAGAATAGGCAAAATGGATGAATCAGAGTCATATACCTTGTGAAACAATGATAAAGATAATAATTTCTACTTCCATCATCTTTACCCTATGGTTGGTGGTTTTGGTTGTGAGAAGAGAAAAAAAAAGTCTAAACTCCTATTATATCCCAAACATAAACCCTTAATCAATCCACAGAAATCCTGAAGTTTGGACCTTCTAGGAAAGCTCTAGATTGGAGGGTAGTCCTACTAAGCTCAAATTGGTCTATGTGCATGCCAAAATCATAGCAGATTCCAATGATTAGAGCAGGGATGTGTTGGTAAATGATTACTAAACTGGAAGGCAGGGAAGGGGAATATATTCGCAACACACTTTTAAATTTAATCAGCATCATTAACACAAATCTAGACAATCAACAAATCAAGTCTAGATTTGTTTGCCAGATTCCCGAATGGCTCTTGTGAGCTAGTTGGAAATGGTTCTAGAACACACCTCCATTAGAGTCATAACTGCAACAGAGCCATCGATCTTTGTTCTGGGAAATGAAGAAAGACGTGGTAATACTTCCCCATGAGTTGCCTCCTTGCCTGAATGTGTTCTTGTACTATGGTACACATTTTCCCCACTATGGGTGCATCTTCAGCGCCAGTCATGTTCCCTTTCCTAATTCTATCCCTTTCCTTCCAACGGTATAGATATATCCTGGTGGCAGGCTTCTGACCTAAGGGTCAAAGCCCAAGCAAGTCGTTCCACTCACCCCAAGAGGGAAGTAACTTCACAGTGTTTGAGGCAGGCTTCCCTCACCCCTTTTATTAGGTACAAAAGTTGCTTGCTCCAGCTTTGTCAGTGCTAGATGGAAGGGGACTGGATGCATAGCACTTGACCTTTGTGAAATTTACTCAGTGTCAGCCAACTGTTATACATGTTAATGAAAACTCACACATTTTGCTGTGGGAGGAACTCATTTATTAAAAATAGAATAATCTAAAGGAAAAACATATACCATAGAAGACTGTCAGGTAGCCAGAAATAGTTCATCTGATCTCATCTAGCAAATGTGATAAAATATATTTTATATTTACCTAGTTCTGGTTTCCACAGTTGTGCTTAGTTTGATATAAAATAGTCAAAAAGTCATTCTTTTGTAAATGCATTACGATCATTACTGTCTCCAATACGGAGATGCTTCAATCTACCTACTTTCAGTTATAATTGGGATCTCTAAAATAATTTTATGTAGACAATCTTATAAGTAGCTTCATCTTGCCTCATGGAAGAAATAGCTAGATGAACTTTTAGGAACTTTTCATTCCCCAAAAGGATATTAAATGAGAACATTTTTATAGTAAGATGCTGAAGAAGAGGATGTCAAAGAGCATTTTCAAAAAAGTTAAGTGCTTTAAGGTTTGCAAAGCACTTTACAAATACTATCTCATCTTATCCCTGTAATAACATGGCAACACTGAGAAGTTGGCACTACTATTATGCCCATTTTACAGATGAGGAAACAGGCAGACAAAGGTTTGGTGACGTGCTCAGGGTCTTGTTGACTCCAGGTTCAACATTCCATCCACTGTATCACCTAGTTTCCTTATTGAGTATCCTTTCTATTGTATGCCTACATTAACTTCTTTTTCTTAACTAGCATCCTTCTATACAAAGTCCAATTGATAATATTCCTCATATGATATGACTGGGGTACACACATGAGCAAAACTCAGGGGTCCTATGATCATGCGATATGTAGAGGAATAACTCATATTTTCAAAGAAACAAGAATGCCAATGTTTTCTGGTGATGTCATCATATTGTTTCCATTAGGCCTACTACCTGCAGTACTGATAGGATATGCAGTCTCTTCCAGGTATATGGGTAGGGTTTCCAGTGCCTTCAAGACATTGATCCATTGGCCCCAGGGTTTGCCAAGAGTGGCTTGAATAAGCCCAAAGTTATAGCCCTCTGTTGTTCTTCCAGCTTTTGGAACCCATACCTGAGACAACGTTTCTTTCTCATGAGAGGAAGAATGAACTCTGACATCTGGCTTTTAGTTTATATGCCAGAGTCTTAAGTTTTGACTTTTTTAGAAAGACAAGGACCTCACACATCCCATCACAGGACTAGAAAAAAAAAACAAAAACACCTTTCTACTCTCTTCTCCATAATAGGTGTGTTTTGCCTCTCTAAAAAGAGAGTACTCACCGTCATGGGCCAATCTCTTTTGGAGTACGGAACAGCCAAGTAGTGTCCACAAATGTTATCTTTTTTTTTTTTAATCTCAACTTCCTGTTTACCAAGAGCAGGATCTCTGTCTTAAACCTTGATACAATTTAGGGTTAGGAAATCCCTGTAATTCCTATTTAATTATATGTGTTACAATTGTATCTTATGTTGGTCCTCCTGACTACCACTACCCCACCTTTTTAGTCAATAATAGTAAGTTTACAAGTAGCCAATATAAAATAATAGTAGCAGGAAGTAAAATTGCAAAACAGAACATAGAAGTCACATATAGGCTGTCCCAAAAATTAAAGGAGCATAATTTGCAAACTGTATCATATATTAAGCAAAATTCACATCCTGAGACTATGTGCTAAATCAAGGGAAGCCTTGTTCTAGACCTTGTTGACAGGGCCATTTGGTCTTATGATATGTAAACCTAAAATAAGTTCTAGACATTAGCAGTAAGACCAATAGAACACCAAAAGGAAATGATGTAGACATGATTAACTATCAAGTTTTGACAGCAATTTTGAGGTAATTTGGATATATTAATGAACGAATCCCAAGCTAGCACAGATAAGAGTTAGTCTGTTTCCTACAAAAAAAAAAAACGCCCTATAAAAATAAAACCTCAAAATCTTGCCCTTCAAGTACTTTTCCATCTCTACTGTGTCCATGATGTGCTCCCAACTCTAATCCTTGGGTGAGTTACTCTCTGTGACTTTCTCCACCTTCCCCATTGCCTTCCCCAAGATGCCTGCTTTCTTCTATCACCCCAGACCTCTGTCTCTGTATCCTGCCTCTCCATCTTGCTTAAGTGTGTACTTTCTATGCTGTTTGTCCCTATCCCTGCTGTGCCTCATTAAAGTATGATTTGATCAGCTGCCATTATAGTCTTTCCCAGCTAATACCCAAAGAACAAGGCATGCCTGCCCCATTTCATAATTCCATAAATTAATTAGCAATTAACTGCCAAACTGCACTGCTTCAGAAACATTTTAGAGGCTTCCCTATCAAAAGACTACCTAGTTTTGAGAGTCATATTCTCCAGCTGAATTTTTCAGGCCTGAAATTAATTTCGGTCTGTCATTCGAAGAATGAGAATGGGAAATACAAAGGAACAAAAAATCTTCATGTTTACATCATTTGTGTTCACATTCATTCTTGACCAATGCTTTAAGCAACTATAATATGCAAAACTCAAAGCTTAACCACTAGGAGAGATTAAAAGATTAGATAGAATCCAAGTCTTCTTGAAGTTTTCTGTCTACTAGTGTTCTCTCTCTCTCTCTGTCACAAACACACACACACACACACACACACCAGTAGCTATAGTCCAAAATGCAAAATGTTGCTATCAGATTATTATCTGGGCTATATGAAAATGCTGACTAGCAGATCTGTTCTAAAATCACTCCAATGCCTTATAGGGGTGTATAATTCTTTATGATCATGCCAGGGTTCCATAAGCTCTTGCAGGTCCTACCAAACTAGAAAACATTTGAATACAAGTCTAGAAATGGAAGGTATGACTGTCACCTGAAAAACAGCATAGTAATGGTGCATTACCAGGATGACTGCAGAGTGATGATTGTTTTAACTACAACAACTCTCCAAAAATAGTACTGGAGTGTGTAGAAAAAAAATGACAGAGCTGGTCCACTTTGGAATTTGGCATGATATGAGTATCAGTAAGCCAAGGAAGCTAATGACTCTATGAGACATCAAGAAACAATAAAACAAGATTAGAAGAACAAAAAAATAGAAGAAAATATGAAATATCAGAAAAACAACAGACCTGGAAATTAGATTATGGAAAGATAATTTAAGAATTATTGGACTATCTAAAAGCTATGATCAAAAAAAAAAAAGAGCCTAGCAATCATATTTCAAGAAATTATCAAGGAGCATTGCTCTAATATCCTAGAACCAAAGGACAAAATAGAAATTCTAAGAATCTTCAATTCAAAATCTACCAAAAGAGATCCCAAAATGAAAACTCCCAGGCATATTAGAGCCAAATTCCAGAGCTCCCAGGGCAAGGAGAAATTATTGAAAGCAGCAAGAAAGAAACAATCCAAATATCATAGAGTCACAGTCAGAATCACATAAAGGTGATATGTGATTTCTAAAAAAAACAAAAAAACAAAAAACACAACTTTATCATTATTAGGGCAATTAGAGAGAGTCTACATAGACAGAAGGCATGAATATGAATCAATTATGTTGGAATGATCACCCTATCAAAAAAAAATGAAAGGGTGAGAAAGAGGTATGCACTGGGAGAAAGGGGAAGGGACAGGAAAAGTTGGGGAAATTATCCTACACAAAAGAAAAACACATAAGGAAAAGCTTTTACAGTGGAAATGGGGGTCGTAGCTTGATCCCTATTCTCATTGGAATTAGTTCTAAGAGGGAAGAATATATATACATACTCGGTTGGATATAGAGATCTATCTTACTTAACAAGGAATTAGGAAGGGAAGGTGTAAGAGAAAAGGGTAGAGTGATAAAAGGGAGAGTTAGTTAAAGGAGGCAGTGGTCAAAAGCAAAAGATACTTTTGAAGAGAGAAAGGGTAAAAAAAAGAAAGAGAAGGATAAATAGGAGAAAATAGGATGGAGGGAAACGTACAGTTAGCAATCATAATGATTAATGTGAATGGAATGAACTCCCCCATAAAATGGAAGTGGGTAGCAGCATGAATTAGAAACCAGAATCAAATATATTTTTTACAAGAAACAAATTTGAAACAGCAAATCATATACAAGAAGTTAAGATAAGGGGCCAGAGCAAAATCTATTATGCTTCAGCTGAGCTGTAAAAAAAAAAAAAAAAAAAAAAAAGACAGTGGTGGCCAACATGATCTTGGAGAAAAGCAAAAACAAAAATAGATCTAATTAAAATATATAAATAATCAGGAAAACTACATTTTGCTAAAAAAAAAAAATCAGGTAACGAAGAAATATCAAAAGTTTTTGCTGCCAAAAACAAAACAAAAAGTTTTTACAGCAAGTTTCTATGATAAAGGCCTTATTTTTCAAATATATAAGGAATTGCATCAAGTTCATAAAAAATAAAAGTCATTCCCCAACTATTATATGGTCAAAGGATATAATCAGGGAGCTTTCAGAAGAAGAAATAAAGCTATCTATAGTCATATGAAAAAAATTCTCTAAATCAATATTGATTAGAGAAATGCAAATTAAAACAACTCTGAGGTACCACCTTAAACCTATCAAATTGACTAACAAAGGAAAATGACAAATATTGGAGGGGATGGGGAAAAATAGGGACAGAAATGCATTGTTGGTGGAGTTGTGAACTGATTCAACTATTCTGGAGAAAAATTTAGAATTATTCTGAAAGAGCTATACAACTGTGCATACCTTTTGACCTAGCAATACCACTACCAGGTCTGTATTCCAGAGAAATTAAAGAAAAAGGAAAAGGACCTATCTGTACAAAAATATTTATATAGCTCTTTTGTTTAGTGGCAAAAAATTGGAAATTGAGGGGATATGCATCAATTGATTGAACAAGTTGTGATATATGATTATGGGGGAAAACTATTTTGCTATAAGAAATTATGAGGAGGATGGTTTTAGAAAAACCTGGGAAGATCTATATGATGCGAAGTAAAGTGAGCAGGATCAGAAGATCTTTGTACTTAGAAACAGCAATATTGTACCATAAGCTGTGAAAGACTCAACTATTCTGATCAATACAATGATCCAAGACAATTCCAAAGGGCTCATGAAGAAAAATGCAATCTCCCTCTAGAGAGACAACTGATGAACTCTGAGTGAAAATTGAAATAATGTTTTTTTTAATTTTTCTTCCTTTTTTTGTAACATGGTTAGTATGGAAATATGTTTTGCATGATTTCACATGTATAATTAATATTAACTTGCTTACCTTCTCAGCGAGTGGGGGAAAACCTGGAAGGAGGGAGAGAATTCGGAGCTCAAAACATTTTAAAATAATGTTAAAAATAAATAATAAATGTTAAAGAAAAGAAAAGATACATGATGTATCATGTACAAGGAACAACAAATAGTGTATTGAGGTCATAGAATATGTGGAGGGGATTAAAAAGTAAAAAGACTGGAAATGTAAGAGAGCAATAGGTTTTGAAGGGCTTTCAAAGCCAAAATGAATATTTTATATTTTATCTAAGAGCAATAGGAAGTCTTCGGAGTTTATTGAGTAGAGAGAGGACATGGTCTGACCGGAGATTTTAGGAATATCACTTTGGCAGTTGAATGGAGATGGACTGGAATGGAGAGAAACTAGAGGCAGGAAGACCAACTAGAGGTCATTGTATTATTAGTCCATGGATGAGGGGATAAGGACCTTCACTTGGGTGTTAGCTATGTGAGTGGAGAAAAGGGGCTATATATATATATATATATATATATATGGTGTTGTGAGGAACCATATTGGACATCAGACTGGAAATATAAGAGAAAGAGAGGAATCAAGGATGAAACCAAACTTTTTGTACCTTGATGAATAGGAAAATGGTGTGTCTTTGAAAGTAATGAGATAATTGGAAAAAGGGAGGGTATGGGGAAAAGAGAATGAATTCTGTTTTGGACATATTACATTTGAATTGACTTTGGAGAATCTAGTTTGAGAAGCCTAAAAGGTAATCGGAGTTATAAATACTAGAGCTCAGGAGAGATAGTAGGGGCTACATATGTAGATTTGGGAGTCTTCTATATAGAAATGATTGTTGAACACACGGGAACTGATGAGAAGGACAAGTGAATGGGGCCTAGGACAGATAATTAAGGCAAACTCATAGTTAGTGTGACCTGGATGGAGATCCAGCAAAGGAAAGAGAAAGAATGATCAGGGGCAGCCAGGTGGCACAGTAGATAGAGCTCTGGCCTCAGAGTCAAGAGGACCTGAGTTCAGATATGACCTCAAACACATGATACTTACTAGCTGTGTGACCCTGGACAAGTCACTTAACCCCAATTGTCTCACTAGAAAAAAGCAGGGGGAAAGAATGGTCAGATATATAAAAGGCGAACCAAGGAGAAACCAAGAGTCATAAAAAGCTAGGAAAATATGGGAGAAGAGAGTGATCAACAATGTCAAATGATGCAGATAGAGCAGTAAGGATGAGATTGAGAAAAGGCCATTAGATTTAGGAATTAAGAGATTCAGTTGATGAGGTACAAAACCGATTGTGGAGGGTGTAGAATAGGTGCAGCAAGTTGGCACAGTGGACAGAGTATAGGGCCTGAAGTCAGGGGGATTCATCCTTGTGAGTTCAAATCTGGCCTCAGTTTCCTCATCTGCAAAATGACCTGGAGAAGGAAATGGCAAATCACTCCATTATCTTTGCCAAGAAAACCCCAAATGGGATCACAAGGAGTCGGACGTGACTGAAATGACTGAACAACAGAATAGAGAGGAGAAGTAGAAGCATCTAGTGTAAATAGCTTTCTCTAAGCATGGTGCCTGGCAAGAAGAATTCAGCTACTCCTTGAAATTCTTATAACGTTCCAAGTTACTGCCTTTCTGGCTTAAATTCTTCTTGGGGAATCTTTCTGGTGTTAATCATAAACACTTGGAAATAGAGACATAGGAAGGTAGATAAAGGGTGTGATCAGCTCAAGTAAGGGCGTTCGATTTATTTTATTTTGTTAAGGATGGAGAGACATGGTATAAGTAGGCAGGAAGAGAGAAGCCAGTAGGGAGGGAGAGACTGAAGATAAAAGAGAATATGGAGATGACAGAGAAGATGAGAAGGGATGAGATCAAGGGTACATGTCGAGGAGTTTGACTTGGCAAGAAGAAAGTCACCTACAAAGGAGATAGTGTCAAAGACCTTCATTAGATTAGTGAACATTGTGAATAGACCTGTGTTCTGCTCCTGGCATTTCTCCTGGAGTTGTCGAGGCAGTAAACACTGTAGCATGTAGACCATTGCTCAGCCCTTTCTGAAGCCATACTGGCTCTCAGGCGGATGACCCCCTTCCAGCTAAAGGATCAGCCTATTAGGGAGGACTTTGGCAAGAATCTTGCCAGCAGTGACTAAGAGGGCAATTCCCCCTGTGATTTTCATGGGACAGCCTATTTCCTTTTCTTTATAGAGATGGACAATGGAGGCATCCTTAATCTCCTCAGGGATAACTTCCTCTTGCCATATAATACAGGATATTTCAGTCACTTTATGCTTCAACTCTGTACTCTCCCTCACTTCCTATACTGTATCACTTGCCAAGTTTAGTTGGTTCTACCTTCATAACAATTCTTGGACTCTTACTACCTATTGCTTGAATAGTTACGACAACCTCCTGATTGGACTGTCTGCCAATCTCTCCTTTCCCCACTCCATCCTTCACATAACAATCAAAATTATTTTCATAAAGCACAAGTTACATGACTTTCTTAAGAAATTTCAATTGCTCCCCATTGCTCAGGTATTAAAATACAAGTTACTCAGCTTGGCAAAGGAAGGAAAGAAAGAAGGATGGAAAAAATGAAAAGAGGGAAGAATGGAGGGAGGGAGGAAATAAGTATTTATTAAGCACCTTTTAGGTGCCAGGCATTGTGTTAAGTGTTTTACAAGTATTATCTCATTTAATCCTCATTACAACCCCAGAGAAATTGAGATGGAGGTTAAATGATCACATAGCTAGTAAGGGTTGGAAGTCAGATTTGAACTCAGATCTTCCTGCTTCAGGTCCAGCAATCTATCCATTCTGCCATCTGGACTATGACATCAGGGAGGTGATGCCATGACATACAAGCGAATTGGATTTGAGTTGTGGAAGGGGGTTGTGCAAAGTCATGAGCCTCACTTCCACCTCTGGAGCCATCTGGGTCCAGTGGCCAGATACAGATGTTCTGCCATCTAGTGCTACCTAGTTGCCTATTCTTTACCATCTGGTTCCAAGCCCATCTTCCTTGGTTTATTGTTTTTTTTTTTTTAATTATTTCAGTTCTGACTCCACAACCCCATTTGGATTTTTTTGGTAAAGCTACTAGAGTGGTTTGCCATTTTCTTCTCCAGTCCATTGTATAGATGAAGAAACTGAAGCAAAGAGAGTTAAGGAAAAGTGAAAATAGGCTGCTAATAAATTCACAGGAATGTTTGAAGTCAGGAAAATTAAATATGTGAATGTTGAGCATTGGCTGTGTAGGATCCAAGCTTACTAACTCATAATCTAGTGTTCTTTCCACTGGGCTATCCCTCTATGCTTTGGACAATCACACAGTTAGAGTGAGAAAGTCAAGGAGTTAGTCAGCTACCTAAACCTCTGGAGAAAGTTAAGTGGGATCATGCATTCTACTGGACCAGAAAGGCATATTACCACCACTGTTCAGTTGTTCAGACATGTCTGACCCTTTGTGACCCCATTTGGACTTTTCTTAGCAAAGATACTGGAGTGGCTTGCCATTTCCTTCTCCACATCATTTTATAGATAAAGAAACTGAGGCAAAAAGGGATAAGCAGTTTGCCCAGGGCCACATAGCTAGTAAGTGTCTGAGTCCAAATTTGAACTCAGGTCCTCCTGACTCCAGGCCCAGTGCTCTGAGTCATCTAACTACCTCCATAGCCAACATAGAATACTACTATTGGTAGCTGAATTTCGTGATTATTTTATTGTGGAAACTTTGTAGATTTCCTTTGGAGTAATAAACCAAAGAAGACCTGATATCTGATCTTGTGCCATTTCCAGGCCTTATATAGAAAAAAAAATAGGTCTGATTCCCTTTAGTCTAAGACAAATTCAGAGTTTTTTTGAGAGAATCATCACAAATTGTATATATTTAGGGTGTGAATAGTGGGTGGTGGGGGAGAAAAAAGATAATCATCCTTATAAAGGATATAAAAGAATATAACACATTTCCAGCTGTAGTATTATACATTCTTTTGTAAGCCTTAGAAATCGTGTAACCATTCTCCCTTCATAAAAACTAGATACCAAGTCAACAGTTGTTGCCTTTCCTTTTGTAATATTAAATTTCCTCCAAATCAAGATGATGGACAGAATAAAAAGAAAGATATGTATGTATTTCTGAGAATAGCAATTTCTCACTATTGGAAAAGGCCAAATAGAGATTAGGATCCAAAGTAGTGTCTAGTTTTCTGATTGTCACATGTTTTAATTTATAATTATCTTACCTACTCATCCGTTCAACTTTGCTACCCTTGTGACTCCTACTGTACAAAGGTATTCTAGTAACTTTCAGTCTTTAGTGACAGAAGAAAGGTTCAGTCCTTAGCCGAGTTCTGTCCACTAGTGAAACTGTCACTGATTTTTCTGCAATGGTCAAGCAATTTCATCTGCTTCAATGACCACATACCCAGTGTCCTGGAAAGGATTAAAGCTATACAGGGTGTCCCAAAAATGTTATTGCAATTTTAACCTTTAATGGCTATTTTAATAGCTTGTTAAACTATTAAAGCTTAAAACTGCACTAAGACTTTTGGGACACCTGTATAATAATAACTAACATCCTTATAATGCTTACCATGTGCCAGGCACCATGCTTAGAACTTTACAATACATTTATTATCTTATTTGATCCTCACAACAACCCTGGGAGGAAGGTGCTTTTATCATTCCCATTTTACAGATGAGGCAACTGAGGCAAACAGAGGTTAAGTGATTTGCCCAGGGTCACACAGCTAGTTTTTGAGACAAGATTTTAACTCAGGACTTACTGACTACAGGCCTGATGCTCAATCTACTGATCCATGAAGCAGCCCTATGTAAGAATTCAGCTACTCCTTGAAATTCTTATAAGGTTCCATGTTACTGCCTTTCTGGTTTAAATTCTTCTTGGGGAATCTTTCTGGCGTTAATCATAAACACTTGGAAAAACTTGACTGTGTTCTCAATAACTGTATTTAGATCTCATATATTATGCTTCTATAACTAGGAATGTTATCCAGTACTCAGAATTGTAGGAGGACTTTGGAAGTTTGTAAGTAAGTTGCTAGCCAGCCTCTGGGTACTCCATAAAGAGATGGGAAGTAAGCTTAGGCATATGCATACCAGATGAAGTTTCTGTATTTCTTGAAAATTGGCAGCCAGGATAGATTAGACAATGGAGTCCACAGTTTGGGATCTTAGCAAGATAACCTGATCTAAAAAGGTATCATAACTGAAAGAAAGATATATCTTTCAACAGAAGAATGATGAGTTCACATCTTGGAGTAAGAAAGAGTATAAGTAAAAGTAGGCCCATGGATGTCAAGCCTTATGAGGTGAAACACACCTCATATACATATGAGTATAAGCTACACTGCTGCCTGTGGAATGTGGGAGTCATTTATTCTTTCTTCACTAAAGCAAAACAAATGGGAAAGGGAGAAATGGCAGCTTATTGCCCTGCATACTTAAAAGAATACATCATTACCTTATGAATCAATAAGAAAAGTCAAATTCAATTTATACCTATCTGTAAAGGCCAAAAATTAACTCAGAAGAAAGAAAAAGATATTCTCGAAAGATACACAGGAAGACAATTGCTTTATGAAAGAATGACATTTTAATTTTCCCTCCTCTTCATTTGATATCTCTCCAGAAAAGAATTGAAAATTCCTGCAGATTACACAGACTCTTCTTTTCTCTTGGACATTTTCCCTGGGAATAGCTCTGGACTTCTAGTTGTTTTTCTTCCAGGTGACTGATGATGCTCATGGCTATAGCCAAGCCATGAGACCAGCAAAGATTCAAGGGGCATAGGTTCTGAATAGGATAGTGAAGGAATTACAGGTGAATACTATGTGTGGCAGGGCATAACAAAATTTTGGAATGGGAGCTAAGTATCAGGAGATGTCCTTTTTGGAGGAAGCTGGAGAATAAATTTAATGCCCATTCTTGTATTAGAACCAGGCAAAGGTGTTGGTATGGCCAATAATGGTGCTATTATTTGTCCATGTATTTTATCCACATGAGGACAAGCATGTGGAATCCAGGAAGCACAAAGGATCCAGACATTGTAACTCAAACAGAGGTGTGGTCCATTCTGAAAATTAGTACATTCCTTCATCTGCTTAAGAAAAATTTGCTTTTGAATGTCATTTTTAATTTCTTCCTGAGGAATAGAACTTATGATGTTGTTAACAGTTGTGCTATGGACAGTATCTCCCTCAACTACATATGGCCTAATATAATTAAAATGCCATGAAGATTCTCTATTCTATATTGCCTGGGTCTGGTATTTGGGGACAGATACAGTCTTAACTTGTTTGTCTAGATGTGGCAAGGTCTTGGCACAGTGGTCAGGATATAAATGACCTTGTGCAGAAGGGACAGGATCTCTTGGAGGCTCCAACTGCTCACCAAAGGCTGGTGGATTTATTCACCATTTATTTCAAAGCTCGATGGAGTTGTTTGCTGATGGTCTGAGGAAGGTGTGTTTGGGCCATGTAAAATGTGTGACCCAGTGTTTGGAAAACTGTGAAGGTTTGATCCATTGTTTTAGGGCTGAAGATGTAACTTGCGTGTTGCGCAATGGATGTGTGGATTTTTGGTCAAGGCCTGAATAAAGAGGAGTCTGATTGTCAGGGTTCTGGGAAGGTGTGTCCCTGTGTTTGGCATCTAGAGGAAATGTGGTTCAATTTGTGGGATTTGAAGGAAGTTTAATCTTTTGGTCAGGATCTGGTGTAGCTCTCATCTGGAAGTCAGAACCTGATGAAATTTCATCCTGCTGTTTAGGTCTTACTTCATATTTAATGTAGTAGTCAGTGCCCTGGGTAAATCTGACTTTGGGGTTTAGTCCTGAAGCAAAATGAACCTGGGGTATAAGACCTGTTTTGCCCTCTATCTGCTGTTGGCCAGCATCCAAGGCAGACAGATTTAACATGGTGGATAGGAGCCAATAGATACTTAGCCCTCTGATCTAGCAGCTTCATCATTACCTTGGTACCTGGTTCCCAGAGAAACCTCAGCATAGTTAATGGAGCCAAGAGAAAACTTAGTTTGGTATTCTCGATATGGTAGAATTTTGGTACACATTTGGTCCAATTCTGTTAAAACTTTAGTCCTATGATCAGAACCTGGTGGAAGAGAGACTTGATGGTCAGGGACCAACTTTGTCTCTGTTTCAGGATCTTTTGATCCTAATGAATATGTAACACAATGATTGGGGTCTGGAGCTTTGACCCATTGGTTGGAGTTTAGTCTACCTTTAGCCCTGTCTTTGTCTATCATCTGATCAACGTCTGGTACAGGACTTGCCCTATGACATCTGTTTGGTTTACCACTGGTTTTGGAGCAATCAGGGCATAGCGGTGGTGTACCTTTGTCTCTGTGTTGGTGACCAAAGGTCTGTAATGGTAATGGGGACATTATACCCCTTTCATAGTTCTTCAGGGCCTGTAATGCTTTAGATTGATGACTATAGGATAGAAATGGAATAGTTGTGGCTTTGGCCCAGTAGTCAAAGGATAGAGAAGCTATAGTTTTGACTCTTGGCCTGCAATCTATATGGGATGTAACCTCATTCTGATAGTGAGGGGATGAGGAAATTGTGGGACAGTAGTTGAAGTGTCATACATTTTCAGCCCCGTGGTCAAATCCTTGGGGAATCCTAGGAAGGTGCTCTGGGTCCAGTGTAACCTTGTTCCAGAGGTCAGGACTAAGTGAAAGAGCTGTCCAGTTTTCTGAGCATGGCAAAGTGACAATACTAGTTGTCCTTGCCCTAGAATCAATAAATGACAAGGGCGGGGATTGTGCTTCCCGTCTGACGTTTAGGGCATGGCGATTGTGTGGCTATAGGTTTGGTAGGACCCTGATGATCGAGAGAAGATAAGGGTACAGCCACTGTTTTATTCTTGGCGTGGGATAATTGTAGAGCTGTGGCCTGATGTTTGAAAAATGATGAGGGAGTGGATGTGTTCTTGTGGCCAGGATGATGCAACACCTTGATTTTGGCCTGGTTTTGGTTTAGGCAATTTTGTTGAGATTTAATGCTTTTAGATAATTAAAAACAGGACTGAGAAATGCTCATTTCTTCTGCCCTTCTACACAGAACCATTCTGAAGAGCCCTGATGGTAATTTTCCCCTCTAATTTCTCAGTCCCCCTTCCAAATTATTTCTCACCAAAAGAAATTTCAAGAAGAACAGGAAACAGGGTATTCTAGATGTTCCAAGGATCAGGAACTGAGATCAGTCCAATTCCAAGTAGTGGTGATGGTGGTAACAAGCTTCCCTGATATGTATAATGATGTATAATGGATAAATAAATTCTCTATAAAAATAAAACAACTGAGGAAAAAAATCAGTCTGTCCAGAAATACAGAAGTGTTGCATGAGACACATGCCCTAACATGCAGAGAAAAAAATAGGAAAAAAATAGATACATGTATGCTGCAACTGAGCCCTTATATTCTTGGTTCCCTGAATACAGATGACTTCTGCTCACACATTCCTAAACTACTAGTTGCATTTTTTATTGTTTACTTGTAGCCAGAGTTGCCTCATTCATCTGTGGGGGCCTAGCCAGGATAGATTCAGAAATAATGGACCTACTGATACACAAAACAATAATAACTTGTATTTATGTATTTTAAGGTTTTTTAAGGTTTGCAAAATCCTTTTTTGTCACAACAAAGCTCTGCAAGCCTGTTGAGTATTATTATCCCTTTTATACATGATGAAACAGTCCTTGAGAGGTTAAGCGATTTGACTGCCCACAATCACATGGATAATGTTTTGAAAAAGTATTCAAAGTCAGGTCTCCAATCTCTAGATCTTGTGAGCTATCAACTATAAAATGTTGTCTCCTAGAATATACAGAGTGTTATGCTTTGTATCTGTATCAAACCCTAAAATTTCCTATTGGTCTATACCAACTGGTTTCTCCAAAAGGGCCATTCAATTTAAGATAATATTTCTTGGAAAGTACCAAACACTTGAATTTCTTAAATTCAAGTTTAGTTTTATTCCTCTGGAGGACATAGAGTCTAGACCTTAAACCTATAAACTCTGTGAGGGGAGGGACCACATCTTATTAATCTTTTAATCTCTATATCTCCCAGCATAGGACTTTGAATATTTTTTAAAGAAAAAAGTTAATAAATTATTTTTAGCCAGGAAACAGTAGATATGTGGAAACTTATGAGGGCATCTGTTGAATCTTGGAGCAAATGTAAGAAGAATAAAAGAGGAAACCAGCAATATTTCATGCCAGAATGTCCTCTTCTTGGTAAGGGAATGGATTCCATATACATATCTTTTTTTCCCCTCCTTAAATTAAGGAAACATAAAATAGGAGTATGAGGCAGCAACCCAGTCAAAAATTATCCTTTCCTATGTCCTTATGTAGAAAATATCCCATTTGTCACTATAATCCATCCAACCATAGCAGTGTCCATCATAAAAGTGTTTGAGGAGTCTTAGAAACTCCACATGCAAGCCTAGCCTCAGTCATCCATTGGTGAGCCTCTGGGACCAATGGTCATAAGCAAGAAAACCTAAACCAACACAAAGTATCCCATAATCCATTTCTAACCCGAATAGTTGCAATGAAAAACTTCCCTATTGATTGTAACTCCAATATGACAAGTAATGCATCTGTAATTCATCAAACAAGATACTGATTTACATGCCCAGGGTTTAGAGAAACTCAAAAGAAAGCCTTCTGGAAAATCTAGCAACAGTCAGATTGGGAAATCAATCATAGCTTACCCCTAAAAAATTACCATAAGCTTTCTGCTTATATGGTCTCATTAAATATTGTTGCAAAATATAGAACCACTTTTCCGGATTTCAAAGATAGATTAGGCATCACTAATCTAGATCATAGGATCCTCTATCCCAGAATCCTAATAACCCAGTATTATAGACTTGGAGCTGGAAGTGACCCTAGAGGTAATCAAAACCAGCCTTTTTGCTGTATAGATAAGAAAACAGACCCCAAAAGGTGAAATGACTCGCCCAAAGTTTCATCAATATCAATGACCAAGAATAGATCTAAAAATACACAGTCTACATGATTCCCAGGAAATTCCCTTTGTCAGGGCCAAAATTTTCAAGGAAGCCAGCTTCCGTCTTCCTTCTTCAGCTACTAGCGATTTCATCTGATTCCTAAGGCCTGATCCTGTGGAGCTCAGACCCTTATCCCTTTTCTTCCATTTTTGTCAATCGTGTTTGCCCCTGGTAACTTCTATGGCCCTAACCCCTTTACTTCTTGTGCAGCCCTCTTTCTAAAGGTCTGTTCACCCATAAGAACATCAAGAACAGCAGAAAAATAGCATATTTAAATACAAATCAGGAAGCTGGACCAGTTTTGTTTCAAGTGGTCTTGATGAATACAAACTTCCTTGATTTTCCTCCCCTCCAACTCCCTAATAGTGTGGTCCCAGTGCAAAAAAGGCACTATTATTATAATAAATAATAAGTAACTGAGAAAGAAAACCATCTAGTACTCTCCAAGATCATACTCTTTTCTTCTCTTGCGGGAACTGTACTGAGATGCAGAAAAAATCAAATGCTTTTCTTTAGATATTTATTCCATGATCTGAGTCTTTAGTTGCCCACTCTATATAAATTACTTGTGTTCACTTTAGAATGACAGAACATTAGCTTTTCATTTAACCATCTCCATTTGGTTTCTTCACCTATCTGTAGAATGCCAGTCAATACAGGGGCTGACTCAGAGAAGGTGAGTAAAAACAGAGGCCAATCACCAAAAACAAAACAAATTAAAAAAAAAAAAAGCAAACAAACCTCACTCCCACCAATAACAATGAGCAGTAAATGATTTCTTGCTTAAGCCCCATATTGCAGCTTAACTTCTACCTTTTTGACTATGAGGCCAAGTAATGCTCATTGGAATTTTAACATACCACCTATCACCACAACCATCACCACTACTTTACTACTATTATTTCTGCTTTGACTCCTGCTGCTACAGCTACTACTACTGCTGCTACTGCTACTACTACTACTACTATTACTATTTCTGCTACTGTTATTATTGCTGCTCCTGCTTCTGCTGTTAATACAAATACTACATTCCATATTTCTGGCTTCAGGACTTCTAACAATATTTCCATACATCATTTCATTAGAACTCCACAATAACTTTGCCAATCGATCTTGACCATAAAGGTCCCAAAAGTGATTACTCAGATATAGAGGCAGATTAGTTATCTCATCAGTGGTAGGCAGATGATAAACCATGCATGATTTCTAATCCTAAGAGATATTTGCCTGTGTCTTTCAATGAATCCTTCCTAATGAATTCATCCAAAGCTCTGAGGGCTTTCCTTTGGTTCTTTTAATATACTAGGGGTACCAACGTAGAACTCCATCTGTCCCATTCTCACTCTTTAATAAACTTTCTTACTTATTTTAGTTATATGTGTCACTAACTTTGAATTTCATCCCACTTCTCATGGAAAAATCATAATTAATCACTTGTCACTGCTTACTATATATTTGGTGTCAACCTACCATTTTTCTCTACATTGTCCTTAGGGTTATTTGTAATTTTTATTCTTCCAGTTCACAGCCTTGTGAGAACACTGGCGTTAAAGAGATGGGCTTCAGTGGCACTGAGCAGTTGGTGATCATTGAAAGTGCAGAGCAATTTTCCAGATATGATCCTGACTGATCTCTTCTTTCTCAACTCTGAATCCATCATTTTCCATCTATAGTACCTGCCTAAGATAGACATAGATATATTTATAAATAGACAGACAGACAGACAGATAGATAGATAGATAGATAGATAGATAGATAGATAGATAGATAGATGGATAGATAGATAGATGGATAGATAGATAGAAATACTAACTCTAAGTAAATGAGTTTTTTTTTTTCATTTCCAGTCTACATGGTTCTGATATAGGGCCTCTAGACAGTGCAATCAAGTATGGCAAATAACTCATGTCTTAATTTGATCCTAGCCCATGTATGTACCCAGAGCCTAGAAGAAAGCAAGGAGGAAACCTCCAACCCATCTGCCTGCACTGAAAATAGGAAATATGAAAATATGAAAATCAGGCAGGCCCCAAAGAAATTAAATATCTGCTCTTCTGTCATTAGTGTAACATGAACTATGTTTCTGTTATTTTTTTAATACAGAAATAGGATCAACATTTTCTTTAAATTTCCAGCTATTTTGAGAGTGATTTATATTAAGTCTTTTAGACCAACTGTACCAGTTCAGAAGCCAATAATTATGTCTATGTATACTTACCATTTTAAAATATAGTGGTATTCCTACATAAATGCAACCTGAAGTAACTTTGTTGCTGAAAAATTGGTGACAAAATGGGGCAAAGGCA
Source organism: Vombatus ursinus (assembly GCF_900497805.2). Classification (NCBI taxonomy): domain Eukaryota; kingdom Metazoa; phylum Chordata; class Mammalia; order Diprotodontia; family Vombatidae; genus Vombatus; species Vombatus ursinus. The sequence continues at coordinate 2,150,488 of NW_020954583.1, forward strand.
CCAATGAGATAAGAAATAATGATGATTATAATAATATTTTTCTTTTTCATAAAACTATGGTTTTCAAAGCACAAAATGTGGCATGGTAGAGCTCATATTTCAATTTTAAAATTGACTCACTGGGTATTTTTGGGAAGATAGTGGAATAAGAGGTTGAATTTCAGCCTTACTATATAAAAATAACATGAAATGCACCAAACACATAATGGAAATTATAAGAAAAATGGTAATTCCTAATTTAAAAAAAAAACAGAAGGTTATGTTACTGACTCACTAAGCTTAATTGCACTCAATGAACCTTACTCCCTATCTCACCAAACCTTTATTTTGAGTTTTGACTAGAGTAGCATATATTGTCTTTCCAATATTTCCTCTTAGCAATTACTCAGTATGACATGTTCTGTCTCCTACCATCCACCTTTCCCCTACACCTTAATGAAAGGAAAGCCTTGGACTCTCCTACTCTTGCAACAGAGAAAATCAGCATATTATGGATTAGAGAGGGACCTAAAAGCATGTAGCCAATTAGTATGTTATCTACTACAAAATACAAAGTATTTCTTTACCAAGTGAAAAGAAGGAGAATAATCCTAGTTGTGGTTTTTCTCCATCAGAATTTCCCTGTGGCAGGAATATATGTGGCTAAACACCTACCATGACCCTTAATCTGAAGAGGTCATTAAAGTCACCTAGCCCTAGTGTTCTAGATGGAAGAAAATGGGTGGTAGTGGATTGGGAGAGGGGCCCAGCAATGTAGGATCTAACACATTATTTGAAATAGATGAAAGGGGGAAGATGGTGAGAAGGCCAAGAGAAAAAAAAAGCAGTTGAATATAAGCTCAGTCCCATTTAGATAAACTAGCAGTGAGACTCACAAAGAAGGGTGAGGGGGGAAGCTAGCAAGAAATACATTAAAAAATTACAATAAAAATAATTTTAAATATCTTAGAATGAAGCATAGTAACTCAGAAATTTGTGATCAAAAGAAAAACTTTGCAACAAATGCTATTGAATTTCCAGCAATAACAAAAATAATATCAAGCAACTCAAGAATGGTTTAGAAGAGAGTTTTTTTTGCATTAGAAGAAGTAATGATAAACATTAAGCAGAAATCAGAGCTCTCAAAGAAGAAATATGAGGGGAAAATAAAGTGTCCTAAAAGAATTAGTTCAGTTTTAAGCTATTAAAGATTAAACTGTTTATAATATTTTGGTGACATCCTATATTATAGGGGGAAATAAGATATTTGGAACTCAAAAACATAGAAGTGGAAGAAAATTTGGTAGAAGGGAGTCAAAACATGAGAACATGAAAAACACATATGGGTTGGTATACAAGCCAAACACCTGACTTTGAAAATAGGATAAACAGAAATATTAAAAGAAAGAATAACATACATCAGGAATTAACTCAAGAAAATTCCCCTGAGGAATTGGAAACAGAAGATAAGGTACATAGAATCCATAGAATATGGACAGAGAAAAACTCCAAGTTTAACTCAGAAGGAAACATAATGGTGAGATATCAGAACTTTATAGTCAAAGAAGCATTGCAGGATGCAGAGAGCAAGCTATTAACCTACCAAAGAAATGAGTTTGAATCATTCAAGGTTGCTACCTTGCCATTAACAAACCAAAGGGCAAATAAGAACATGATATTACAAAATGCAAAGGAGATTTGTTTCTCCTTTAACATATCCCACAAAGCTAGATCTAATCATCAATGAGAAAATATGGATTTTTAGTAAAATTAAGTAATATGAGTCATTCCTTCAAAATAAACCACAGGTAAGTTGGATATTTGACATAGAAACACTTCAAAAATAGAAACATATGGGTATTAAATTAAAAAATACAGAAGATGAAACCTAGCAAAAGAAATGATGCTACTTTGATTCTAGGTGTAGTTTAGCCTATTTTATTGAAGATCTAAGAATAGAAAAAGAACACATAGGAGAGCAAAAGACTAAAAGAAGTTTAAAAAGTTAGGATAAAGAGAGGGAGCAAAAAAAAAAACCACCTTTTTTTTTTTTAAAGGGAGGGGTGATGAGTGAAGTCATGAGATCCACAAAAGACTAAAAGATGTAATGGATAGAGGAAGGAACAAAGCTTTTCTCTTTCTTCTTCTCCACAGAAGAGCTGGGAAGAATAAAGATGCTAACAGTTAAGCTCCATAAATGGGGTATTAGATTCCAGAATAACACAGTAGGTTAAAGAAGTAAGGGTGATAGTAGTTTTAAAAAAAAGATAGAAGTAAATGAACACATTCTGGAAAACACTGCCACGAATAAATATCATTCAAGTGAAGAGAGTAGATATTTGGGCAAGGCAAGGGGAATTCTGAATATTTAGGCAGAAAAAGAAGGAAAGAAGGAAGGAAGGAAGAAAAGAAAGAAGGAAGAAAGAAAGGAAAAGAGGAAGGAAGGAAGGAAAAAAGAAAGAAGGAAGGAAGAGGAAAAGGGAGGGGGGAAGGAAGAAGAAAGGAAGGAAGGGAGGGAGAAATAATAAAAAAAGTAAACACAAGAAACAGGTGACAAAGAAAAGTAATGGGAAGGAAGAGGGTCTGCAAGATGAGTGTTGGATAAGATCAATGTGAAACAAACCATAGGAACCAAGAGCTGACATGAAAAAAGGAGGAAAAAAAAAAACAGAAAAGAAACAACAAAATGGAGAAAAAATTAATTGTAATCACGGGTGTGTATGTGTGTACATATATATATATATATATATATATATATCCCTCATTAAGATGAAAGAGTGTAGCAGAATGGATTAAGAAAGCCAAAACTAAGAAATTTTTGTATTAAACAATGTACTAATTCTACACTGTTACATGTTTCTTTCCTTCCACTCCATCTGTACTATAATGTTCAAGTGATCTCATTATCCCATCTCCTCCAGAAGATTGTTCCTCTTATCATGCCTTTCCTTTCACTTATTTTCAATCTCTTCCTCTCTACTGGCTCATTTCCTATTGCCTACAAAAATACCATATCTTAGCTGTCTTGCAAAAACTTTTATTTGATTCTTCCTTCCCTGCTATGGTACTATACTCTTCAGCCCTTTGTTGCTAACTCCTCAAAAAGTACATTAGGTGCCTCCACCTTGCTGTCACTCACTCCTTAATCCCAGTCTAGCTTTGGAATTTATCATTTCATAGAAACTTCTGTCTCCAAAGTTACTAATAATCTCATAGTTGCCAATGAATTTTTCTAAATCCAAATCTTTTCTTTTAAAAAATTAAATTTTAATTTAAAAATCTTTAAATTAAAATTTTTAATTTAAAAATCTTTAAATTAAAATTTTTAATTTAAATTAATTTTTTTATTTTTTTATTTAAATTTTTTTATTTAAATTTTTTAAATTTAAATTTAATTTTTTTTAATTTAAAGAGACTGCCTCTTAAATAGAGGCAGTTGAGGTTAAATAACTTGCCCAGAGTCACACAGCTACTAAGTGTCTGAGGCCAGATTTGAACTCAGGCCCTCCTCCATGGCTGGTGCTCTATCCACTGTGCCACCTCTGCAGCCTTTGAAACTGCTGATCACTCTTTTCACTCTATGCTTTCAGGGCACCATTCTTTCCTGGTTTTCCTCCTACATATTTGACTGTTCCTTCTCTCTCTCCTTTGCTGAATCCTCCTTCTGATCATGCCCTGTAACCAGAGATGTCCCTCAGTTTTCTGTCCTGAGCATTCTTCTCTTCTCCTTCCATTCTACTTCACTTGGTGATCTCAACAGCTCCCACAGATTTAATTATCATCTCTTTTCTGACCATTCTCAATCTACTTATCCTGCCTCAACTTTTCTATTGACTTCATCTCACATTTCCAATTTTCTTTCAGACATCTCAAATTGAATGACCAGTATAAGCTCAATATGTACAAAACCAAGCTCTCTAGACCCTCTCTACCTCCTACCTTCTCTTCTACCGTAAAAGACAATATCATCTTCCCAGTCCCTCAGGCCCACAACCTAGGCATCATGCTGGACTTCTTACTATCTCTCATCCCCTATATGTTCATGTGAACTATTTGTGCCTGACCTATGGTAGTGCCTTCTCAGCTCATATTGGTCTGATCAGACACATTACCTTGAATCCAAAATAATGATGTCATTTTGGTCCTCTTTGAGAACAAAAGACAGCAATCAACCAACCAGCCATCCCCTAATCTAATTTATTGCCAAGATCTGTTGATTTCACTTTTGCAACATCTCTTGAATACACACACCCTTATCCCTCTGACATTGTCACCGCTCTAGTGCAGGCCCTCATCACCTCCTATCTGGATTATTGCCATAGCCTGCTGGTGAGTCTGCCTGCTTTAAGTCTCTCTTTGCTTCAATCCATCCTCATTTTCCCAAATGTCTGATCATGTTGCCTTTTCACATACACATACACACACACACACACATACACACACACACACCTCAACAAATTCCAAAACTTTCAGGATCAAATACAAAATGTTCTTTTTGGCATTCAAAGCCCTCTATAACCTACCCCGCTTCCTATCTTTCCAATCTTCTTATACCTTACTCAGATCCAGTAACACTGATCTCCTGGCTCTTCCACAAATAAGACACTCCATCTCAGCTCTGGGCATTCTCTCAAGCTCTCCCTCTCGTACCTGGAGTGATGTCTCTCTTCCATCCCAACTACTAGCCTCCCTGGCTTCCCTTAAGTTCCAACTGAAATTTCATCTTTTATTTGAAGCTTTCCCCACCCCCTCTTAATTCTAATGCCTTCTCCTTGTTATTTCCTATTTCTACTGTTTATTATAGCTTATTTTGTATACATTTCTTTACATGTTGTCTCCTCCATTACATTGTAAGCCACCTGAGAATGGGGACTGTCTTTTGCTTCTTTTTGTCCCTTGAACTTAGCACAGAGCCTGTTACATAATAAGATGTTAATAAATGTTTATTGATTTATTGTTTGGTCCCTGAGAGGTGACAGTTCTGTACCTGGTTAAATATTCAGTGCTTTTTTCATTCCAACATGGAATCTGAATTGAGGGTGCTTGCATTAGAGCCACACCTTAAACAACTCTTTTACTAAATAGCAAAATAAACATTTCATCATATACATGATCTACATTTCTAAGGAAAAAATAAAAAGGAAACAATATAAAGGGAAATTCCTTTAAAAATAACTACAAAATGCATTAAATATTTGGAAGGTGACCTACCAAAACACTCTAAGAATTTATATAAATAGAACTACAAAATGTTCTCATTAAAATAAAGGAAGAATTAAATCATTGGAAAAAAATTGTCTATACTTGGTCATATCAGAATTATCTAAAACAAAAAGAATGACTATTCTACCTATGTTAAAATATATTTAATGCTATTCTAATCAGTATACCAAGAGATTGTTACATAAAATTAAATACATAATAACAAAATTAATTTAGATGGGCATAATTCTAAAATCTCAAGGAAAATAGGTATGGATGAGAAACAGCATTGAAGGAGCCAGATCATTACTGAATTTCTGTGTGATATGACATTAATTCTCAAAATTATTTAATGATCATCAAAAAACAGAAGAGTTGATCAGTGGAACAGATAAATAAACAACATCTAGAAGCAACTGAACACAGTAGACTGGTTTAAGGTAAACCAAGAATATTAACTGCTAGATAAAGGATTCTTTATTTGGTTGACACTATTAGAAAAATTAGAAAGCAGTTTACTGATTGCATCCAACAAATATTTACAATCTCTTCTTCAAAGAGCTCATGTTGTACTAGAGGAATACAACATATTCTCAGATAAAAGAAAACTAGTAAGGCCCCTAGCATATTGGGTTTTTGTGACGATAGACATGAGCAAAGATAGACAAGAGTTAAATGAAATGGGCAGATATGGAGGAGTAGTGATCTATATCTTTGTAAGAACGCTAAATTAATGAGATCACAGATCCCTTTGAATATTTAAAGTTCTTCTTAAAAATCCTCAAATCATATTGCAAACATACATGTTGATTCAGAGTGATAGTGTTATTAAAAAATAAAATGAAATAAAATCTGCAGAGAGTGGCACTTATCTTGCCAAAGGCCTAGAATTGACTTATTAATAAAACAAACAAACAATAACTCCAATTTCTGTTTTTATTTTAAGGGTAATCCTAATAAAAAAAGAGTGAAATTTATAGAAGTGGTGATGTAGCATTCCAGGTGTGAACAGATTAGCTATATTGCTAGCAAGAGTAAGGGTCATTCTGAGTGTAAAACTAGTAACCTCACGAGAAGTGAATAAACTAGATAGCTACGCTCCTGCTGTTTACAGACCTGGAGATTCAAGTGATAGATCAATCTCAGATGAGCGGTTCTACAGGCTTCAAGTAACATAGATTGGAGGCTTGTTTTTAGTTCAACTGTAAATTCCCTGTTGAATTTACAATTCAGGAAAAGGCCAAGATATATCAAAGTGGTGAACAACAGAATAGGTTAGTAAGAATAGGTTCTGTCATTCTGAGAAGACAAGTATCAATCCCATAGTATAGTCTCTTGTTGGATTGCAACTATGATAATCTCTTTGAACAAGTAGGGAGTTGATTCTACAAGTATGAATGGACGTATTCTGGCTAAATGGGTCCTTCTTGTTTTCATCCTCTTTGGTTCAGTGATATTTCACATAAAGCAATAGAAATAGAAAAAGTAGAGGGATGGAAAGGAGAACAGCACCTATAAGAAAATTCATACTAATAGTCTTATATCTTTGGCTTCCTTATTTTCCAAGATCTTGAAATAAATTTTACTATGATGTTAAATATCTATATTAAATAAGATACTAAAGTAGCATAGAATGTTCTTGCCTGCAGTGTGAAATTTTCTTCATGGAGATCAAAGAAAATAATAAATTTACTCTGTATTCCTTTAAACCAGGAAGAAAGGTAGGACTAGAAGAAAGACAGGGATTCATCCAAAAGAATATAGCCTAAATTATTCCCCAAATGGACAATAGCATGGGTAAAAGTACAGCAATACTGATTAGTTAGTGAATCAGTGTTGTGCTTTCAAATACACACTTTATGAATAATCTTGTACCATTAAGTGTTAAGTTATATTATAAAAGACTCAGAAGATGAGGTTTTTGTCTTGAGACATTTACAATTTGGGAAGATGAGGTGATAAAACAACATGTGAAAACTCGTAAGATGTTAGGTATATAAAAAAATTGATTAAATATTGCAAACTGAAGGATACGTGTCATCAGAGCCAAAAGGAGAAGACCAGGAAATGTTATGTCCTTCAGAAAGTAAAGTCTTGAGCTTAGGAATTGGCATGACTTCCTTAAGAGGAAAGGAGGTATTCTCCTGCATGGCAGATGAAGCTGAATTATGTCATAATATAAACATTGGTTTATATTAAGCATGGATCTACCTTGGGTAGTCAAGCAAATGCCTGTTTTCTACATGTGATCATACCTATTAACATTTGTATGGTGTTTTGTTTTGCTTTGCTACTTGCAACTGTTTGCCACTGTATTATGTTCACATACAATTTATGAAGTAGAGATAGTGCAAGAATTATGCTATCCATTTTATAGATGAGGCAAATGATACAACTAACAAGGTAAAGGCAAAGTCAGAACTAGAGACTACTAACTAGAGGCTTACCTTACTTCTACACTGTGCTGTCTGTCAGGGGTCTTAATCTGTCTGGAAATTAATCTTCCAGACAGAGAGTTTGGGGGTTATAGTCAGATTTTTGGATCTCTGAGAAGATAGGGAGATAAGGATACATATACATGACAGGTGCAAAATCGCATTAGAAAAGTATAGTTGGTAGTTGGGTTCCATGGCTTTTGGAGCCTTGAGAATGTTTTGTTTTGTTTTGTTTTGTTTTTCAAGTGGAGGACAGTAATAGCAAAAACAAATCTGAGCTTTGATCCTACTTTGTTATATTTCTAGGACCAGATGATTCCTATGCCCATTCATTCTTTCATTCATTCATTCAATTCATTCAATAAGCACTTGTTAAATACCTTCCCTGTTCTAGAACTTTGAGACATATGACAAGGGTGAGAAGTTTGCATAAGGAAAGACCATTAATTCCATAATTATATGAAAGGCATGGAGGAAGATAGGAGAAAAAGAGGTAGCTTTATTGTTATTTGTTGTTGTTAATTATCATCATGATAATAGCCAATATGTATGAAGAGCTTTACAATTTGTAAAAACATTTTATATACATTAATTTTGTCCTTATAATGACCCTATGAGGTAGGTATTTTAGGTATTATTATTGTTATTATTATAAGTGGCAAGATATAAAGCACTTTTAAGTTTTATTATAAAATTTTCTTTTGTTCTGATCTTAGAAATTTGTATTCTCCCTTTAAAGAAACAAGATATTGAAGCATCAAAAAAATATGCTTTTCTGAAGTGTTAAGTTTTCATGTATATCAAAGAAAATAACTAATTTACATTTGATTCTTTTAAATCAGGAACAGGGAAAGGATTAAAAGGAAAGTAAGAATTCATCTGGAAAAATATGGACTAAATTATTGCCCAAATGGACAATTTCATGGGTGAAAGTGCATCAATAGTAAAAGGAATAGCATATAAAGGGAGTAGGTAAGATAAGGAATAGTTTGGAATGGATTAAAGCATTTGCATTCTCTATAATTCATGGTACATAATACATTAGTCTCAGAAATGCATTCCAGCCCATAATTCCTCTTTGATTCATCCTTCTACCACTGATGGAATTTAGAGTATTTCCTCCTAATTTGAAAACACCTTCTACAACTGCATTTTCTTTTCCAAGTGTCTTTCTTATTAGAAAGCACCTATCTCCTTATTACCAAGCATAATATAATTGTACCTTCAGTGAAGAAGGGGAAATGTACATAACAAGGACGCATGTTGCATTGTGGAAATCATAATAATATCACTTTCATGATTCAAGGGAGGAACTTCAATGAGGCATGGGAACTGAATCACTGAGAATTTTTCTCTCTATATATATATTTAATGAGTTAAAATGGAGAAATCCATAATTTAGTCAGCAGAATTTCACAAGAGATCTCAAATAAATTTTGCAATATTTTTAATGAGTACTCATTAAATATTACATGTGTGTATATATTCATTTTATTCAATGAGCAACTTAATATAATCAATATAGAATGAATAGGAATTCCTCCATTCTCTGCATTTTTCTTGTATGTATTAAAGGTTCATTCATTTAATGAATGTTTACTAAATGTCCATTATAAGAAGATACTGTTAAGGATATAAAGATATACAAGGAGCTTACACAATGCTGAGGATCAATCTGCCTGACTCCACTCAGTAATGAATCAATTCAGGAGCTGAGACACAGTGTTCTACAAGCAAAGGAACATCTCATACATGAGTTATGGAATACCCAGAAGCATCTTGAGAGGGAGTGAAATGTTTGTAGGAACCACATTATAAGTCAGAGTCCATTCTTAACACATGGTAGTAAAGGAGAATGTGACCCTGGTTTGGGAGGTTTTAATATCTCAGTTCTTGCTATATCTTCTCAGTAAATATCCCTTTGTAAAAGCTGATTAATGTTAACTGCATATCAATGACATTGAAGAAATAACTAGTCAGACTGATATTGCTTAATAGCAAATTAATAATGAGTAAATGATATGGGGTAAAACATACTAGATGAGGACTTGTGAATATAGTACCAGAGAAAAACATCCCCAACCCTTGAACTCTAAGAAAAGTAGTTATTTTTGTCCTTTGTTTCAAAGAGGACCAATGACATTGTAGGGTGATATATTGACTTGTGCATGAATTGGATTTAAGTGAGGCAGAGTTGTAAAAAGTTATCAGCTACACTCTCTCTTCCAGAGTCATTGAAGTCCAAGGGCAAGACGAAAGTCAGGATGACTGAAGATGGCCTGAGATGAAATGGATGACCTTGGTGTCTTTTGATGTCTGTCCAAAGCTCTAAGCACTCCACAGCACCTGCTTCAGCTACCTTCATAGCTATTGGAATAAATTGTTCCTATCTGCTCATTCCACCAGAGGGCAGTTTTCACATGCTTGGAGCAGACATTCCCCTAACTCACCGATGGGTTTGAGGCCTGTTTATTACCCTCATTTTGGAGTAGCCCATCTGATCAAATGATTTTACTGGGGTGTGGCTGCTGCCCGTGCTACAGCTTCTTAGAACCACAGGTGAGAGTTGGGTAAACACCAACAGTGGATGAGCAGCCCTGAAAATGGCTCAGCAAGCCCTCACACAGGGAGATGCTAGTCCTCCCTGAGCATCTCATAGCAGTCTTGTCCTGGAAACTTGACCTATATATACAGTATATACACATATATGCAGAGAGACAATGGTTTGGGAAAGTAAATCCAGAGTCTATGCACACAACACATGTTGAAAATATCATACTTATTTGCTAACAAAATATCAGGCAACTCAAGTACTGCATTTTGATGTTTTTATATTTTCAAAGAGATCATTTATTCCTCATTTTTAATTATTTCATTATTTATTATTATATTTCATTTTTATTTATTTATTAATTTTATAAATTTTATTTTATTTTATTATTATATTTCAGTAATGGCATATGAAATATTTTCAGAAACTTCATGCCATAAATACGAAGTACACAAAAAAGGTTGCTTGATCCAAATGTGTTTCTTTTCAACCACTATATTGACCCATGGCTCATCAGGAGTGGCTGAGTTGAGAGTTTTGGTAGCCCTGTTCCAAGAACCACTGAGCTCGTTAGTGTTTACGCTATGCTAATTTAACATCCTTAAATTTGCACTGAATAAACAAACCAGTAACAATGCGATATCTGTTTAATATAACATTCCAGTTCCTATGGTCCACTAATAGAATCCTCATCACCCTAACAAATTAGGTAAAAAATTCTTATATCATATACCTGTTCACCTTAACCACTTTGATTTTAGTCATGCAGTATTTCTTCCCCATTCCTTCACTGAATTTATCTGATTTCTATTTCAGCTTCTCAAGGTCCTTAGTGTTATTTGGTTGTTCTGAGACAAAGGACAAGCTGGATAAGAAGATGGTACCTGGGAACAGGTTTTGGATTTGGGAAAAATAATCAGAATTATGTGAATAACAAAATCTTGGCCAGAGGAGATATACACCCAACAAAAGCTGATAAGGATACATTTGCCTGGGACCTTGCAAAAAATATCAAAATAACTATTATCTGACTAGGAAGGGAGGGGTGGAGAATTAAATAAATTTCCAACATATATCCATCAAGCTAGATATCACAGAAGGTGTTCACAATATAAGAGGAAGAAACAAAACAAAAACTAGTACTTAGCACAGTCCCTAGCACATAGTAAACACTTAATAAGTGCTTGATGTTTTTTTTTAATTTTATTGATTAATTTATTGACTGATTAAATCCAAGAAAGGGGCTAGTGATATAAAATGTTCAAACTTTAGGAAACCAGCAAGATGAACTAAAGATCCTAATGCAAACTAGGACCTTGATACCTTATAGATACCACTGAGACTTAGAGAGGTGAGGGCAATGCCTGTAATATGGCTCTGGATAGCTATACCTCATTCAAAAGAAACAAGTACAAGAGGGAGTGCAACAATGCTTGTTGCATTTTAAGAAAATTCACCAATGTGAAGAAATCCAGGAGCCAGAAAGGGAAAGTATTTAGGTGAAGTTTAAAAGAAGAAACAGAAGCGATTTCGATATAAAATCATACTACAGACTATCTGATGAGGTTGAAGAGTACAAAGTTATGGCGTGAAGTGATAGAGTCTTTCAATTATCTGAACATCTGTTCATCTGTTGGTCGTATCTGCTATCAGAACAGTCAATACTTTCTTCATTTAATTGTAATTTCATATTTCAAAAAGTGAAGAAGTAAATAAAAAGAAATTTTTTTCTAGATTTGACCTGCTTACAGGTATGGAAATGACCTGGTGGGAAATAACCACTCCGTCCTAGAATCTGGGATACAAGAGACAAAGGTAGAAAGTACTCTGATATTCTGTACATTTGGGGTTAAAATATTTCAAAGCGTTCAGAGGAATGATAGGAATGATCTCATACACTAAAATTTTACTGGGAATGTCAACCCAGGCCAGAAAAGGAAGGTCTGAAGAATAAAATTTTGAAGACAAAAAGTAAGTCTGAAAATATTGATGTGAATACACAGAGAACTCACCACCCAACTTGGATTTTCAAAAGATACATACAGAAAAGAGGAGCAAGGGCAAGTAACAGAAGATAAATAAAGTGTGACATGGTTCTATAAGAAAAGAGTCAGGAATGTAAAGCTCAAAATGAACTGAGGCCAGCAAAGAAAGCTAAGGAAAACAAAAATTTGCTTTTTTGAAAAAATAAAAATATACATTAGGGAAAAGAGGACTATAAAAGACATAGGATCATTTCTCAGAGTAGAAAAAACCATGCTAACTAATGAAAGAGAGGGACCAGCTATTCAAATCCTACTTTGTTTCTGTTTTCTTTACCAAGGAGAATGACCTTTGAACTGAAAAGGACAGAACAAAAACAGCTAATAGAGAAAAGATATCCAAGATGACTAAGATGAGAGAGGGCCTCACTGCCCTTGATGAGTTCAATTTGTCTGGCCCAGATAAATTACATCTTCAGGAATTGAAAAAACTGAAGGATGTGATTACTGAGCTACAGTTGGTGATATTTGAAAGGTTATAGAGACATAAGATGTAGTACTACAAAGACTAGAGAAGGGCAAATGTCCCAATTTTGAAAAAAAAAAAAAAAGAAGAAGAAAATGAAATCTGTGAACTATAAGCCAATGAGCTCAACTTCAAACCTTGGCAAAACTGTAGAATGTGTTTATAATGGACAAGTAACAGAGACATATAAGGGTGTCCCATATTTTGCACCTGAGAAAGGACAGACTTGCTTTCATCTTCTAAAGGTTGCAAAGTTATGAGTAGTTCACTTGCATATGAAAAGGCCAAGAAAACAGCTGAGTTGTAAGCAGAGAAAATAAACTTATTCTCAAGGTAAGGACTGCTTCTGTCCCTTTTCTCCACCTAATCATGTGCATGGACCAACAGAAGAGACTTGAAGTTTTAAGAACTGGGGGACCCTGAAACCCAGAGTTGTTCAGTGATTATGGGGAAAACGACCATTGCCTGCCTATGGTCCAGCCTGAAGAGATGAAAATTTGAGAAATGTACAGTGTAGACACGTTGAGTAAGAACATCAAGGAGACCCAGCCCTGAACCAGGAAGAAAAAGCTAAGCCTCAGGGACTTGCTAGAACAACCCTTCTCTCTCACCTCCAGCCTGGGAAATAGTAGGCTTCAGAGACAAGTTCCCTGGGCAGCTAGGTAGCGCAGTGGATAGAGCACCAGTCCTGAAGTCAGGAGGACCTGAGTTCAAATGTGACTTCAGGTCAAACACTTGACACTTACTAGCTATGTGACCCTGGGCAAGTCACTTGAGCCCAATTGCCTTTAAAAAAAAAAATAGAGAGAGAGAGAGACAAGTTCCCTAAGGCAGTACAAGTGGAGAAGCTTCAGCCACGGTTCCTGCTCTTTCTGAAAGAGCACAATGGTATTTCAACTACAGCAGCTGAGTCTGGATCCAGAGGCAGTGAAAACTACATCTACCCAATGAGACAGCTCAATTGAATCCATGCAGATTCCAGCCTCAAAGAAACTCATCTCTTGATGAGACTTGTGGAAAATATCACAAGTTGAAGTAGGAGAAGCTGTGAGAAACTGTATAGAAGGATTCTAGGATCAAGGTTGTCAGGCTTAGAGATATGGAAAAAAAAAAAGTGTTTGGGCAGATACAGTGTTGCAGAAATTCCCACCTGGATTATACAACCCCAAGGAGGTAATCTTATCCCTCCCTTCTTTTGGGTTTTCTCATAGAAACCTGAAATCTTTCCATCTGGGAAAGTCTATTTACTGTTCATTTTAAATGTTTATTTGTCTTTTTAAACATAAGTAACCATAGGACTTTGCCATTATAGTTATAGAAAATGCAATTGGGAGGAGACAATTTGGGGAGAGCACCCTCAGAGAAGTGGACAGTGATAACTGATGACAGAGTGGGTCAAAGGGAATGATCTTTGAATTGAAAAGGACAGAACAAAAATGACTAATAAAAAGTTGATATTCAAGATAACTAAATTGATGGAAAGAGAGGAATCTTGAATTCAATTCAAGATTCAATTCATCCATCCCAGATGAATTACATCTTCAGGCTAGAGATTAATCAAGCACTAAGGTGTTTTGTAGGAGTATTTTCTCTGGCTTGGGTTTCAGAACTAAAAATTATAGAACTGAAAATCCTTTAATACCACTTTCTAGAACAGATAAGGATGTTTATGCCGATAAACCCATCTAGTCAGAATTAGCAATGGGTTTGAGATACTAATAGAAATGTTGGAATAACTCTTCTTATCATACTTCCCCACTACTGTTACATAGTATTAAAGAGATGGTTGATGGGTATTAAGAAAAAAAAAAGCATTAATCACAAGGAAACAGCATGATTTCATCAAGGATAGGTTATGCCAGACTAAATTTTTTGACAGAATAACTAAGCTGATAGGTAAAAGAGATGTAGATTTTCCAAGAATCTATCAAATTGTTTGGTAATATTTCATGATATTCTTGTGAAAACTAAAAGAAAGATGTGATCCAGACAATATTACAATTAGATAGATTTGCAACTTGTTGAATATCTGGATGTGAAAGGTAGTCCTTAATGATTCAGTGTCAGTTTTGAACAAAGATTCCAGTGATATGTCCAAGGAAACCATGCTAGGCCATGTACTATTTATATTTAGGATTTTCTCTTGGCTTCTCTGGTTTCCTTCAAGTTCCAACTATAAGCCCACCTTCTAAAGGAAACTGCCTTAAAACAATGATAGAAGAAACCCCTAGATGATTATGGGGACTCCATTTCCACTCTATTACCAGACACCCACCATCACTTAGAAGCAACCAATTATTTGAGCCATAATTGTGCAAAAAAAAAATAATTCTTGGGTTTTCCTTAGTTTCAGCCAAGAGTCTTCATTTAGGTCCACAACCTATCTTCTGTACCTGCTTGGTGTAAAGAGAGGCTCCCCAGATCCCCTTCTAGTTCTTCTCCCAGAGAAACCCAGCTGACTCCTTTGAGACCTACCAACCAACTCCTCCAAAAGAAAACAAAGAAAACTTCTCCTGCAACTTCTCCACGTGTACTAACTCCCTGCTCACCATTTCTCTAATTTCTCCAACCAGTTGTACTTAATAATACCTGCTAAAAGCTTTTCTCTTCTGTAACAAACCCTAAGCCAACAACAGAATCACTTAATTCATTTCTCAGTCTCATTTAATTCTGGTGCCTTCCCTCTCTGATCTCCAATTTATCCTGTACATATTTTGTTTGTTTATCATTGTTTGCATGTTGTCTCAACATTTGACTGTGAGTTGCTTGAGAACAGAAACTGTCTTTTGCCTTTCTTTGTATCCTTTGCACTTAGCACTGTGCCTGGCACATAGCAGGTGCTTAGTAAATATTGATTGCCTAGAATGAAGTCCTTCCTTATCTCTGGCTTTTAGAATCTTCATAGTTTATCAAGGCTCAGCTCTGGTGCTGAAAGCTTTATGTATCTTGATTCCCTCAGTTGCAAAGCATTCTTATAGTCCTCAAATATTCACTCAAAGCAAATATTCCTCCCCCGCATTTTCCACTCCCTATGCTTACATTACACTTTCGATTGTAGGGGAAATAGTGAACCACTAGAGTTTATTGAGTAGGCCAATGACATAGTTAGACCTCCATTTTAGCAAGATTACTTTGGCAACTAAGTGGAGGATGGACTGGAGAAGGGAGAGACTTAAGACAGAGATTAACCAGCACCAGAGTAGTGGCCACATGGAGAGAAGGGGTCTTATATGAAGCATTTTAGGAAAGCAGAAATGACACATTGGATATATGGAATGGGTGTAAGTAAGAAGCTGAGAAAGTTACCAAAGTTACAACCTAGATGACTAGGAGGATGGTGGTGCTTTTTATAGTAATAGTGAAATTCAGAGAGAAAAAGATTTGAGAAGAAAAATAATGACTTCTTTTTTGGACATGTTGAGTTTGAGATTGCTATGAGATGTATACTTCAAAATATAAAAGAAGCAGTTAATGATATCTCTGGAGGTTGGGAGAGAGGTTGGGGATAGATAAATAGGTCTGAGAATCAACTGCACAGAAATGATAATTGAACCCATGGGAATTGATTTGGATTACCGTTTGAATCTTTTTTGTATCACAAACTCCTTTGGCAGTCTGATGGACTACGGACTCCTCAGAATAATGTTTTTTTTTTTTTAATATTAAACAAAATGCATAGGATTGCAAAGGAAACCAATCATGTTGAAATAAAAATGTAATTTTTCCCATCCAAATTTATGGCCCTCTCCCCCCAAATCCATTAACTTGTTGGTTAATGGATTAAGAATGCCTGATAAAGAAGATCAGAGGACCCAGGACAGACCCTAAAGAGACATCCATTGTTAATGGGTATGACCTGGAGGAATATCTAGCAAAGGAGTCTGAGGAGTGATCAAACGGTAGCAGAACCAGGAGAGAATGGCATCACAAAAAAAACCTAAAGAAGAGAAAGTATCCAGAAGGGTGATCAACAGTGCTAAAGATTGAAAAGAGACCAAGAAGGATGAAAATAGAGAAGAGACCATCAGATTTGGCAGTTGGATTTTTTAAAGCCCTGGAGACACACATTTCAATTCAATGATGAATTAAACTGTGAAAGATTTAAATTTCAGTGAGAAAGAGGTGGAAACATTGATTGTAGATGGTTAAGAACTTGTGAAAAGAATGAGAGATATAAGATGATAAATATTTGAAATGATCGAATCAAGTGAAGTTTTTTAAGGATGGGGAGATGTGAGTGTATTTGAGGTCAACAGGAAAGAACCCAACAAATACAGAGAGATTGAAGATTAGTGAGAAAGTTGGGATGATAGAAAAAGAAATTCTGTTAAGGCAGATGGGATAGGATGGGATCAAGGATGCATGTAAAAGGGCTTTCTTTGGCAAGGAGTGTCACATCTTTATGTGATACAGGGATAAAGAAGGGGATAATGGAGGAAGGCATCTGAGTGATGCATGATAAGGAGGGGAGAAGATGAAGCTCCCAGCAAATGGCTTCAATTTTTTCAGTTAAGTCCAAGACAATGTCCTCAGTTGAGATGAGGGATGGGGCAGAGAGTGTGACATGAGAACTTTGAGGAGGGATGAAAAAGTTTGGGATAGTAACTGTGGTGAGTGGGATAGTGAATTGATTAGGTAGGTATAAAAGGATTGCCTTACTTCAGTGAGAGCCTAGTTGAGACTATGTAATACAGATTTGTAGTGGATCAAATCAACACAGTTTTATTATTTTCTCCAGTTTTGTTCAGCAGCACATGAATAAGAGCAAAGATGAGTGGATTGTCAAAGAATAGTTCAAGGATATGGCCTGGTAAGGCATGATCAGTGATAGGATAGTGGGGAAAGCGTCCAAGTGTAGAAAATAGTGTAGAGTTGAACTTATTCAAAAAAGGGCCAAGATAGGGAAGAAGGAAGAGAGAAGAATGTGGTCAGTGCAAAGGCCTAATAAAGAACTGAGGATTAAAGGTATTAGAAGTCACCATGAGGACAAAGATTAGGGGTTATCACGTATAGGTGTTGAGGTTTAGGGGGTTAGAAGTCCCCAAAATCACAACACGCAGGTCCTGCCCAAGCCTTCTTTCAGCCAAATACAAGGTTTATTAGAACATCCGTCATATTGGGCAGACTCTTAAGGAGTCTGAACATTAGTGAGCTATTGGCTAGATTATAAGAATCTGAGCCTGTGGCTAGATTGTAAGAAAGAATCTGAGCATGTGGCTAGATTGTAAGAATCTGAGCATCTTAATGGAGACAAGATGGACCTTACATACAGAAAGACTATGAGAGGGATCTAGGAGTAGTGACCAAATAGAACTCCAGGGACCAGGACCACATGATCAAGGGAGAATGGAACCTAGCTAGCATTAAGGGTGGGAAGTACCTGGGGGCCATAGGGAGGTAAGACAATGGAGGGCCAGGCTAGGTTAAAGGTAACTGAGATTGGGCATAGCCACAATGAAAAACCAGTTGATGGGATTATAGCTTCAGGCAAACACCAGAGATTTGACCATGTGGGAAAGTCCAGGGTTTTCCTTTTTGGGGTCTAGATCCCATCCTCATCATAGGGAACAGTGGAATGATAAAATATTATGATCTCACAAAGGAATTATGGAGTTTATGAACATGGAAGATGAATACTTGTGGAAGTCAAAGGGGAGAGTTAGTGATTATTTTTGATAGAGTAGAGGGAACACACCAGGGTTTCTTAAAATATCATAGTGAGTCAGTAAGGCAAGGTAACTGTCAGTCAACTAGCATTTATTAAGTACTTACTATATTCCAGAAACTGTGCTAGATGGTGAGTATGCAAATACAAGAGAAAAAATAGTCTCTGCCCTTGAAAGCTTATATTCTAAGGAATGGTTTTCTAGTCCAGAAAGAAGATCCAAGAGAACAATGGAGGTTAGCTGGTCTGGATCTCTCCAAAAAATAGAGACCCCACGAGGAACTCATCAACAGTAGAAAGGGGCCTAGAAAGCTAACTAGCTGGTAGTAAGTGGGGCATCATCATTACCTATGGCCTAGTTTGAGAAGAAGCTACTTTCATAGAAAGTAAGAACCTGAGGAAGTAGCAAGAGAGAAAGTAAGTGAGAGAGAAAGAAAGGGAGGAGTAGTCCTGACCCACCCACCCCCAAAAAGTGAAAAATGGCAAATTGTGGTGAGATAGCAAAGAGCCTAGCAGTTCTGCTTGCCTGCTGACAGCACAGCAAAAAGGAGAGTGTAACATCTTTCTTGCATCAACTCCCTAAGAGTAAGGAAACTCCATGACCCCTTTGGCACTGAGAAATAAACTTAGTTTTTTTGATGGCATAACCTCAAATGTTGAACAGGGCAGAAAAATCCTTTTTTTTTTCTTCCCAGTTTGTTTTCTTTGCCTTCCTGTAGGGAATATGACTTGAGCCCTTCTTCCAATTTAGCCAGGAGTCTGCTGACTTTACCTGACTTGAACAAAATTCATTTTTATTTTGAGTACCTAACCAACAAAAAGGCATATGTGTGCATATGGGGGTGGCAGTAGTTAGAGAATGAGAATAGAGTGACACACCTGTTTCATTAGCACTTCATTTCTCTCTAAATTTCATCTGTACTGAGAATAAGTTTGTTGCCTTGACATAACTATTTTGCATTAAGCCATTTTCTGATGAAGTATTTTCAGGTTTATTTTTCATAACTTATTTTTCAATATTAAAATCAACATGTATGTGTTCAAAAACAACTAGTAAACATATGGACCTCCAGATAGGACAGACCACCAAAGGAAAAATTTGATAAACAACTTTGTCATTAATTTATGTCATCAGGTACCAAATTAATTGGAAAATAAATTAGGTCACTGAACACCAATCAGAATTTGGGTATTAATAGCTAATATTCATCACTGGAACTATAACAAACACACTGGGTACCCCTAGTCTCTAATTTGACCTTGGGTCAAAGCAGCTCCTGCATGCCCCACAGTGGAGATTCCAGCATTAGCTGTATTCATTTGAATAAGTACAGTGCTAATTGACTGAGATTTGCCATCTCAGAGAGAGATACACAGCTTCTCTCTGGACAGAGAGGGAACTTTGTACTGAGTACCAATACAAGACATGCTCATCTTGGAAAATCAAATTGGTAATTTGTTCCTACAGGTGCTAATGTTTGTACTGCTTAATAGAGAATGTGAACTGATGTTTGCATTCATATAATTAATAAAGTTTGACTGCTAGTAATGAGAAGTGTAAAGTCTAATTAGTCATTCCACTGTGCTAGTTAGCATAAGTAATGGTAAATTGGTTTAGTACTTGCACTGCACCTTACATCATCTGCCAGTTAATCTAAAGCTCAATGGAATTCTGTCATACTCTGATTTATCCCCAAATCCCCAAAGTCCCAAATCACTGCTACTCTAAGAAGGTTGTGACTAAAAATCTATACTACCATACATAATGCCCCACTGAATCTAGATATGCTTTTTCTAGGGTTCATTTTTATAGGTAAAAATTGCTTCAGAAACATTATACAATAGAATGGGTGCCCAAAAATGTTTGAAAAATATCAATCAAGGTTAATATAGGCAGCTTCCAATGTTATTAATTCTCCACTAATACACTAAGCTAAGTGTCTCTTGACCCTCCAGCAGGGATTTTGACTGGCCATGGTGTCAAAGCAATTAGTCATTTTCTAATCAGTGCCACAGGTTCCTCTTTCTCTATTCTTTACCAATGTACTCTCTCTTCTCCAAGGATCATCAATTCTCCACCCTAGTCTGATTGATTTCATTGATTCATTTCAAAATGTTTCAGATATCTTTATCCCTTTATAAATGGATGAGCCTTAGTCTCCACCTACAGTGTCCTATGAACACTAAACAAATAACTATTCATTTCAATTTACAAAACAAATAGCTTTTGAAATGTCACATAGAGTAATAGTTTTCCCATCAATCATATTAATGTATCCCTAAAGTTCACAAAGAATAGCAGCATAGTATAATTGATAAGGGCTAGCCTTAGAGTTAGGAAGACATGAATTCAAGTCCTGCCTTTGACACATAATAGCTGCGTAACTGTGATAGGTAAGACACTTCTTAGTAACCCCTACAATCCTCTAAAAATACACCTTATCTGTAGTTGATAATCTTCAGTAGCATATGGTGTTTTCATATAAGGGATCCCTCTGCCAAGAAAATCACAAGTTCCAACTAAAAGAAAAAAATTCACAAAGATCCCTTAGCCCTAATTCAATCATAGCAACACTTACTCATTTGACTTTACCATTCTAACAATTACACAGGATTGCGGTGTTTTTGGTTAAACCTTGCCCACTGGTGAAATTAGTGATTAGTGAATACAGTGATTAGTCTGTAATGGTCAAAGTCATAGAAACACTCTCCCCTGCTTATATAACCGAAGACTCAGGTGGTGGCATAACTTGGAAATGACTATGCTATAGGACCAAGACTTTTTCAGGTTGCTGCTTTCCTGCCTCCCTAGTTTTCTAGTAAGAAGAATGATATAGATTTTAGTCAGAATGCTTCTAAAACACCTGACCACCTTGGCAATAATGTACCTAAGTGTAAACACATTTCAACACTGCAAATAGGAATATTTACATTTAGTAATAGTAAACTCAACACGTCCAGTGCAGTTGGGTACTTTTGAGGCCCACGAACAAGTTACTTATACAGCTTCCATATTCTTCATAAATGGATGGTACTACATGTCTCAGATGAGTATTCCAACTCTCATGAGACTTTTGGTACCAGAAATGGGAGGAAATGAATTCTAACTTTGAAGACCTTAATAAGGATGAGGTCTATTTATAAGGAACTACAGGTTCATTATAAATATAAGGATGCCATTATAATTTCTATCTCTCATGAAACTATGGACATGACTTCTTTGGAGGCTAGGGTTTGGGGTAGATAAATGGATCAGTAGAAGAAGAATGGCAAATACTGTGAGTCCCCTTACCCAGGTCTTATGAATAGAGAGAATAAAACACAAACTGATGGAGAATACATGAATGAGACTTTTTTGCCTTATGAGCCATCATTTAGTCTAAGTATAGTCTGTCTGTCTAGAAGCTTGAAAAGGTAGAGAAAGAAAGAAGAGAATATGGAGCTTTGTCTTCTTGTGTCAGGGTCCAAAACTACCTGCCTCATAAACTCAAAAGAAAAGTCAGGTTCCATGTCTACCAGTTTGACTACAACAAATAAATGATACAGAAAATCAGATATGATTTCTTTCAAATATAAAAAAGAGTCAATTATTTTAAGAGATTGGCTACTTTAACACATTCTTTTATTTTGAATTTTCTCTAGGAGGGTTCTGAAAACTCCTTTAGGTGTCTTTGGTCTTACTTCTGTGGTGTTATTGCTCTTTGTAGGTATTTTTCTTTCAAATGGCGTCTGATTTACAATTTTTTTTTCCTTGATTGGCTGGTAATCTTTGTCATGGCTGGACTGAAGCGTGGTTACTCTTTCAGGCAGATGGTATAAGCTGGTAGTCTAGGTGGCACAGGGTGTAAAGGGGCTAAGGCTGGTGGATAGTAGAGTGAGTGGTAGGGTAAATTATAAAAGTGGGTTTGAAAGTAGTTGGAGGATAGCCTTCTTTCAGGTACTTGAAGAACAAATTTGATACCCATCTCCTCCTTAGATCCAGGTACAGGCATTGGTATGGCTACCAATTGTGCTCCACCATACACTTTAATCATATTAGTGTGGATACAGCCCCTGGGAATCCAGGAGGCACAAATTAAACAGACTGGATAGCTACATGACAATCGCGACCAGACTGAGAATTAGGACATTTTTTAATGTGCTGTAGAAGAATCTGCTTTTGTGTATCATTTTTTATATTCTCTTTTGGGATGGAACCAGTGATGTTATTCACTATTTTATTACAGATATTCCCATGCCCAGTAATATGTGGCTTAAAGTACCTAAAAAACCATGATGCTCTGTTATTCTTTGCCTGGCCCTCAGAGAGGGGATTGGATACAGTCTTAGTGCAATCTGGGTGGGGGAACAGTTGAGGTACAGATTGTTAATGGAGGTTTATTGGAGTCTTTGCCTCTTGGTCAGGGTCAAGTGGAAGTATGGTCAAGTTGTCAGGCCCTCTTTTAAGGGTAGCCCATTTGCCAGGGCCTAGTGTATCTTTATGGTCTTTTTCTAGGACCTGGGGACACTCAAACTTTTGTTCAGGGCTTAGTAAAACTATAGGAATAGCCTCACCTTGATATTTGGATTTTGGAGAAAATTCTGGCAGAAAATCAGGACCTAATGGAGCCTTGGGTTGGTGATCAGGTACTGACAGGGTTGGATCTTGATAGTTGGGAAGCATTGTAACCTCTTTATTGTGATCAGGATCTAGTCTACTATTGGCCTGATGTTCATGACTCGGTTCAGTTGTGAACTTTTGGATAACATCCATTGTAGGCTTGGTCTTTTTATCATGTTCTAGGGAAACCTTGATTTTGTAGTTAGACTTCAGTAAAGATTTTTCCCTATGGTCTAAGTCCAAATCAAACTCACAATAGTGGTCAAAACCTGATATATTCTTGACCTGGTTGGGAAGGCTTGGCTGAGTTATGGATTTTTTAATAGTACCTAGTGTGGCCTTAGTTTGCTTATCACATTCTAAAGCAGCTTTGACTTGGTAGTTTGAGTTTAATGAAGATTTTTCCTTGTGATTTAAGTCCAAGTCAGGTTCACAGCAGGGGTCAAGGCCTGATGCAGCCTTAGCCTGATGGGAAGGTTTTGGCTGAGTTCTGGTATTTTGAAGAACATCTACTGTAGCCTTATCATGGGCTGAGGCAGCTAAGAGTTGGTGGTTAGGGTCCAATGAAGACTTGGCCCAGTTGTCTAGGTCAAGTTCAGACTCACAGCAATGGTTAAAGTCCAGAGAGAGCATCCTTGATCTGGTGGTGACTATCAGGCAGAACTCTAGTCTGATGGTCATTAATTATTGCAGATTCACAGTCAGGGTTCAATAGAACCTTGATCTTATGATCAGGGCCTGATGGAAGTGTGACTTCATGGTTGGATTCTGGTGAACCCTCAGAAAAATGATCAAGATATGTTGGAACCTGGGCCTTAATGTCTGGCCATTGTGTAATCTCACTATGATAGTCAGGCCCCAATTCAACCTCAGTTCTTTGATTAGTATTTGGTGACATCTCAGTTTGATGATGAAAACTTATTTCTTTCCTGGTCTGACTGTTAGTATCTGTCACCACTTCAGCAAAATAGTTAGAGTTTAAAGAAAATATAGTCCTGGGCTTGGGGACTATTGGTGCCTTTAACCCACAGTTAAGACTTGATAAAATCTTTTCCCCCTGGATGGGATCCATGGAAGATTTACCTTGATGTTGGAAGTCTGTTTGAAATAGAGCCCAGTTGTTAGGATGAAGTAAAACACAAGCCAAGTGCTCTGATGTCACAGATTGATGTAAAGGACTTGAGAGCATCATGATCTGGTGTTTAGAGCCCGAGGAAGGTTTGACCTGATCATTCACATCTGGCAAAGTTTCAGACTTCTACTGACTGGGACCTTGTTGGGTTTCGATGCAACCACTGAGTTATGGTAAAACCCCAGCTTGATGATCAGAGCCCAGTGAAATAGTTTCCCTCTGATTAGAAACTGGTGGGAATTCAGCTGAGGTATAAGAAACTGTTGAAGTTTTAGCTTGAGTTTCAGAGGGTGGTAAAAAAAATATGCGTGCGCTGGATCTTGTAAATGGGACATTTTGAAATCTCAGTTACTCTATCAGGGCATGTAGAAGTAGCCTTCACCAATGGTGAGGAGAACATAGACAAGACCCTTGCCTGTTGATCATGGTCTGATGATGCTGAAATTCTAGTCCTAATCTTTTGTTTGAGACTTCTTACAGGCCTACTTGTGACTCTGGTCTGGAGATGATTTAGGCCTTGGTTTGTTAACACAGTTATCTCTCTAGTCCTCTTGGTATATGGTGATAGTATTGTGGTCCTGGTCTGGTGATTAGGACATGATGACAGAATGGCTCTGCCCTTGTGAAGGTGATCCAGATCTGGTAATGCTGTGAATATGGTCCTGTGCTGAGGTTTAGGGCAAAGTAACTGGGAAGTCACCTGTTTGTCCCTAAGCTTAAGGCTTGGTGACATCTCAGATGATGACTTAAACATGATAAACCTGTGGCTTTCACCTGGCGGTTGGGAAAGAGTAATGGTGCAGCAGTGGTCTTGGTCTTATGGTCTGGACATTGTGGTACTTCAACTTGGAAGTCAGGGCATTGTGAAGATATTGGCAGACACTGTGATGTGATGGACCCTCAGATACATGATTACACCCCTGAGGAATCTTAGGAAGATAGGTGGGGCCTCTTTGAACCTTAGGAAGGGAGTTGTGGACTGATGGTTCTTCAGCCTGAGAATTGACACTAAGTGGATCTAACTGGTATTGAGGACATGATGAAGGTACAACAGTTTTTCTAGTTTTGTGGGCAGGATATGGTAAACACAGAATTATGGTTCTAGGTCCAGGTTTGGGGCATTGTGATGTTATAGCCATGGCTTGTTAGTTGAGATGGGGTAATGGCACAGAAGTTACCTGGTGGTCAGACTCAGCTACTGGTATACTTTTAGTTCGGGACTCGGGACGTAATGATGGGGCTGCAACTGTGGTCCAGTGTTCAGAAATAGATAATTTAATTTTGGACTGTTGATTGGCAAAAGGTATTGGTACCATTCTGTGGCCTTCAACTAGTAATGGAACAAAACGCTGTTTAGAACATGGTAACAGCACCATCTTGTCCTGATGTTGAGGGAACTGGATCAAGGCTGCTGCTGATGTAGAGACTGTATGAGCAAGGGTAAGCAAATGCTACACATGATACTACATACTCAGCATACATAAAGAAGGGCAACTGTGAAATAGGGAACAATGACAGAGGGAGGAGAGATAATTACTAACAGCAATAAAAGCTTAGATTTATATGACACTTCACAACTCTCAAAGCACTTTTACATACATTGCTCCATATGATACTTATAACAACCCAGTGGAGTAGTTGGGAAATATTATTATCCCCATTTGAAAAATAAGGAAATTGAGTTTCTGAGAAGTTAAATGAATTGCCCAAGGTCATGAGGCTAGTAACTGCCAGAGCTAGTACCAAAACTCAAGCCTTGTAATCATCAGATGAATGTTCTTTCCCTCAATACCATACTGGTTCTGAAGACCAACTGCTTGGGATCAGTAGCAAATATTTAGGAATTTCAAAACTTGGTGCCCCATGAATTTAAAAAGAGAATAGTAACTGAAGTCAAAGAAAAATATGATAGGGATATATGAAATGATGAAAAGCAAAGTTCTCAATATCTGTCAGTATCTTCAACCTCCCATTGGTCAGATGGAGATTTTCCCTTCAAAAATAATGTTGACAAAAAGTGACTCCAGAAAGGTGACCCAGCAGATGGCTTTCCATCCTCACAGATAATCCTACCTTTTAAAAATGCCCAAACCAACTCCTTTCATACCCCATCAATGCAATTGTTAATCTATTTGAGGTTGTAAAATGTCCTGTAATATATCCAGTCTTCCCACAATTGAGAAATAGATGAAATTAGTTATTGATCTTCATATGCAAGATCATTTACATTGAAGTGTAAGTAAGCAAAAAAAGAAATATCCATGGGCCATTTTAATCATAATTCTGTACCATGTGCCTAAATAACAAAATGCTAAGGAAGAAATTTCAAGGGATGGCCCTCCCAACTTCCCAGAATCAAATGAAGTTGCCTAAAACCAGCTTTAATGTTGTGGTTGGGTCAATTCCTATTTCTCCTATCCTATCTCAGCATCTTATAGAAGACGTTTATGATTACTTTGATATTGTTTTGAGGATTTTTGCAATTGAGAATAAACTATATAATAGAAACAGGGCTAAGAAATGCTATATTTAAATCCAGACCTAGGTCCATATACACTTCTTTAGTTTCAGGGAACAATAAATAGGATTTTGAGGAACAGCCCAGCAGTAAAGTCTCTCATCTCTGTCTGTCCTCACCCCATGGACTCTAGAAAATTCCAAGTTTGTCACTTTAAGAGATCTACCCAATAGCATAGATACTTGTCACAGAAATTCCTTAGAAACATTAGATTGCTTGAATGAGTCCAAAATACATCCATCAATATTTGTGAGCCTCTGCAAACAAAAGCAAAAGGCAAGAGAGCTACTGTTGACAGATGTGTGACCAAGCTTCTCTAATTCCTAAATGTAAAAACCTGTCTGAAACCTAGCCTGACAAGAATTCTTTTTCCAAAATAGCCTCCAAAACAAAAAGTAGATCATGGGCCCTGGGCACAGAAGAAATCAATGGGAGATTCCTTTAGAATACATCCAGCAATACCTAGATTGGGACAACAGGGCTTTCCCACAAAGAAAATTGTCATGCTTTATCATTTGTAGCACTCAATATTTTCTCAAAACAAAAATACATTTCCCATGATCTTACTGTAAATTGAAACCAAGAAAACAACTGCTAACTATGCTTTTAAAAGTTATTTCTCTGAGATTTGTTTCATTTTCTGACACCATCACCACTAACCCACTTCCCCGGCTTCCCTAAGCATGCCAACACCTCACCTCCTGAAGGTTCTCTCTGAAGTAATTTGTTTCCTTCATTTTAGATTTCCTTCTTTCTTTATCTTTTTTTTTCTTCTTTTTTTCTCTGCTTCTTTGTTTCTTCTTAAATATTGATATGTTTGATAAATTTAATAAGTTTGTGTAATTTAAACAGGTTTCTTGTCACCATTTAAGTTATTCAAATCTTGGTCTAATTTCACAAGAAAGCCATAAGAAAGTTGCTTTCCATCTTCAAAGAACTGGAATTTGGGTGCTTTCAAGATTACACCTTGAATACTGTGTTTTTCTCCCACTATGGAGCTCAGACTCCCAATCTGTTCCTTCTCCTATTCTTGGCCTCAGAAGAATGTCTATCACACTCATCTGTAGGAATTTCCAGAGACTCTAATGACTTTGTCCTTTTAAGTCCAGATCTCAAAGATCCCTTCACCAATAAGATGGTTTAGAAGATTAGGTCACAAACTATCTCATATGTTGACAAGTTCAAAAACTTAGGACAAGTTTTAAGTGGTAAAGTTAAACCACTGATCAATTCCTCAATAATATTAAAGCAACTGAGGAAAAAATCAGTAAGTTTAGAAAAACTGTACTCTTTCCGGAGAGGATTATTTCCTGAAATGAAGAGAACCCTAGATGAGTTCATGAAGACACCTATCTATACCAGCATTGAATTATGGTCATTTATCCTAAGCAGGGGTCCTGAGGTCACCTTGACATCATAGAGCACAGCTGTCCGTTGTCAACATGCAATACCTTATCCCTCTCTAGGGGACCAATCCATGACAGAGGGGGCTCAGAAATCCTATGGATTCTGTTAGTACACAAAACACAAACTCCAGCTCTGTAGCTCCCTGGAATTTCCTCATCAATTGGAATATTCTTCTTTCAACACAAGTTTCAATGTCTTTTGAGATGAGTTTTTAACCCCATTTTCAATTTCTCTTGTCACACTGAGGCAACCTTTTATAGCTTAATTCACCTGTAAGTGGAATTTATATTTTATAAAAATTATTAAGCACTTACCACATGCAAAATAGTATACTTAGTGCTGTATTATGTAGATAATAAGCAATATAGTCTTTGTTTTTGAGGATCATAACTCCAGTAGCTGGACTATAAGAGCTGAAAAGAGAATTTAGCTTGGAGTCAAGAAAAACCTGGGTTCAAATTTGCTTCCAATATTTATTAGTTGTGTGAACAAGGATGATGTTATTTAACTTCTTTAAGCCTCAGTTTCCTCATCTGTAAACTGGGAACAGCAACATTCATATGAGGGTTAATTAAAATTATTGTTGTAAAATGCTTTAAAAACCTTAAAGCACTATGTAAATGTTAGCTGTTATCATTGTAATACAATTTAGAACATGATTAAATACATTGGAGAGGGAGAAAGAGAGAGAAAGAAAATGAGAGAAGAGAGAGAAGCCTGTAACATTTAAGGAGGGAGGAATCATTTCCAAATAATTAGAGAAGATTTTTCACAAGAAATGAAACCTAAACTAAGGAAGGTTCTATTCTGACCAATAAGGAGGACATGACTGATGTAATGGAAATGACAGGAATTTTGGAAAGGAGTGCCAATGCCTTTCTAGAGATCAAGATAGATGAGGAATGGAATATTAGGCATAGATTGACACGTGCCCTGGAATCCAGCAGGGTGTATTTTTAAAGTACTCAAAGACAAGTTAGGTACAGTCCCCTAGCTAAAGATACGTCAGATAGGGAGGGCTGGGAAAAGTTCAACAATAAAGATTATAGTAAAAATTATATGACAACTATAATTATGAATCATACATTGCAGCAATTAATTATAACAAGTAACAATAATTCTGATAATGTAAACAAACAATTCTAATGAAGAAAAATCAAGAGGTATTGTAGTTAGATGTGCTGTATATCAAAATGGCCACATTTGTAAAGGACATTCAAATGATAGAAGAAAGTAGTTTCCAATGAATATATGGTTCCACTAAAGGATAGAACAGATGAATCTTGAAGATGGAAAAGAAATATTAATAATCACTTGAAATTACTTATATTGTTAGCAAGGAAGGAAATGAAAATTAAAAGAAACATTCATTTTATAGTCACGGCAAAAAATTAAAATTTATGAAAATTCAATGTCAGCAGGGAAAGGTTGTGAAGAAACAAGACAGTGCATATAGTAGCCACTTAATAAATACTTGTTTAGTTGAATTCAACAAAATAAATATTTCAATATTGGTAAACATAATTCATGACAATATTTTTATAAAACAATCAGACAATATACAATGAAAGTTATGGAACTGACTGGCCCAATGGCCCTAGAATTAGAATTATACTTTAAGGATGCTATTAAAAGAAAAAAGGAGAGAGAAATACATATGCAAAAAATGTTCATAGCAACTTTATTCATAATAGTGCAAAACTGACAATAGTCTATGCGTTCAGTGATGGTTTTGAATGGCTAGATAAAATGCAATATATGAATATAATGGAAAATGATTGTATCATAAAATGTCAAATGTGAATATTACAAATATGGAAATACTTATAAAATGATGCAGGTCATTAAGTAGCATTTATTGAGCACCTACTAAATGCCAGACATAGAACAAGAGCATACCTATTTCATATAAAAGTACCAATTGATCTTGACCTGGGATTCATCCATGTAGGCAATACCAAATGTGGAAACTCCCTCCACCAATGAAGCTCTTAAAGAGTTATCTAGAGAACTAGTGGGTTACAGGACTTAATGGTAACCAAATTGTACACAGAGATCAGAAGAGAGCACAAAAACAAACATTACAAACTAATTTTCTTAAAATGGTAGGAAGGTTAAAGCCCAGTGTGAACTGAGATTTATAATAAATGTTAAAGACTGGACTTTAAAAAACAAACAAACAAACAACATCAACAAAAACTATGTTGAGGATTAAAGGTCCAAAAAATGGAAAGGTTCCTTGTTTGGGTAGATGAAAAAAAATAATAACAGATGATGGTCAGATGTCAGAACTCCTATTTTGTTTTTGTTTTCTCTACCAAGGAAAATGTTAATGGGGGGGGGAGGAAGGGCAAAAATAATTAGCAGGTTATTTAATCCGAAGATGACTGAGGAAATAAAAAAAGTACCTAGTTATCTAAAACAAGTTCAAATCATCTGACTTGAACAAACTGTATCCCAGCATATTGAAAGAACTTACAAATATGATTGTTGTCAATTATATTTAAAAACATATTGGGAATGGAT
Source organism: Vombatus ursinus (assembly GCF_900497805.2). Lineage (NCBI taxonomy): Eukaryota > Metazoa > Chordata > Mammalia > Diprotodontia > Vombatidae > Vombatus > Vombatus ursinus. Next base: position 2,181,011 of record NW_020954583.1, read on the forward strand.
AAGGGGCAACAGGAATAAAACTGGACCAACAGTGTACTGATTTGCAAAACTGACAAAATAATACAAGCTAACCTTCTAAAAGCATATTTTTAAAGGGATGGTTTGTGAGCACTTGGAAAGCCAAAGTAATTATTGAGAACTAGCACGAATTTATCAAGATCAGATTATGGTATACTAACCTAATTTTTCTTCTTTGATAAGGTTACTAGACAGTTAAATTAGGGTATGGTAGGGTATTTTATGTCTGGATGCATTTTAGTAAACTATTTGAAAATTTTTCTCACAAAATTCTTGTGGTCATGAAGGAAAGTATGGGCTATATTAAAGTTTCATTGGTTGGATTCAGAACTGGTTGAATAGAAGAGCCCCAAGAAGTTGATTAATGGATCCATATCAACCTAGAGAAAGATCTCTAGGAAAGCAGGGACTTTGACCCCCCTCCCATTTGACATTTTTATCAATGCTTTGGATGAAGGTATGGATGGCAAACTTATCAACTTTGTGGGTGATGCAAAGCTATGAAATATAATTGAGAATAACACAATTGTAAGTTTAAAATATTTCAATATGTGTCAAGAGTTTAAAGTGGCCCCCTAAAAACTAATGCAATATTGAGAAACTTTAATAAGGGTATAGTCGCCAGGAATAAGAGGGCATTCATATCCCTGTACTCACTCCTGGAGTATTATGATAAGCTCTGGGCATGAAAAATTTAAGGACACTGATAAACTGTATATGGAGGATTACTATGCTGGTTGTTAGATGTTTTATGAGGATGCATTGACGGATTTGGTATTTTGTAGTCTGCTAAAGTCTGGGGCAGCTAGATGGTGCAATGTATAGACAGCCTGGCCTGGACTCAGAAGATTCATCTTCTTGAGTTCAAATCTGGCCTCAGATACTGAGCTCTGTGATCCTGGGCAAGTCACTAAATGCCATTTGCCTCAGTTTCCTCATCTGAAAATGAGCTGGAGAAAGAAATGCAAAACACTCTAGTATCTTTGCCAAAACAAAAACAAATCAGGTCACAGAGTGTTGGATACAACTGAAATGACTGAACAATAACAACAACAAAAGTCTGGTAAAGAGGAGACTATGGTTGGTGGTGGGGTGGAGACAATAGCTGTCGCCAAGTATGAGAAGGTCATATGGAAGAAGGATTAGATTTGTTCTGTTGGACCCAGAGGAAAGAACCAGGAGCAATGTCTCAAATCTTATAAGAACTAGAAACTCTCAGATCCTTAAATGGACCAGTGATCTTACTGATATGAACATTCCCTACAGTGATTGCAGTCACAACTCATTAATACTTGCCCATTTCATGTGACTCTAGAATATCTTCTCCTGAATTCATCTCAGTGGATCAACCCAATGTCCTGAAGTCTTCCTCAATTTCTCTTGACATTTCTGTGAAATCATGGAGCACATGGAGTAACCACCTATTAACTCTCAACCTCAGGCCATCTTTTTTTTTTTTGTAGTTTTTTTTTTTGGTAACTTCCCTCTCCTCCCACTATTCCATTAGTGATATAACAATATAGTGATATAGTGGTTTGATAAGGTTGGGAATACTTGACTTGTAAATGATGCTGCATCTAATAGGGAAAAGAAAAACACATTCCAAATAGTCATAAATACTAAGATGCAGTCACTGGAGAGATAGGCAACTTTGAACGAGAGAAACCCTGACAGCAAACAAATGAGTCAGTTAGAGAAGAGAGAAGATCCAACTTAACAAGTTAGGAAACCAACACAGCAGAGACACTATACCCAAAGGGAACTATATGAATACTCTGCAAAGAAAGTACTTTCAGACCTAGTAGTATCTCAGAAGATATGTTACTTCCTGCACATGTGCTGTGCCACGCTTGTGAACTGAATCCAAGCCCACTTTTCTCATGAATGCTATGTATATTTGAAGGACACTGCACTTCAGGTATATTGGGAGAATTTCATAACTATTGTTCTTTCCTTTTTTTTTTTTTTTTAGGCAACTGGGGCTAAGTGACTTGCCCAGGTTCACACAGCTAGTAAGTGTCAAATGTTTCGTCTGAGGCCAGATTTGAATTCAGGTCCTCCTGACTTCAGGGCCAGTGCTCTATCCACTGTGCCACCTAGATGCCCCGCTACTGTTCTTTCTATGCTATTGTCATAAATGCCTTTTCTGAGATTGTGGATGAACAATGACTTGGATTCAGAACTAAATAAAAGGAGGAAAACTTGATTGCCTTAAGGAACCTGAAGTTCCTTTAATTACCTCAAACTTTTCCCAGAAGACATACCCATATGTTTAATACCAATATTATACCTACCTTGTTATACAGTCTTTAAGGGTTTGGGGTTGTTTTGTTTTTTGCATTTGTGTCCCCAGATCCTAGCATAATCCTACCACAATGCCTGGCACATAGAAGGAGCTTAAATACTCATTGATTGAACATTAGTCTGAAGAATTAAAAAGGAGTATCTCTACATCTTTCAATCACTTGTATGATGGTAAAGATGTAGTCTGGAGGCAGTTAGATGGTTCAGTTGATACAGCACTGGGTCTGGAGTCAAGTAGACCTGAGTTCAAATCTGGCCTTAGACACTCACTACCTATGTAGTGAACCTACCCTGGGCAAGTCACTTAAACTCTCTTTGCCTTAACCCACTGGAGAAGGAAATGGCAAACTAATCCAATAACTTTGCCAGGAAAACCCAAAACAGAACCACAAAGAGTCAGAATATGACTGAAACAACTGAACAACAACAAACATGTGATCTACTGTGGAGTTTCATTTGTGAACTTTGACTATTTCCTTTTAATACTTTCGAAAAGGATACTCTCAATACACAAGATAAATGATTGATATTCTGTATACATATGAAAATGGACATATAAATTAATAATAGTTGATATTCTTAGTTGCTTTTCTCTGGGTATTAATAAGGTCATTTTTTTCATATGTTTTAGTTTTTATCTCTCCTTCAGATACCTTGAGGATCAAGCCTTCAATGATCTCACAATTCTGTTATTTCTAGAACATAAATGTTATCTATAGATATTTTATTTAATCTAGCTTTTTGCCCTGTCTTTGTCCTCTTTAGTGCTACCTCTAACTCCTCTATAATCATGTTTGGTCCTGTGATAATGTTTATATCCAAGTGTAGTGAGTGGCTCTACTGACCTTAACAATAAAAAAAAAATTGCAGATCTTTCCTATTTTTTTCATCATCATTTTTTTCATTTCTATCTTTGAATACCTTAGGATAATTTTGTTTAGTTGGGTCTTTTGCCAAGAATTTTTTATGCTGGCTTTTACATTCTACTGCTTCTCTCTGTTTTATGGTTTCTGTTAATAACCTTACATTGTCCTTCTCTGTGAGATCTTAAAAAAAAAATCAAGATTATGGATAGGCACTGACTACAGAGTCAGAGAATTCAGGCAATGTAGGGACAGGTTACATATGTTCCTGGGGTCTTAGTTTTCTCATCTTAAAAATGATGGGGTAGTGAAAGATGTCACCCATCCAGTTTTATGATGCTATGATCTAAACTGATGTTGCCCTTGGGTGACATTGTTAGTTAAAATATGTCTTGTTGTTGTTGTTCAGTCATTTCAGTTATGTCCAACTCTTCATGACCCCATTTGGGATTTATTTTGCCAAAGATACTGGAGTAGTTTGCCATTTCTTTCTCTAGCTCATTTTACAGATGGGGAAACTGAATCAAACTGGGTTAAGTGACTTGCCCAGAGTCACAGAGCTAGTAAGTGTCTAAGGCCATATTTAAACTCAAGATTAGTCTTCTTGCCTCCAGGCCCAGCACTCTAGTCACCATGCCTCCTACCTGTCCATAAGTTCTTTATAGCACTATATTTTTTAAAATGTAATAGAAAAATCCTTTATTTAATCTTGAGCTAATTGATAAAGCTTCCAAGTAATTCTTCACTAAAAATAGTGCGAAATCTTGGTTTTAGATAATTCCTTTTGATAATATTAAGGAAATGTCCTTTTATGTCTCTTCTTTTCTATTGTTTTACAAAACACAAATGAGTGTTACATTTTGGCAAAACCCATGATTAAGGGCTTTTTCTTCATGTAGGGGAAAAATATGATTGTTTTTAAATAATTTATTCTACTTACATGTTCCCTAATATTGAACAGTCCTTGAATTCTTGGCATAAATCCAAGCAGGTCATAGAGAATAACTTTATGAATGTGTTGTTGCATATCAGTTATTAAAGCATCATTATTATTGTTGTTGTCTCAATTATTGGTGGTATTCAGTTACAGTTTACTGCTTCTGTTTTATCTCTACTTGGTTTGGTTATCAGAACTGTATTTATCTTACATAAGAAGTTTGATAAGTTATATTCTTTCTCAAGCAGGTATATGTTTATTTGTTTATTAAGTACTTGATAGAATTTTCCCCCCTTTCAATTTCAACTTGAGACTTGATATCTCCTTTAAAGACTGACTCATTTGGAATTCAGGGCTTCTTAACCTTTTATTGTATGTGTGACATGGACCTATGTGACAGTCTGATGTAGCCTATGGGTTCCTTCTCAGAATAATGTTTTTAAATACATAAAACAGATTATACAGGTCCACAAAGGAACCCAATTTTATTTAAATACACTTATCAATACATTTGTAAAGCAAATTAATGGCCCTTTGGTTAAAAACCACTAGTTTGCATTGTCTGGTTCTTTTTTATAAACACCTATTCATTTTATTTAGTTATTTTGAAATATAATTGGGTACAATACAACTATTCACTTTATTTGTTATTTTAAAATATAATTGGGTACAATAATTTCTTAGATTGTTTATTTCTTTTACATCCATTATGAATTCAACCTTTTCATTTTTTTATTTTGATAAACTGGCTTCCCTCTCTCTACAGCAATTTGTTTAATTAGTTAGTTATGTATTTTATTGATTCTTTTTAAAAAAGTCATTCTTAGTTTTATTTATCAGTTCAATGGTCTTTTAGTTTTCAGTTTTGGTTATACTATTAGTTTTCAAAAAAAAAATCCTTTTGTCCACTTTTTATGTTAAGGAATTTGCTTTATATTGTCTCACTACTATTTTTCTACTTCTGTGGATCTTCTCCTTCTCCTTCTCCTTTCTTTTCATTTACTTTTTTTATTACCTTTTCAGATGTTATTAGGTGATGAGAGGGAGTTAAGCTTGTATATAAACTCTCAGTTTTCTTGCCTGAAATCTGTCTGGAGATTTTGTGAGACTATTTATTTCACTTGTATCTGTTACTAAAGTTTGTATCCACTGAAGTAAGTGATGGGGGAATTTTATGTTAAGTCAGAGTTATCTAGATTTTTAGAAAGTGAATTTTGATAGTCTATATTCATTTACCAGGATTTGGTAGAAGAAGGAGTGGAAGGGAGAAAAGGCTCATATAAAATCACCTAGAGAAAACACGGAATCTTTTTTGAAAGTTCTCCTACTACACTGTTGTACAATGATGATCATATTAATGAAATTTTTTCTTTAGATCATATCTAAATGAGAATTTGGTAGCAGAATGAAATATATATGAAATATATATATATATATATATATGTAACAAAACTGATATGGTTGAACATACTTAAAAGATTTAACTGAGTACAATTCTGTCCTCTACCTGCATTGAAACAGAGATCATTTTCACTAATTAACAATGTGTGATAATTGAAAAAGTCATTGATAACTAACAAACAATGGGCCAGTAGTAATGTAAAGATATTACCTATAAAGGATGGTGGGGAGAGAGAAGGAGTTAACAGGGGAGATCCCTGACCAATTTAACAAGTTTACTCAGCAAGTATAATGCCTTTGTTTGGAAATGGTGATTATCCAAACCTCTCCCTATTTAGAGTATCTACAAGCCCCCTGGCACCTTCGAAAAAGAAAAAAATACAATTCAGCTTAAGTCTCAGTGACTCTGGAACTGCCCCCAATATGAACTGGTTGGATTGCAACCAACACTTTATGCTTACTAGGGAAGAGTTTTCAGTGACTAAGGCTGCTCTCTGGATGAAAGAGTTCATTTGAACTCTTGGGAGGGCAGAATTTGTTGGAAGGAGTCATTCTTTGTTTTAACCTATAAATGAGCACGCAGATCTACTCAGTCCTTTTTATATTGTAGTGCCCCTTGCTTACGTATTGTCCACAGTGAAACACCTAGTAAGAAGGGTGATGCACATAGCAACATCAAGCCTGAAGTGTACTGGTTCTTCACAGGCTAGGCTTTTTATGCCATAAGTGACCAGGAAGCTATGTCAATAGCTCAAGATTTCGTCTCTTGGACAAGTCATCAAGAATTTTTTTGTTTGTTTGTTTTGTGAAAAACTAGCCCAATCCATGTGAAGATGCTGGTCCTACCACAAATTTCATTCTTGATTTCCTATTGAGAAGGAAGAAGTTTCCTGGGTAACATGATTCTAGAATTTTTCCCTTTATCCAGAAAAGGGAGATTTCTTGAGCAGAGCAGCAACCTTGGGAGTTGCCTCATGAGTTTACCCCAAGTTTGAGGCTTTAGTGACCCTTTCAGAGAAGGGGAACTTCTTGAGCAGCATGAAGAAGATCATTTATTGGGTTTCTCATAACTGGAGTTGTTGCTCTTGTTCAATCATGTCCGGCTCCTTATGACCCCATTTGGGGTTTTCTTGGCAAAGATACTGAAGTGGTTTGCCATTTCCTTCTCCAGTTCATTTTAAGATGAGGAAACTGAGGCAAACAAGGTTAAGTGACTTGCCCAGGCTCACACAGCTATTAATCATCTGAGGCTGGATTTAAATTCAAGTTTTCCTAATTCCAGTCCCTGCACTCTATCCACTGTGCCACCTAGCTGCCCCCCACAACTAGAGTAGCAAAGGACTGAAGCTCCACATATGGGAAATAAAGGACCTTGGCTTTGCTCCTTATTTTATTACCAGTTATGTGGAATGGGCAGATCTGATTGGGGTACTCAAAAACATATATTTTTTCTTCCAGGGAAATACCCAAATCATAGTATGACACTATGAATATGGCACTAAGACTGTGTGGAACCTGTGGTAAAGAGGGATGTCCCTCTTAAGATGGTGTTTCACTGACAACCCCAAGAAGTTCCCTTCTATGAAAAGTCCAAACACAAGGTGGCACTGATTCTTAAAGACACAGACCTTTGGGAAAATGGTATCACCAGAAAGGGATGAGAATTGTTTTATTAGTTATTGAGCTCAAATTCTTTACAACTTTCATATTTTCTGTGGGATGAAATAAAAACATCTCTGCCCCAAGTGCCATTTACTATCTTGTTTGCTTCTGTGTGGTGGAAGCAAAGGGAGAAGTGATTACCATAAGTTATGTATGGTCATTTTCCCAGTATTTTTAGAACAAATGAAAACAAGCATGTGTATTTATCTTCAGTCTTAGGAAGACAGCAGTAAGTACAGTCTTGTTTAATTTATTTTATATAGTTTATAGCACATAGTAGGCACTTAATAAATACTGACTGACTGACTCATGTTGTAGGCACTCTTGGAGTCTGAAATAGGGATGAGGTAAGAAGAATTCATTCTTCTTAGCTAGGCATAAGAGATGGGGATGTTAAGGTTTAGGGATTTAGGGGTGCTGGGACCCAAAATCACAACATATTTCTTTTGGTCCTTACCACAATTTTGTGAAGATAATATAACTATTATTATTCCCATTTTAAAATGAGAAAATCAAGGTTCAGAAAAGTTAAGTAACTTGCTCATTCAGCTAATAAGTGAGTGTTTGGAACTATCTCTGTTGAGGTCTAGATGTTTAGGGGTGCTGGAACTACAAAATCACAACAGCAGGTCCTGCCCAAATGAATTCGACCCAAGCCTTCTTTCAGCCAAAGACAAGGTTTATCAGAACATTCTCCATATTGGCTAGACTCTTAAGGAATCTGAACATTAGTGAGCTATTGGCTAGGTTCTTAAGGAATCTGAACACCTTAACAAAGACAAGATGGACTTTATATATCGCTCCAGGGATCTAGGAAGGATCTTGATGGGAGTGACTGAGAGGTTGAGAATGGGGTCTAGATAAGGTCAAGGTGGGAAGTAGCCAGGGGCCTTGGGGAGGTAAGACAATGGAGGGCTAGGCTAGATTAAGGGTAATAGAATTCAGAAGATGGATAATGAAAGACCAGTTAATAGGATTATAGCCTCAAGGGAATGCCTAAGACCTCCTTGATCAAGAGAATTCAAGGAGAATCCCTTAGACAAGTGGGACCAAATTCTTTTTGGGGTAAAGAGCAAAGGTCTTGGTTTGGACTTTACCCCATTTGGAAGAGAGGTGAGAAAATAAGTTCTAAAACTGTCCCAAGGACCCTTTTCTGTGCTAACCAGCTGTGGTGGCATCAGTAATGACAAAAAAAACACACACACAGCAACAAATGGCAATTTGGAAGCAAACAATAGTAGCAATCGTGTCAGCTAGACAGCAGCAGCAACATGAAAGATAAACATCAAATGGTAGCCTTAAAGGCCTAATGGAATGGCAGCTACAAGGGAGTCCTCCCAGCAACCAAGAAGCTGCAGAGGCAGAACCAGGTAGCATCACTGAGGTACATCTAGATGATGGGAGGCAACACTGACATCCCAGATGGAAAAAGTGTTACCAAATGCAAGGTTAGAGAACATGACCCTGAAGTCAAAACCTTTGATAGCCAGGGAGTTGAGTTTTCAAGGGATTTTCTCCTTCCCACTGGCACTTGAGTTTATGGGGAATTTCTCTCATCTAATTCAATATTTATCCAAACATAGTAGAAAACAAAAGAAACCAAAAATAATCTGTGACTTCAAGAGCTTACACATTCTACTGGAAGATATAATATGTACCCAGACAAAGTAAATATATGGTAATTTAAGGAATCAAGACTCACAAGGACTGGTGCTAACAGAGATGGTTTCATTGAGAAGGTGGCATCTGAACTCAGCCTTGAAGCTAGGATTCCAAAAGGCTAAAATGTAGAGGGAATATATTCCAGGATTTACAATGGCCTATGCAAATGTGTAGTCAAATGTGTCTAGGTCTTTGGAGGTGTTAAGTAATGTAAGTTAAGAATGGAAAGATTAGGTAGAGCTGAATAGTGGAGAGCCTTAAGATCAGGCTAAGAAAAGGGGTTTTTTTTGGGTTGTATTTTTTTGGGGGGGGTTTCATTCCCCCACCCCAGGCCAATAAGGAATAATTGCAGATGTTTGCATGTGTGAGTGTGATGTATTCAGACCTGGGCTGTTTTAGGAAGCTTATTATGGCAACTGTGTAAAGACTGGAGAGGGGATATATTGGAAGCAAGGATACCAGTTAGGAAGCCATTATAATATTACAGGAAAGAAGTGATAAGGGGCTAAAATTGGATAGTGTTTATGTTAGTGGAGAGAAGGAAATGTACATGAAATAGAAAGAGGTAAAATCTATAAGACTGAACAACTGAATGAGTGGTTGAAACAGAGGAAGAAGTCAAGAATGATTTCAAGTTCATAAAACCGGGTGACAGGAAGGATGGTGGGTCTTTGACAAAAACAAGGAAGTTTGGAGAGCACTGGGTTTATCTGTTGTATACATGAGTTTCCAGTGAGACACAGATGATGATGTCCAAAGGGCAACTGGGAATGTGAGAGTACTGCCAAATAATACTTATCATTTGCATAAAGGTGAGTATTGAGACCACCACAAGAGATGACAATGCTAAGGAAAACATTTTAAAATATTAATGATTTAGAAAAGTCTTTTTATATAGAGAGAGAGAGAGAGAGAGAAAGAGAGACAGAGGGCACAGGGTAAATTGAAGATGAAAGGATGATATCTAATGTAATGTTGCAGTCTGAGAGGTTGAGACACCTCAAAGGCTGAAGTATAGGACAGGGTCATCTGGAATAAATTCACAGACTCAAGCATTCTTTAAGTCAAGGTGGCAAAGATTTATTGTTACGCTTTTCAGCGGGCAAGGATTCTTAAGGAACCTGTGAGAGACTGAGGATAGAGCTAGGGTTTATATGGAAAAGGGCATGGGAAAGGAATGCCAGGGACACTGATGAGGTAATCTAAAGGTCCAGGTGTCTTTGGGAGCTATGGATGAGAAAGTACAGGGAGTATACAGGACAGAGAGGGAAATGACAGAGGTATGGATCTTTGGAGTCTGGCAGGAGGAAGAGTCCTTGGGCCAGCCAAGGACAAAACTCCTTGGGTTGAGCAAGGCACCCCTCTTCCTCTGTCTTGATGAGAGAATGCTCTGCAACAAGGGAAAGCTTTCTCACAGGACAGGAACTTACTAAGAAATTGGGAGGCTTCCAGAGACATGATCTGAGGGCTGGGGCCTGAGCAGCCCAGCATTCTCTCACCCAGCTTTGTGTAGCTACACCAGGGAGAGAGATAAGGGTTGTGCTGGGGCCCACGCATGAATAACTGCTAGGCACACAGGGCTGGGGAGTGGTTGTCAGAGACAGTGTTTCTGAGGCTAGGGAGAAGTTGGGGTCCAAGTACAAGCACAAGCACCCAAGCACAAGCACCCACGCACCCCATCAGTAAGGTGCTGATGTTTGGCTTCCACAGGATGATGAAACAGGGGGCCCCTGGAGGAAAAGGGAAGCTTGCCCCAGCCAATCAGATCGTGAAGCAAGAAGGTAGTTTAACCACAAAGTTCCTGTTAGAGGGGCCCAGACCCTAAAGCAGCTCAAAGCGGTTGGGATCAAGGACCAGGCACCATCTATTTGCTTAATAAGCTTTATACATATTATCTGACACACCCTGAGATCTGAGACTGCCGCCCTTTTTTAACATAGGATACATGATCCAGGTGGGATAACATGTCAAGGAACAACATGGGATAGGCGTATAAGAAAGATTGTAACCCAGCAGGGCTAGGACCAATCCTAGCTCTGATGGGAGGAGCAGGATCATACTAACAGTATAAAAGCTGGCTCTCCCTTCTGTACAGTGTGCCTCTTCCTTCAAGGGGCAAACCCACTTCTTGCAAGAACCATAATAAATGATTCTTGTTTCACTCCAGACTTAGTTTCATTATTGAGAGTGAGACTCCACTCGGGTATTGCAACCGGGAAAGCAATGGGCTGTGGCAGCTTCCCTGGGCTAACTTCCCAACCCTGCTGAGGTCCAAGGGGCTCTATTTCCAACAACTAAAAAATAAATTAAGGGGTGAGAGAGGATTATATTGGGAGAAGGAGAAAGGGAGAGGTAGAATGGGGTAAATTATCTCACATAAAACAGACAAGAAAAAGCTTTTACAGTGGAAAGAAAGTGGGGGAAGGTGAGAGGGAATGAGTGAATCTTACTCTCATAGGGTTTGGCTTAAGGAGGGAATAACATTCACACTCAATTGGGTATGGAAATCTATCCTACCCTTTAGGAAAATACAGGAGAAGGGGATAAGAGAAGGGAGAGTGATAGAAGGGAGGGCAGATTGGGGGAAGGGGTATTCAGAATGTATGCCATCTTGGGGTAGGGGGAGGGTCGATATGGGGAGAAAATTTGGAATTCAAAAATCTTCTGGAAGTGAATAATGAAAACTAAAAATAAATTTTAAAAAAGAAGTCTTTTAAAAAATAATCATACCCAAGACATTCAAATCATGGTCAGCATTCATTCTACCAAGAAATAACCTTTTGTGATCCAAGAAATCCAAGGTAGTAAGGGGAAGGGAATAAGGCTAGAGGGGGAAGGGAATAAGGCTAGAGGTGGAATGAATGGTTGATGGTATAAGCTGAATCATTTCTGTTCTGTCCCTTTTTCAAACAGATAGGTCCAAAGAGAGAACAAGAGCAAAAGTAGCACACAACTCTCATTGCCACCTGTTGAATCTCTTGCCTAGCTGTACCCATTTACCTTTGCTTGCCAACGATTTGGTCTTTGGTTTAGTTTTGCCTACTGGAGAGACCATCGACTGAATTGGTAAGCCCATACAAATAATTCTACTTCTTCACATGACCCAGATAGATTTATAGACTCCCTGTGCTTTGAGGTCAAACTAATCTGTTAAATCCTCTGACCTTCTATGTTGCAGCTCTGCTGGCTGGGTTTGTATGGAGATGAGTCTGAGGTTAATCAGAAAAGTTTTAGCTATCCTGTCAATGAAGCAATTTGAACACATTTAGTGTTACAATGAAGTAGTTTTTCAGATTTCATCAGAAGTAACTCATTTTAGAGCAATTTGGAATTATAGAGCAATTTTGTAGCCAAAAGGCTATAAAACTACGCATACCTTTTGATCCAACAACTAGGTCAGTATCCCAAAGAGATCATGAAAAAAGGAAAAGATCCACATGAACAAAAATATTTATAGCAGCTCTTTTTGTGGTGGCAAAGAATTGAGGAATTGCTGAACAAGTTGTGGTATATGAATATAATGGAACACTATTGTTGTACAGGATATGATGAGCAGGCTGATTTCAGAAAAATCTGGAAAGACTTACATGAACTGATGCTAACTGAAGTGAGCAGAATCAGGAGAACATTGTACACAGGAACAGCAACAATGTGCAATGATCTACTTTGATAGACTTAGCTCTTCTCAGCAATGCAATCATCTAAGACAATTCCAAAAGACTCATGATGGAAAATGCTATCCACATCCAGAAAAAGAACTATGGAGTCTGAATGCAGATCAAAACACACTATTTTCTCTCTTTTTTTCTTTCTTGTAATTTTTCCCTTTTGTTCTTATTCTTCTTCACAACATAATTAATGTAGAAATTAATTTTTGTGCTAATGTAGAAATTTGTAATTAATGTAGAAATATGTTTAATATGATTTTAACATATATAGCCTTTATCAGATTGCTTGCCATCTTGGCGGGGGGAAGGAGAGAGAGTGAAGGAGAAAAAAATTTGGAACTCAAAATCTTATAAAGGTGTATGTTGAAAAAGATTTTTACATGTATTTGGAAAAAATAAAATATTATAAGTGGGGGGGAAAAAAGAAATATCTCATTTTAGCATGTCTAGTACTGCTCTGACTTCAGAAACCAGACTTTTTTTTTTTATTTTTTTCTAAGATCTAGGTTCTATAATTTGAGGCTTTAGCAGAGAAATGTTTTATATACCACTGCCAAAAGGATTATATGGTAATTTTCGTTTCCATTAGTGTTATGAGCAAATTTTGTTTTTGTTTTTGTTTTTGTTTTTTAGAGGAGGTTTGGATTGGAATTGGGAAGGTCAGTATAAGTAGTATGAATAGCACAGATTCTTATCAAGTCTTTGGGGAGAGGTAGGAATAGAGTAATGATACACCAACTACATATTGATGTATCTATTGATAAAAATAGTCTTTGAGGGAGGAAGAATTTGATGTTTTCTTGAAATCTGGAATCTATTTAGTGTTATTTTGATAGTTTTGAGAAGATGCATTAATAGTTACCTCATAAGTTCAAAGGAAAAAAAGCAGGGCTCATTCATTTCCCATCTGATTGAAAGGAATAACAAAATAAGACACAAGTTTCAGATACACAGAAATCTAATTACTTTAGAATGGTTCTTTAATTCGCAGTTCTCTTATTTTTAAGTCTGTCTAGTAGAGATCTCACAACATCCTCATTTCTACTTGTTCCTTCTGTGGGGGTACTGAAATTCATGGACATTTTTCTTTTAAATTGTTGCTGATTTCCAGATGTTTTTCTCCCACGTGGCTGATCACCTTTAGCAAGTATAAAGTCAAGCCACGTCATCCGTTTAGGTAACTGGTGATCAATGTGTGATTTAAGGGGCATAGTGTGAGGACAGGAAAATAAAACTGGAGATGTAAAGTGTGAGGAGTCCCAAATGATGTCTGTCTTTGACTGGGGAACTTGGAGTATATGTTTAATACCCATTTCATCTTTAGAAGTTGGCACAGGACTTGGCATGACCACCAACTGGGCTGCATAAGGATTTTTCATTCCATTTACGTGGGGACAACCATATGGAATCCAGGAGGCTCAAGCTAAACAGACAGTGTAACTAGTTGATAAATGTGAGCCAGGTTGAGTGTTATGATAACCCCTCATCCGCCTCAGGAGAATCTGCTTTTGAATATCATTTTTTATTTTCTCCCGGGGAATATAATTGATGATACTGTTGAAAAATTCTTTGGAGATAGTCCTACCTCCCTCAGTAGCAGGTATTAAATGGGCCTGTGTGAAAGACTTTGAGGACTCTCTCTGGCTTTCCTGGGCCTTGTGGTTAAGGCCAGTTGAAACAGCCTCAGCTGGGTAGTGAGGGTTTAATGTACCCTTGACCTGATCCTTCAGGTTTGATGGAGATGTCTGGTGGTCAGATCCTGGGGAAAGAGTATCAGGGTTTGGTACATCCTCAGACTTCTTTTCCAGATCTGTTGGAGAGGTATCTTTATAACCAGTCTGGTAGTCAGGACTAAGTCTAAGGATATCCCGATGCTCAGCAGCCAGAGGAGCCTCTGGCAGATGGTCAAAATCTGAAGATGTAGTGCCATGGTCAGAGACTGGTGTAGTCTGTTCCAATTGGCTAGAAACTGGTGAAGGCTGATCCTGGTGGTGAGGGACCTCTTCATCCTTGGCTGTCTGGTCCAGGCTCAATGAAGGTGTGGCCTGGTGTTCTGAGCCCTGTGTTGTCTCCCAATCATCAGAGTTTGGGGAAGCCTTAACTTGGTGATTGGAATCTAAGGTACCTTTGGTCCTGTGGTCTAAATCTCCTTCAACCTCATCCTGGTGGTCACAGGCTGATATAGCCTCATCCCTGTCATTACCTCCTGATGCAGCCTCAGGTTGGGAGATGGGAGTTAGTGAAGGTGTTTTCTTATGGTTGATATCCAATGAAGCCTCATCAGAGTGATCCAGATGTAGATATATTTCAGGAGTTTCAAAATGTTCGGGGTTAAGCAGCTTCTTGGTTTCATTATCTGGACCTGATATTGGCTCATGTTGGCAGCAGGTGTCTGATTGAGTTTCAGATTGTTGGTTAAGGTCCACTCTAAAATTAGATTTATGTTCTGGGTTTGGTGTTATATCAATCTTTTGACCAGGGTCTGGTTGAGGTGTGATCCAGTAGTTGATATGTAAAATCTCAGTTGGGTGGTCAGGACTCATTGAACTTTTAACCTGTTGATCAGAGATTAGTAAAACTTTAGCTAGATTGTAGGATCCTGGTGGAAATGTAGTTTGTTTGTTAGGGAGTTTTGATGGCATAAATGTTCCCTTGACCCAGTTGTAATGGGGTATCAGTGGAGTCTCAGCCAGATGTGTAGGAGGGCATTGTAAGGGCATCGAGGTAGCACTGAGCCAATTTGAGTCACGTCTGGGTGGCACCATTGTCACTCTGGTCTGATGGTTTGAGATTGGGGTTAACACAGTCATAGCCATTGGAGCCAAGGGCATTGGGGGACATTCTGATGGCACAGTTACGGATCTGACCTGGTGGCTGGATTGTGATGACAGTATACTTGCGATCTTGGGATAGTTATCTGAGAATGAAAATGTCATAGCTTCAATCTTTTGCTGGTGGTTGAGGCATTGAAATTGGGAAGTTGTGACCCAGTCCCAATGTCTTGACCTCAATGATGGCTGTGGATTAAGACATGGTAATGCTTCAGTTGTTACCTTGGCCTGGTACTGACTACACTGTGAATATGGAACTGTAATCCTGGTCTTGGGGACAGGGACTGATGGAGTTGTAGGCCGATTATTGAGTGGTTGAGCCTCAAATCGGTTATGACAGCCTTGGGGAATCTTAGGAAGGTGGTCACGGCCAGATGAGGTCTTGAAAAGGGAGTCAGGGATCAATGGAGCCTGGGTCCAGTGATTAAGGCCAAAAAGAGGCTCAGCCCAGTATTCATGGCATGGTGAGGTAATAACTGCAGTTTTGCCCCAATGTTTCAAGTGTGGTGAAGGCATAATTGTTGTTTGGGTCTCCAGATGTGGTAATGTTGCTTCATGTTCAATACAGGGTAGTAACATAGTTGTAGCCTCTTTGTGGCACGATGAGGGTATAGTTGTACTTTTGCAGCGAGGATTCATTGAAAATTTGATTTGAGGCTTGGATAGCTTAGCCCTGGACAGAGAGTCTTCATTGATTGATGGCATTGACTGGTGAGGTAACATGGTAACAGTACCATCTTTGACTGACGATGAAGGCCCTTTTGAGAGTACTGGACTGGTACTTTTGATGAAGAGACTGTGTCAATGAGGATAAGGTAATATCACGTTATAACATACATGGGAAAGAAAACTATAACATAGGGAATAATCATGGAATAAAAGGGAGAGAGTGAGCACTACCTAACAACAACATTACTTAATCTTCATAATAACCTGATGAGGTAGACAGGGAATTTTTTTCTTATCTCCATTCTACTGATGAGGAAACTGAGGCTCAGTGCTATTAAGTGATTTATGGGTCATAGGACAATTGAGACTATAGCTCAACACTTCTATCTCTAGAGATTTAGCTGATACCTAGGATCAATATCAAGGGGAAGGAACTCACAAAAAGGTAGGTCAATGACCTCCTCAAGTAGATAGGGACAGAAATCAAGGGAAAAAAAAATATGATGGGGCCAGCCATTTGAGATAGCTGAAAATCAAAGCTCACCATTTGACGATGTCTTCTGCCTTCTTCCCATTGGTATATTGGAGATTTTCCTTCAAGAATATGTTAACAAAAGAAGTGAAGAATCCAGATGACCTTATAAAGGCAAACAAATAATTATTTTTAGAACTTGACCCAGACCCTGAATGAATTTTTTTGTTTTGTTTTTGTTGTAGTACTGATACTTTTGTTTCCATCAATGAAATTGGTAATACAGTTAGAATTGTGCTATATCATCATTTCAAAACCAACCCTCCTACAAATAGGGAAAAGGTGAAATGAGTTATGGATCCTGGATAACCTCATGGACCTCTAGATTTTCTTCTCACTGTTATGAAAATAAACTCTGAAAATTTTGTTTATATTGCATTCATTTATAAATTAATTGAGATAAAATGACTGAAAAGAGCTTTGTGTTATTCACCTAAAGCTCATTTTAAGAGGAATAAAATACTTCAACCAAATTAATGAAATTCTACTATAAAAGGGTGCTCTTAAACTAATCCTTTTATAAAAGACATTCTGGCCTAAATGTAAATGAAGTAAAATTAAAGGCATTTTGAAACTATTTGGGTAAGAAAACTGAGTATCATAAAACTGGGGCTAATTGCCCATCTTTTTCATAGGATCATAGATTTAGAGCTGGAAGGAATCTTAGAAGTCATCAAGTCCTACTCTTATTGTTTTACAAATGAGAAAACTGAGGCACAGAGAAGTCAAGTGACCTGCATGGGATCTCACAGATAGTAAAGATGTCTGAGGTAGAATTTAAACCCAGTTCTTTCTGTATTCCTAGTCTAGTAATTACAACATGTTGCTTCTCATCTAAGATGTCTTCTAAACCTTTCCACAAACAAAATATCCTGGTAACCCACACTAAATTTCCACTACCCACTTACTATCATGAAGAGCTTCTCACCAGTATCAAGAAGAACAGGGCACTGGGTCAATCCAAGTTGTCTTCCAGGTTATAAATTTCCTCAGTAGGAAACAGATGAAGGATTACTGAGTCTCCTACAAAAATAAACTGATGAAAAAAAAAGTATTTTGTCCAGAAAAATAGCACTCTCTCCTAAGAGGTCAATGTTCCAGAAAAAGAGATGTGCTCTTCAGAAAACTATAGGAGGACAGAGTTCACTGGTTCTCAGTCCCAGAAGGAGTAGCTATGATGAACTCTTACATCATAGAGCTGTCCATTGTCTATCTATAGGCAGTTTCCCTAGCAATCTGCAGAGGTTATTCATTTCAAGCAATACTTGAACTCTTTGACACTCCTATGACACAGTGCTCCGTGGAAAAACTCAAAATTTTCTGTGGGCCCAGCTAGATATCTCTTCCCACATCCCCAGAGAACTTTTTGACATAACATTACTAAATCCTTATCTCTTGGTAAGTGCAAAAACCTTAAACCATTAGCAACAGCCTAAATTTCTGTACCTGCTGAAGGGCAGAAACCATCTATTCATCTCCCATAACATTTATCTTCCATAATACTTGTCTATTCTCAAACTTTACATATGTCTGACATGAAATACATTTACATGTTTTAAATGAAATATTCTATCAATTTTGGGAAGATTTTATACCAGCAAGTAAAGGAAATATCTTCATTGCTTCCATTACCATTCAAGAAATACTATTATAGAACCCGGGAAAAGAAAAGAGCTACCATAGATGAAAAAAAAAAAAAACAGGCAAAAGACATCATTTATAGATGATTTGTTTTCCTTAAGAGAACTTCAGATATTCAAAGGAAAAAAATTTTTGAAGCAATGAATATAGCAAAGCCAAAATTTTGCTAATCCACTCATTATATAGTCTAATAACTATTTTCAAATCTTAGGAGTACCTATTTTCATTTACATAGTGTTCACAATCTCAGGACTGCTTGCTTTCTATTTTTTTAAGTAAATGTTTTTTACATTGTAATTTGCATTCCCACCCCACCACCCATTTACACCTGTCAATAAAACTTTCAATAATTGATAAACAGAGGGATCATGTCAAACAATGTATTCAATATTTTGCACATATAGCACTGGATCTATAGTCAAAAGACTCAGGTTCAAATGCCATTTAAGTTGTTCAGTCATTTCAGTCGTATCTGACTCTTCATGGTTCCCTTTGAAGTTTTCTTGGCAAAGATACTGGAATGGTTTGCCATTTCCTTCTCCAGCTCATTTTTACAGATGAGGAAACTAAGACAAATAGGGTTAAGTGACTTGCCTAGGATCACACAGCTAGTAAGTGTCTGAGGGCAGATTTGAACTTAGGAAGGTAAGACTTCCTGACTCCAGGCCAGGCCCTCTATACTACTGCACCATCTAGCTGCCAACTTGACCACTAATTATCACCTATGTGATCTTGGCCAACTCGCTCAACCTCTCTGGGTCTCATTTTCTTCATCTATAAAATGAGGAAGGAAGAGAAATGGGATAGGTGACTTTAAAGGATACTTTCACTTAGATCCCTTAGACCTAGCATTTTGCCTTTTTTTTTTTTTGCATACAGTAGAGATTCTATAAATATTTGCTGAATGAACATTAATCAATTCATTTTCATCTACCTTACTGGATGAGAAATTAAATGTATTATAGAGTTCTGTGGAACATTGTACATGTGTAAAGTAAAAAGAGAAATATTATGTATGCTAGGAGTTTTTCCTTCTTGTTGGGGAAATGAATTCATATATCCTTGGATCTAGGGAATTAGATTAAATAAGATTATAAGGGATTGTAGCTTTAGCAGCAATCTTGTCTCCTCCTTTTCTCTCTTGCCTTCAGTTTGTCACTGTATAAAATTCACAAGATCTCACTCACATAGTATCACAGATTTATATCAGGAAGGGATCTTAGGAGTCATCTAGTATGAAACCATATTTTAACCCTCAAACACCAAGGCCTAGAGAGGGTAAGTTATTTCCCAAAGGTCACACAGATAACAGTGACAGAGATGGGACCCAGGTCTTCTGACTCCCATAATCCGGTACTCTTTCAACAATATCACATCTGCATCTTATACAGTAGCAGCACTGAAGCCAGTCACAGAAGAATATTAGAAAGTAATCCCTTGGAAGAGCCCTGCATTGCATGCAACTATATTTGTGAGCCTCCGGGAAAAAAAGCAGAAGCTCAAAAGGTAAGTAGTCCTTCAACCTAACTAGTTCAAATGCTAGATCACCTTGAAGGAAAATTAAGCACAATGGGCAATTTATTCTTCAAAATCAGCCACCAAAACAAACAGTGGATTCATGTGCTTCCTACTCAGAAGAAATGAAAAGGGAGCCCCTGGGAAATTCAGTAGCACCCAGAATGTGACAATAAGCCATGAGCCCTTAAGAAAAATTGTCACATGATTTCTGCTTTGTAGACTTTAAATAATTATATGCTGATGACTGGGAACCTCTTTCCCCATAATCTGAGCATAAACTGTAACTGAGAGCACAAGGACTAACCATTTTTGGTTTCCTTTCCCAAAAAGTGTTTTTGCTAGTTTTACTGGTCAATGCTACTTGATTGATTTGACTCTTCCCCTGAACACATCCATGCATATTTACTCACCTAGTATGCTAAACTCTCATGTCTTAAGCTTACTTTAAAAATGTGTGTGTCAGTTGTTTGCATGTTGTCTCTCCCACTAGAATGTAAGCTCCTTGAGGGCTCAATACAGGAAGTGTTTTTTGGCCTTTCTTTGAATCCCTAGTACTTAGCATAGTGCCTGGCACATGGTAAGCACTTAATAAATGCTTGTTAACTGAAAAAAAAAAGTGTGTGTTTGTGTGTGGGTGAGAGAGACAGAGAGTCAGAGACAGAGAGAGACAGAGACAGAGAAAAAGAGAGACACATTTAGTCTCCCTTGATCCTCCCTGGGTTACGGTAAGCCATGGTCAAGTAACAGAAAACCAAATTCAGAAATTATTGCTCTTGACCATCTAGAAAAGCTCCACACAGGATCCCCCTGATTCTTGCCTGTGATTAGAAACATAAGAGAATAGATTGAGAGTTGGAAGGGACCTGAGAGACCACCTAGTCCAACCCCCTCAGCTTACAAATGAGGACAAAGAAGCCCTGAGAAGCTAAATGTCTTGTGCATAGTCACACTGATAGTAAGTGATATAGCCAGAATTTGATCTCTGATTCTAAATCTGGATCTCTTTCAGCTGTACATCTGATCCAATTTTGAGATTTCCTTGGTCTGGGTTTGTAGAATAGCCAAAAAGAAGCTAGCCTCAAGGAGGTGTCAACTGAAGCTTTCCCTAAGATCTCTTGAGTACTTTGGAGGCAAACTTCCAGCCTTTTCCTTCTCCCATTCTTGGCCCCAACAAAACGTGTATCCCATTTGTCCCTGAGTGCTTCAAGTGACCCTTATTCCCTCTTCCCCCTCATTTCCCTGATCCCAAAGGGGTCTCCTACCAATAAGAAAATCAAGAAGAACAAGAAACAGGGTATTTCAGATGTCCCCAAAATCAGAAAGTCCAATTCAATTCTAACCTCAGTGGCAACAAGTTTCCCCTGTAAGAAATAAGTCCTTGATAAAAATCCAAAAACTAAGAAAAATGATCAGTTGGTTTAGGAAAGTTTACCTCATAGTGTGCAGGCAAATATAAGACATAATTCTCTAGGCACCTGCCTTGTGCATCAGGACTGATCTTTTGACCTCTTGTCCCAATAAGTGATCCTGTTATTACTCTGACATCATAGAGCATTAGCTGCTTTGTCTACCAGCAGTGCAAGTGGCCTCACCTTATTTCTAGGCAGCCACTTGGCACAAGGGGACTTAGGGAATATGCTGGGAGGAGTTTGGGATTATGGATTCCAGCTCTGTCTAAAAGAAACCTTAGAAGTCATCTACTCCAACCTCCTTATTTCATAGGGGGTATAGAGCATGTGCATAGTTGCCTGCCAATTTCTGGCTGACTTCATGCAATAGCTCAGGGCCAAGGGATTTGAATTATTTGGAAGCACTTAGTGATTCTCTTACTGGTCATTGAACAGGATGAACCAATGATTCAGCTCCTCTTTAAAGGACTGGTTTTGGAAGCACCCAACTTCCTCAACACTGAGCCAGTAGTTAGCCAAAAAGAGGCATGAACTGTTCTGTGAATGCCTTGTGACTTTCATTACACAAAAAAGAGACTTATAGATATTGTGACTTACCCAAGGTCATACAAGCAGAAAGTTGCAGAGCCAGAATTTCGAACCAAGTCTTCTAAATCAAAATCAAACCCTCTTTCCACTGCATCATTCCTTCTTCTCTACACAGAATACAAACAATCCTATCTTGGAGCTATACCTAATTTAATTTCCTGATGGTTCTTACTAATTGGAACCATTCATAGATCCTTTCAAAACAAGAATTCTCAGAAATCCTCAAACACCTGAGATAGCCAGATCATCAGTAAACTGTGGTAAGTTGCAAACAGATTTCTAGGACCTTTGGATATAATATTTGAAATTTTTAAGAGTCATCTTCAAATGTCATTACTTTTTACAAATCTGTTTACCAAAGCCATTTCAATGGCTTGTACTTCTTGCTAAATAAAGTTCAAAGTCTTTGGCATTCAAAATCTAGTACTTCCTGATCTTTCAAGTCTGATTGCATACTGTTCTCTCCAAATACTCTACCCTTAGCCAACATGTACTCACTTGACATTCTTTCTTTGTGTTCATCCAGTACTTTACTACCTTTGTGTCTCTGTTCACACTATTGCACCACCTCCCTTAAATTCCTTCCCTTTTAAAGTTGAAATAAAATGCCCTTTCCTCTCTGGAACATCCTTCACGATCTTTGACATATGTCAATAATAACTTTTTATCTTCTTTCATATCACATATCATTTTGTCTGTACCTCTCTAATGCATTCCAGTATTACTTTAAACCTATTCCACAAGAGTCAATATAAGCTATTAGATAGACAGGCAACTAGATGGCAAGGTGGATAGAGTACAAGTCATTCTAAGAGTTATTTGGAGCTACTAAATGGATAGGGCAGGACATAAACTCAAATCCAGCATTTTATCCACCTTGCTATCTATCTGCCTATCTATCTAAATAGCTTGTACTCATGTATTGCTTTATCAGTTACAGAGTACTTTCCATATATTTCAATTTACTACTATGAAATATGCTTAAAAATCCTTTTTCCCCTTATTTTTAGAAGTAGAAGTAGGAATGCAACTAACCTGGGGCATTCTGCTTGTCTTTGAAAAGATTCTGAAAGCTAGAGACACATAGGAGAAACTGGATCCTCAACTTGTCATTGATTTCCACAGTCTTTCCCCGTGTCCCTACAGAAAAGTATCTGGCAACATTTCCTAACTTCACATAGATCCTCAACATCATGTCATGCTTAGTGTTCTCTCTGCCAATTAAAAGTCATATCTTCAACAACAACAACAAAAAAAAGTCATATCTTCACTTGTATCAACATACAAAACACCGCAGGTTTGGTTTGAAGTGCAATTACAGAAGCATGTCATTGTGGTTAAATGGTTGAGGTCATAAAGCTTGTAACTGGCAGAACCAAGACTCACGTTCAAACCCAAATCTTTTCAAGCAAATCTAAAGCTATACTTTAAACAATATAATAAACTTAGATACAAGTCATTGAAATGGGAGGTCAGATTCTGAGTTTCTTATTTGGCAGGTACACCTGGGGGAATCTTTTACTGGAATTGGTTTTACATCAGGCTACACAAGCCTCATGCCTGATGTGGAAGGGAAGTCCTCACTGCTCCATTTCTATGCTTCACTTTTCTGAAGTTTCAAGATATCATGAGGCTCCCACAATTACAAACCCATACTCTTTCCCAAATTAGGAAATTATTAGCCATAACTAAATCCTACAACCAAATTTAACCACTGAAACAGTTTATCATTTTCATATATGATACTGGTATATACCATATCTGGTGCTTGAAGAACTATGGTAGTATAAGGACTCTACATAGATCTTGTATTGCCTTTCTTAAAAGTAGAGTCTGTCATTTAATCATCCCAGAAGGTATGAAATATGTATGTGCATCAAGAGTCAAGATATCCATACTAACAGCCCAAAGGTCCCACCAGAGTTGCTCTGATGCCTGCATGAAATAGCTTTCCTAAAAAGCAATAGTATTATCAACAGAAAATTACAACTTCACAAAACAAATTAAAACTAGTTTTATTACAAGAGGAATGAACATGCATGTGGAATCTAAAGAGTTCACAATCCATATAGAAGTTTGTGTATTTGTAACAGTACAACAAAGGGAGGAGGAAGAAACACAAATCTCTACCTAAAGGGGCATGGCATGGGAGGGGTCAAAAGTGCAGTAAAGGTGGGAAAAGAACAAAACCCTTTCTGGAGGGAAGGAGCAAGGCAATGGCAAAAGTAGCATTCTTTTTCCCTTGAGAACTGTTAGATCATGAAGATATGATGGTCTGCTTATCTACAAGGATCCAGCTGCACAAGCAGTTTCCCAGCCTAGTGCAGACTGACTGGCACCTGTCTTGACTCTCAAAGGAGTCTTTGGGATTCAAACAACGAAGTATGTCAGCTGGCAAGAGATTGGGGAGAGGGGTGTGAAGTTCATCCTTAACATATTCAGGGCCCCCTGCATACTCTGGGTCCAGTGTTTCTGGAAAATATGGAAACTCAAAAGACAAGCTCAGGGGACCCCTTAACATTCCTTAACAGTATCCTAATTGACCACATATGGGCCATCATTCTGCAAATGCTAATACTACTCTCCCGCCTTGCCTCCTTACACTGAGGCTTCTGGATATTGTCACTGGCTGGGTTCTAAAAGTCAGGTGAGTGACCTGAAATATGGCTCAGAATTTTTTAAAATTAAGAAAACACATGGCTCTTATTCTTTTGGCAGTTCTTTATCTATGCCATGACCAGTAATTGTGGATGTCTCTCCTGAGCATCCTCCTTTTTTTGTTTTATACTATTTCACTTTATCTTATCCACTCCAATGGGTCCAATTATCATCTACATGAAGATGAAACCTGATCTATATATCTAGCTATAAAGTTTCTCCTGAGCTACATAACCAAATGTCCTTCATAACCAACTATCTTTCAGAAATCTTGAATTGGATGTCCCATGGGCATTTTAAACTCAATACGTCCAAATAAAACCTTCCCCTTTTCCAAATATCATTCTTATGTTGACAGGATCATGCTTCAGACCTCACTGTCATCCTCACTCTCATTCACGTCTCCATACCATTGTCAGATCTTGTCATTTCTACTTCCATTTCTCATGTCTAAGTCATTTTTACCATTCATACATTCACAACCCAAGTCCAGGCCCTCATCAACACTTGCTTAAATTGTGCTAATAGCCTTCTTCCTCAAGTCTTTCACCTCTCTAACCCATCCTCCACTCAGCTGCCTCTGTATGGCTTTTAAAGATTTTCATAACCTTGGGACAGCTAGGTATCACAGTGAATAGAGTACTGACCCTGAAGTCAGAAGGACCTGAGTTCAAATCCAGCCTCGGACCAAACACACTTGACACTTACTAGCTGTGTGACCCTGGACAAGTCACTTAACCACAATTTGCAAAAAAAAAAAAAAGATTTTCATAACCTGATCCCATCTTATCTTTCCAGTCTTTTTTACACTTTGGTCCCCTCTCCCACACACACACACACACACACACACACACTGTATGACCCTAGTGGCGCTAGGGTCCTTGTTGTTCCTTGCATGCAACACTGCCTCTTCTATTTCTGTGCCTTTGCACTATCTTATTTGCCTGAAATGGTCACCTTTCTCACAGTCATCTCTTAGCTTCAAGACTCAGCTCACCACTTTTACATCAAGTTTTTCTTCCCTTACCCTACTTTTCTCCTCACTACCTCTCCCCAGGCCTTCCTTCTGAAATTGCCTTTCAGTTACAATGTACATATCCACTTGCCCTAAAGTCGGGAACACCTGTGTTCAAATTCAGCCTTTTGCACTTGCTAGCTGTGTGATCCCTGGCAAGTTACCTAACTTCTGGTTGCCTCAGTTTCATCATCTATAAAATGGGGATAATAATAGCACCTACTTCCCGAGGTTATAGTGTCAACCAATAGTCACAACTCCAAAAGACTTGAATAATAATTTATTTTATTACAAGAGAAAGCAGAAATGCCTACCTGCCTACCTGTTGGGTCCCTTCTTGTACAGAATATAAAAGAGGCCAATGATACAGGCAAGGCCTTGAGTATTTAAGGGTAACAGCAAAAGGGAAAGTGTCATGGGAACAGAGAAAAGCAATCACTCCCTAAATAGGAGTGACATGGGAGGTGAAAGGGAGCAGGAGGAGATAGAGGGAGAGGGAACTGGAGGGGAGGATCCCACCCACTTGGGAATTGACAGACCATGGAAGGAGGATGTTCTGCTTACCTGAAAGGGTCCCAACTGTACAAACAGTTTATCAGTTTGAGCCAAACTAGATGGAGCCTGACTCAGCTTCACAGACACACTGAGAATTCTGTTAGGGTTGAAAATAGCAAATTATATCAGCTCAGGGTGGGCTTCATCCTTGACAAGTTCTGGGCCTCCATATGGCAACTTAAGAAAATAAGTTCAGGGGCCCCTCTACAGTGATGAAGATCAAATGAGATAACTATAAGCACTCAGCACAGTGCCTGCACAGAGTGAGTGTGATATAAGTTGGCTATTATTTATATGTACCTAATTATTTACTTGTTATCTGCCTCATTAGAATGTAAGTCATCTGAGGACAGGGACTTTTTTTGCTTCGTTGTGTTCCAATGAGATAGAATGAGGCATAGTGACTGAAACATAGTAAGAGCTTAATAAATACTTGTTTAACTGACCGCCTGAAATCTCAGTCTATAAACAACTCTCTTCATTGACAGGCAATCAACATAGGATAGCCATGTGCTTTATTTAACAGGGCAAAAATAATTTAAAAAAAGATTTTGCATGACCACACAGAACACACCATCTCCAGCCTTATTCCCCCAAAAAAACTTATCCTGGTTGTTCTTTCTGGTGTGCTGGGCTGACAATCCTGGAGCATCTGCTCTGCATAGGTCATGGGAAAAATCAAGGAGAAAGGTTTGTATGCCTGGGCCCCTACTCCCTAGTCATCCAAGGCTAACCTTTATTCTGATGAAATAAGAATGAAAAAGCTAATTTGAACCACATGTATGAAAGCAGTTATATGACAGAAGCCAAGAAATCAGTTGCAATAACTTTTTGCTCCTGTCTCTTCTAACAAAAATAAAGCAAAATAAAAGCAGTAACATAAAAGAACAAACAGTTCTAAAAGTAATAACAGAGAGTCTTCTTGATTTATGTGTTACCACTGGACTCCAATGACTCTAGAAGAAAGAGCAAGGATGATGATCTTGCACAGATATGCCTCACCTAGCAAGTCAAGACATCATGAACAACAAACAGCAATCTGTGAGTAATAGTAGCTATCCCCTGGGGACCCAAACAACCAGTTTGAGTTGGACATTGCTATTGCTACTTCTCCTTCTCCTTCTCTTTCTCCTCCTCTTTCTCCTCTTCCTCCTCCTTCTCCTTCTCCTCCTTCTCCTTCTTTTTCTTCTCCTTTTGTCCTTCTGTCTACACAGGGAGTCACAAACTTACCTTTGGTTGCTCTGTTCAAAGAAATATGAATTTTGATCACTTATACTTCACAAGGTATCTTAGGGTTTGGGGGCTAGATTTTTTTCTCTATTTATTTATTTTATCACTACCTTAAAAAACAGAATAGGCCAAATGGTAAAAGGCACAAAAATCCACTGAAGAGAACTCTTTAAAAAGCACAACTTGCCAAATGGAAAAAGAGGTATAAAAAAATTACTGAAGAAAAGAACTCTTTAAAAAGTATAATAGGCCAAATGGAAAAGGAGGTCCAAATACTCACTGAAGAAAATAATTCCGTAAAAATTAGAATGGAGCAAATGGAAACTAATGACTTTATGAAAGATCAAAAAACAATAAGACAAAACCAAAAGAATGAAAAAATAGAAGACAGTGTGAAATATTTCATTGGAAAAACAACTGACCTGGAAAATAGATCCAGGAGAAATGATTTAAAAATTATTGGACCACCTGAAAGCCATGATCAAAAGAAGAGCTTAGACATCATCTTTCAAGAAACTATCAAGGGGAAACTACCCTGATATTCTAGAACCAGAGGGTAAAATAGAAACTGAAAAAATCAACTGATCACCTCCTAAAAGAGATCTCAAAATAAAAACCACCAGAAATATTATAGCAAGATTCCAGAGTTCCCAGGACAAAGGAAAAATATTGCAAGCAGCCAGAAAGAAACAATTCAAGTACTGTGGAGCCACAATCAGGGTAATACAAGATTTAACAGCTTCTTCATTAAAGGACTAGAGGGCTTGGAATATGATACTACAGTAAGCAAAGGAGCTAGGATTACAATCAACAATCACCTACCCAGCAAAACTGAGTATAATCCAAATTATAAAATAGACATCCAATGAGGTAGAGGAATTTCAAGCATTCTTGAGAAAAAACCACAGCTGGATAGAAAAATTGACCCTCAAATACAAGACTCAAGAGAAACATAAAAGGTAAACTTTTCTGTTTATCTTGTGATGAAAAATGTTATCCATCCCCAGACAAAGAACTGATGGTGTCTAAATGCAGATTGAAGCATACTTTTTTTCTACTTTATTTTTCTTGAGTTTTTTTTTTGTCTATATTTTCTTTCACAACTTTCATGACTATTATGGATATGTTTCGCATGACTACGCACATATAACCTATATCAAGAGAAATCATGAGAGTCTTATTAAACTGTTTACATTCCTACATGGGAAGATGATATTTGCAACTCATAAGACCTTTCTCCTTATTAGGGTAGTTAGAAGGAGAATATATAGACAGGAGGCACCAGTATGAGTTGAATATGAAGGGATGATATCTAAACAATAAAATTAAGGGGTGAGAGAGAAATGTATTGGGAGAAAGAGAAAGGGAGAAGTAGAATGGGGTAAATTATCTCACATAAAAGAGGCAAAAAAAAAACTGTTACAGTGGAGGGGAAGAGGGGACAAGTGAGGGGGAGTGAGTAAACTTCATTGGAATTAGCTCAAACTTGGAACAACATACACACTAAGTTGGATATAGAAGAATTGGCTCAAACAGGAAATAACATACACACTTAATTGGGTATAGAAATCTATCTTACCCTACAGGAAAGTAAAGGGGAGGGGATAAGAGAAGGGGAGGATGATAAAAGGGACAGCAGATTGGGGGAAGAGGCAGTCAGAAGCAAAACACTTTTGAGGAAGGACAGGGTGAAAGACGAGAGAAAGAATAGAATAAACAGGGTGGGGAAAATATGATGGAGAGAAATACAGTTAGCAAGAGTAACCGAAAAAAAATTTTGAAGCGAGTTTCTCTGAAAAAGGCGTCATTTCTCAAATATATAGAGAACTGAGTCAAATTTATAAAAATGAGAGCCATTCCCAATTGAGAAATGATCGAAAGATACGATAAGTTTTCTGATGAAGTAATCAAAGCTATCTACAATCATATGAAAAAATACTCTAACTTACTGATTAGAGAAATGAAAATTAAAACAATTCAGAGGTACTACCTCATACCTATTAGATTGACTAGTAGAACAGCAAAGGTAAATGACAAATGTTGGAGGAGATATAGGAAAATGAGACATTAATGTGTTGTTGGTAGAGTTGTGAACCGATTCAACCATTCTGTAGAACAATTTGGAATTATTCCCAAAGGGCTATAAACCATGCCTACCCTTGGAGCTAGCTTTACCACTACTAGGTGTGTATCCCCAAAGTGATAACAAAAAAAAAAGAAAGGAAAAAGACCTATATGTACAAAAATATTTAGAGCTGTTCTTTTAGTGGCAGCACAGAATTGGAAATTGAGGAAATATCCATCAAGTGAGGAATGGCTGAACAAATTGTGGTATATGATTATGATGGAATACTATTGTACTATAGGAAACGATGAGCAGCATGCTTTCAGAGAAAACTGGGAAGACTTATATGAGCTAATGCAAAGTGAAATGTACTGTGCACAAAGTAACAGCAATATTGTAAGATGATCAGCTGTGAATGACTTAGCTATTCTCAGTATTGCAATGATCCAAGACAACTCTTAAGGACTTATGATGAAAAATGTTATCCATCCCCACACAAAGAGCTGATGGTGTCTGAATGCATATTGAAGCATACTTTTTTTCTACTTTCTTTGTCTTTCTTGAGGTTCTTTTGTCTGTTTTTTTTTTTTTATCACAACATGACTACTATGGGTATGTTTTGCATAACTACACATGTATAACCTATATCAAATTGTTTGCCTTCTCAATGACGGAGGGGAAGGAGGGAGGATGGGAGAGAATTTGGAGCTCAAAGTTTTAAAAATGAATGTTAAAAATTATCTGTATACGTAACTGGAGAAAAATAAAGTACTAAATTTTTTTTTAAAAAGGAGCTACTTTCGAATGGAAGTACTTGCCTATGCCTTTCAATCCAAATCACTCTGGCTTTTATTGATTGGTCAATAATATGTCTCAGCCCAAGCCTCTTTTGGTCATTTTTTGGGTTTTGATGACTCAGAGTTAGTATAAATAGCAATTGTTTTCTTTTCTGGTCAGAAACTCTGAGGATCTTTTTCCAAACTGATTCTTTTGTGATGGCAAACTAGGCCATCTTCTGACTCAATTCTTGCCTAGCTTTTAACTACTGAAAGTACATTGCCTCAGATAAACTGAGATCTGGGAAAGACCTTAGCTTAAAAATGCCAATGTCTCCCACTGCATCATGGGCCATTGACAATCTTCTTGACCTATGTTTTGCTACTGGACTCTAATGACTCTTGAGAAGAGAGTGAGGCTGATGACTTTGTACAGCTCTGCGTCACTTAAATCCAATTCACTTACAAGTCAAGACATCACCTCACGATGCCATGGATCCTCTTTCAGAACAAAGGATGAATAACAACAGAGAAGAAATGTTATTTTTTTTCTGCCTTAAGTAAGAGTAGAGGGAAAAGTCTGTAACCACTGCAGCAATAAGGAGCTCTTGATTAGTGTTGCTGAAGGAGAAGAAAAATGGAAGAGCACCTGAGAAGAGCCTTGGCTCTCATGCTACTATTTCCCTTGTCACCATAAGAAATCTATATTCTGAGGAGAAAACTAATGTAGATGATGGACTGGCTTGATGAACCAAGAGTTGGGGCAGAAGTAGATCGAAAGAGAAGTGGAGAGAAGTAACAGAGGGAGATTAAAAGAAGTGCCTACAAGGTATTCCACAGCAACTATTAAAGCATACTTCCACTTTCATAAGGATGGGGCAGGAGATAACCAACCCAACTCTCCACTTTTGACCACCTTTTCTACTAGAGGAGAGGATTAAGGTTCATTTAAAAACAACAACAGCAACATAGTCCTCTGCTTATCAAGATAGGAATTCTACCCATGCCATAAAAATCAAAAGCTCCAAGAACTTTGTCTTATCAATTGCTCTTTAGTTAAGCTTCCCTCATTTTGTATTCAAGGGTTGGGGGGTAATATTTATCTACATCAAATTCCATCTTTTTAGACTCAGCCTGTCATTCCAGGCTGTTCAGATCTTCCAGCTTTGTGCCATCTGCAAATATAAGACATATAGGGGAGTATATCTTTCCTTGTTTCTAAATGCAGCCTAATTAGGCCACCTATAACTCTTTCTCGCTTAGAGTAAAAGATAGATAATATCCTTCATATTTGTTTTTGACTTTGTCATAGTTGGTTAATTAAGGACAAAGCATAGTCTATTGTTAATCACTTTCACCTGTTGGTCTTTAGAAAAGGCCTATGAGAATACCACGTACTGGATTTGATTGGCATTTGTGATTTAGGGAAAGGGAGCAATACTTGTGTATTCATTAGTTGTGTTGATACCAAACTGAGATGTCTCTAGCGCGCTATGTGAACTGAGTTCAAACCCAGCCTCTAAAACATAGGATTATAGTGGCACAGCGGATAGAGCTTTGGTCTTGGAGTCAGGAGGACCTGAGTTCAAATCCGGCCTCGGACACTTAACACTTACTAGCTGTGTGACTCTGGGCAAGTCACTTAACCCTGATTGCCTCACCCAAAAAACAAAAACAAAACAAACAAAAAAGAAAACTTAGGGTCATGAATGTAAAACTGGAAGGGACCTCAGGGCCAACTAGTCAAACTTTTCTTTTGAAGATGAAAAAACTGAGGCCCAGGAAATAGGCATTGAGTGACTTATCTGAAGTCATAGAGGAGTAAGTGTCAGAGGTGGGGTTTGGATCCAGGTCTTCTGGTTCCCAAAGCAGCCTTTTTTTTCCACTATACCATGTTACTAGTTATGTGGTCATGGTCAAGACATTTAACCATTCTATTTTTTTCTTTTTTAAAAAAATAATATTTTATTTTCCTCCAATTTCTTGTAAAAAACATTTTAGCATTCATTTTTTTAAAGTTTTGAGTTCCAAATTATATCCCTCCCTCCCTCTCTGTCCTCCCCACTCCCTGAGACATCAAGCAATCTGATACAGGTTATATATGTACAGTCATGTAAAACATATTTCCATATTAATCATTTTGTGGAAGAAAACTCAAAAAGAAAAAAAAGGAATGAAGGAAAGAGGGAAGGAAGGAAAGAAGGAAAGAAGGAAGGAAGGAAGGAAAAAAGAAAGAAGGAAGGAAGAAAAAAAGGGTATACTTCAGTCTGAATTCAGACACCAGCATGAGTCCTTTGGGATTGTCTTGGATCATTGTACTGCTGAGAATAGCTAAGTAATTAACACTTGTTCATTTTACAGTATTGCTGTTACTGTGTACAATGTTCTCCTGGTTCTGTTCGCTTCACTCTGCTTCAGTACATGTAAGTCTTTCCCAGTTTTTCTAAAAGCATCCTGCTCATCATTTCTTATAACACCATAGTATTCCATTATAATCTTATTCCGCAACTTGTTCAGCCATTTCCCAATTGATGGGTAGCCCCTCAGTTTCCAACTCTTCGCCACCACAAAAAGAACTGCTATAAATATTTATGCATATGGGTCTTTTTCTTTCTTTTTTTTTTTTAATCTCTTTGGGATACAGACCTAGTAGTAGTATTACTGGGCCAAATGGTATGCACAGTTTTTTTAGTTCTTTGGATATAGTTCCAAATTGTTCTCCAGTATGGTTGGATCAGTTCACAACTCCATCAACAATGCAGTAGTGTCCCAATTTTCCTATATCCCTTCAATATTTATCATTTTCCTTTTCTGTTATATTAGCCAGTCTGATAGTTGTGAGGTGGTACCTCAGAGATGTTTTAATTTGTATTTCTCTAATCAATAGTGATTGAGAGAGTGTTTTGTTATGACCATAGATAGCTTTGATTTCTTTGTCTGAAAACTGCCTGTTCCTATCCTTTGATCATTTGCCAATTGAGGAATGATTTGTATTCTTATAAATTTTACTCAGTTCTTTATATATTTGAGAAATGAGGCCCTTATCAGAGATACTTGCTATAAAAAATTTCCACCCAGTTTTCTGCTTTCCTTCTAATTTGGTTGCATTGGTTTTGTTTGTGCAAAACCTTTTTAATTTTATATAATCAAAATTATCCATTTTACACTTTGTAATGCTGTCTCTTTTATCAAATAGTGAGTTTTTGTTCCAAAAGCTTAGATATTTGGATTTATCAAACACTAAATTACTGTGATAATTTACTGTAATGTTTTATTTACCTAATCTAGTCCACTGATCCACCAGTTTATTTCTTAGCCAGTACCAGATTGTTTTGATGGTTACTGCTTTGTAATATAGTTTGAGATCTGGTACTGCTAGGCTACCTTCTTTCACAGTTTTTTTTTCATTGAGTCCCCTGATATTTTTGACCTTTTGTTCTTCCAGATGAATTTTGTCATTATTTTTTCTACCTCTATAAAATAATTTTTGGTAGTTTGATCGGTATGGCATTGAAAAAGTGGGTTAATTTAGGTAAAATTGTCATTTTATTATATTGGCTCAGCCTACTCATGAGCAATTAATATTTTTCTAATTGCTTAGATATGACTTTATTTGGGTGAAAAGTGTTTTGTAATTGTGTTCATATAGTTCCTGGGTTTGTCTTGGCAGGTAGACTCCCAAGTATTTTGTATTGTCTGCAGTTATTTTAAATGGAATTCTCTTTATGTCTCTCGCTGCTGGACTTTATTGGTAATATATAACTGATGATTTATATGGTCTTACATTCTGTAACTTTGGTAAAGTTGTTAATTATTTTGATTATGATTTTTAGTTGATTCTTTAAGATTCTCTAAGTATAACTATTCTAATTTTATACATACACACATATATACTTATATCACCTTTAAGTCTGGAAAATGTTTTTCATACATTATCTCATTTAAGTGTATAACTGGGTAACTCACTTAATCTCTCAGTGCCTCAGGCAACTATTTAGTCTTGTAAATTGCAGACCTGGTGTCAATAGGTATTGGTAAGGGTCCTTGTCTTACTGTGACTTCCCTATACCATTGAAATCACCAGTCTGGTGCAAAAATGATAACAGACCAATGTTATTGATTATTATTATGTCATACCCTTTGTTTTCTCTCTCACCCTTATCATTACAACTAATATTTAGACAATGTGGGACTTTAGGTTGACTATTGAGAGACCTTAATTAAAAAATTAAAATCCATGCAATCTTCGATTGATTCATTCATCCATCAGTTATTGAGCACCTACTATGTACAGAAGACTGTGCAGGGTGTTAGATGAGTGGTAATCAAATTGTAATTAAGAAATAATACCTATCCTTTTGATTTACAATGGATACTTATCTTGATTAAGCAGAAATATAAATATTTTAAAGATAGCTTTTGGCACCTATCTTTTCTATCCTTTCCATTTTGGAAATAGCAAACACGGAATTCAGTGGCCATATTGTACGAGAACCAGAAGTTCTGATTTAGGATGCTCTATAAAAGTCTTAATAGAAATGAGGCCTGCAGTTGAAGTGTTGTTAGAATTCTTGCAAGAGCAGGAATCAATATCAGAAATTTTATTCTTTAATATGAGAAAATTTACCTGAAAAAAAAATTTCTGAGATTAAAAATAACAAAATCATTTCAGTCTCCATCTATAATGTATAAATGTGAAAAGATGATTTTTTTTTTTAACATAACAACTTCCACATTGGTTGAAAGTAGGCATAACACCAGCACCCTATTAGTTTATTGTTGGGATAAAAGGAGACACAAGTCAACAAAAGGAGGTTTACTCTTTCCTGACATAGCAAGGATATATAACAAAGATGAAGTGGCACTTAATTTTGCTATCCTAAGCTCCCATCATCTTCATACGGAGATCAGTAAGCTAGCAGTGGCAGGATACGGTGACTCATGTGGTCTTCAGAAATCCACCAAGTCAGAGGAACCCTCAACTCCAAACAGATGGGTCTTTTTATGTTCTTAGCTGAGCAAAAAGCTTAATCAAAGGAGACAATAGCCAATCCAATCCTAGGAATAGCTTTCCTTTTCAGGAAAACTAATCCCTGTTGCAGGGGAACCCTGGTACCCTATGCCAACTGGAAGACCATTGGATGTGTTATTAATACAGTTATTGAAAATATTTACCTGCTGCTTACCCGCACCAATGTTCTATTATAGCTATTCTGAATTTTCCGAAAGATTCTTAGAATCTTAGGGCCTTGTATCTGTATATTTAGTATTGGTATTATTGTTTCATACACCCTTTTAAAATAACATTATAATGGGAAGATAGCACTAGACTGAGAACCTAGAAACATGAGCTCCTAGTCTAACTTTACTTTCTTATTGGTTTCATGTATCTATAAAATGATGATAATTATAAGGACACTGCCCAAGGTTTTGAGGAAAAGTATTTTGTAGATCGATATAATTTTAGGTTACTATTAAGCATATTGTAGCTCAGAACGGAGAAGACAGAACCGTCTAATTGTCACTCTTCTGACTCAGCAAGATGCATTTAAGAACTTTCACATAAATACCAATTCTTTCCTTAAAATTTCATACAAAGACAGGACCAACTGTTTCATACTTATTTTTAGATGAATCATTATGTAGAGGCACAAAGTTAACCTAATACCTATGGCAAAGTCTTTTGAATTTGGGAAAAGGGGTTCATTCATAATTAATTAGGGTTTTTGTTGATTATTTTGTTTGCTTGTGGTGATGTAACTTTTCATTCAGACATTACAGAAATTATCCTAGATGTTCCATCTAAAGCTTTAAAACTATTTTACTCCAGGCAGTGACCATTTCCTTTATAATAAGCTCAATTTTAAGGAGGTTTTTTTTTAATAAGAAATTTTCTATCAAAACATTGAGCACTACAAGGTTGACAGTTGAAAAACGTTTCTTGGAATATATGAAATGAATCCTTACTTCATTCTCTGAGCAAACCAGTCTCTTTCATTATTATATTTATAACTTTTGTTCCAAAGTCCATTTTATGGGACTCTCTCCCTATTGGGAGAGAGTAAAATGCCCTGTGTGAAGGGCAGGATAGAGTTTTCAAGAATCCAGAGCTTCAGTTCTTGACCAATTTTGACCATGGAGATATAAAGGAGGAAATTATTCCTGGGAATTTCAGATTTGTCTATCCTCTGAGGATGAGGAATTGCTTAAAGAAGTAGGAGCCCTTCTAATCAAAGTAAGCATTCTAACAGAGAGACTGAATATCACAACTACAACATATTCAAAAACTCCATTCTTCTATACTTAAGGTGGAGGCCTTACTCTCTGTGGTTGATATACAATTACCATAGACCCCAAATTGGCATTTACTCCGGACATGAAATGTGTACCCCTTTCAGAAGAACAATCTTGGGAGATTTGGGTTGGGTTAACAAAAATACACTAGACTGGGACATTAGAAAGCTCCTGAGGTAGACAAAGTGTTGACTGTAAGATAGCTCGAGATGGATAACTGCAAAGCAATGGATAGTCTCATAGAGGCAAGTCCAAGTGTTACTTGACAAGAATGTATACAAACTTTAGCTCAGATGTTTGAGGAGGAGAATCAGAAGACACCATGCTAATTTTGTTTCTTAATACTGTGCAGCAAGAAGGAGAAAAACCTATTGAGTTCCTCCTCAGGGTGAAGCAATATCTGCAGAGATTGATAGATGTGGGCACTGTGGACCCTGAAAGTGAAGGAAAAAGTTTATTACAGAGACTGTTCCGCGGCATAGTATATGGTCATCATGCAGCTTATGTTATCTAAGCTATGCAGACATAGAAACTACTACCAACAATAACTGAGGTGAGACAAGGTACTTCTGAGCTTCAAGAGTCAATATAATCCACAGAGTTCTCCAGGCTTTCTCAAGTAGGGGCCACCAGAGAAAAGCAGGAAATCAGAATCACCAGTGCTAAGCTGCAGTGACAGATCCTGACACAATCAGGTAAGAAATGGAGCAAATGACCAAGAAAATGGAGGCCATGAAAGTCTAAAATAAGACCACTTCCATCAAATAATCATCAGAATAACAGACTCACTTTTTGTTATAATTATGGATTAGATGGATATGTTTCTGTTGACTGTACTAGCAAAGAGAATACAGCCTTGGTCATGAAGAAATTAAAATCTTCTGATCCAGCTTCAGGAAACTGGAGCAGGGAAGGAGGTCACCCTGGACCCCCAAGAACAATCACAATGACCTCATCATCAATTCCCTCTAAGTCTATTGCACCTGGACTCATAGGATCTCAGGCAGAGATAATGGTAAAAATTGAGAATGTGAACTTCAATGCTGTCCTAGATTTTGTTCAGTTGTTTTTCAGTCACATCCAACTTTTCATGACTCCATTTGGAGTTTTCTTGGCAAAGATACTGAAGTCATTTTCCATTTCTTTCTCCAGCTCATTTTAAGGATGAGGAAACTGAGGCAAATAGAATTAAGTGATTTGCCCAGGGTCACATAGCTAGTATCTGAGGCCACAGTTTAACTCATGAAGATGAGTCTTTCTGACACCAGGCCCAACTCTATCCAGTGCTCCACCTAGCTGCCCACATTGTTCTAGATAGTGGATCTCAAGTTGCCATCACTTTCCAATCTTTTTATAGAAGTATTCTGGTAAAATACCTTTAAAGTCTGTGACAGGGTTGGACTTGGTGGTTTGAGTGATAAATAATATCCATACCTGGGATACTTCTAGGTGAGCTTGAAATTCCCCAAGGAAGCTTGTTGGTATCAACAGAAATGTCAACACTCTGGCATTAATATGTCCAGAGTCTGGACTCCAGATCTTCTACTCTTGGTGAATAGCGGAGGAGGAGGAGACTACAGATGTCTACTCTTCCTTTCTTTGAACCACACAGGTACAGGCCTCATTGCCATAACTTTCTCCCCCATTACTATATACTGGTATTAAGGGTTCCCTAAACTTGTCTTTTAGAGTTGCCATATTTTCCAGACACACTGGATCCAAAGTATGGAGGAGGCCCTGAATGTATCAAGGACAAAGCTCCCTTTGACCTGACATAATTTGTTCTTTGCACTCCAGGCTAGAATCCCTATGTATCCTTGTGAGTCAAGATGGGCATCAGAAAGTCTGCACTAAACTGAGAAACTGCTAGTGCACCTGGAACCATTGTAGATAAGCAAATTATCCTATCTTCATGGTCTAGCAGGTCCCAAGGGAAAAGAATGCTACTTTTGCCATAGCCTGTCTCCTCCCCTTCAAGGGGGTATTAATCCTTTCCCCACCCCTACCGCTGTTTTCTTCCTACCATGCCACTCCCATTTAGGAGGCTATTTCTGTCCCTCCTCCTCCCTTTGTTGCAATTTCATAAATATACAAGCTTCTGTTTGAATTGTGAACTCCTTTCACCTATGTAGGGGTTCTACATGCATGTTCATTTCTCTTATGATAAATCCTGTTGCACCACATGTCTCATGGACTTGTGATATTGTTTTTGATTAACACTAGAGACACAAAGATTCATGTAAATTTTCATGATTCTTTAAAAGAGAAGAGGGATATGGAGAATAGCGAAACAAGCATTGGATTTAGATTCAGAAGAACTTTTACTACCTGTATGACCTATGTTAACATCTCTGAGCTTCATTTTTCCTCATTTTTAAGTTTCTCCTAGGATCTCCATTTTGCGGAGGGATCCAGGAGAGCCTGCTTACCTTCATTCCCCTCCTAGACCTATTCCTAACTTCCTCTGGACTTCAATACTATGACCTTAGCTCACATGACCTCATTTCCTACTCCACCCACCCAGCCCCACTTCTCAATTCACTTTTGTATATTCTCTTCCTCCATTAGAATGTAACCTCTTTAAGGACAAGAACTGTCTTTATTTTTGCCTGTATTTATATCCCTGACACTTAGCACAGTGCTGGCCCATAACAACCATTTAATAAATACTTATTTCCTTCCTTCTTAAATGTAGTTATTGTTATTGCTATTATGAATAATAATAAAATGAGGGAATTTGATTAGATCTCTAAGCTTCCTTCCAGCTCTAAATCATATGATCCCATTATTCCCAGGAAGCTTTAAGAGCCCCTAAATTCCTTCCCCAAACTAATGTGATTGTGTTCCTTGGTAATCTTAGGCTTCATCATTATGAAAGTACTACTACTTATCTCAGAGTCAAGACACCATTGGGGTGACGTTAAGCATTTTGACATAGATGACCTGACTTCTCCTCTATACTGGGTCTTATTCTTTCACTGAAGTAGCACAACTGCTCCTCCAGGAAATATTCCAGCTTTCTGACTTATGCACTTGCCTTACTTTTAACCACACTCCATAAGTCATTTCCTACTCCTGGTCAGTGCTATTTTCTACTTTGCATGCCAACACCTACTTTTCACTGTGTATTACCTCCAGACTCATGGCCAAATAACTAGATCCAACCCTAAATCAGAGAAAAAACTCTATTGTTCCAGTAATTCAGTATTTCTAGGCAATATTACTAGAGAGTGAAGAATTCCATTCATCACTCCTTGTTGCATTTTTCTGACTATGAATCTAGTCTAATTTCTGCCCACTTCTTAAATCCTTTACCCTCATCCTAGTAGTCATCTATCACATAGACAAGACAGAAGACATGTAAGTCCAAATCAACTTGCAAACTACTTGTTCAGTCCTCCTCTCTTGCATGACTCTTTAAGACCCTGTGGACCATAGCACATCGATACTGTCCATGGGATTTTCTTGGCAAAAATACTGGCGTGGTTTGCCACTTCCTTCTCTAGTGGATTAAGGCAAACAGAAGTTAAGTGACTTGCCCAGGGTCACACAGCTAGTAAATATAAAAGCCAGATTTGAACTCAGGTTTTTCTGACTCCAGGCTCAGTACCACAAAGGTTTTTAGTCAGGCATACTGTAGACTACTACCAGACCTTGAATAAACTGCTGTAGTATGGTACCTGCCTTTGTCTGTTGGCCAGGGACCTACATAGAAGCTGTATAACAGAAATATCAGGCCCTTCTCAATAACATAAGCATCAAATTAAGTAGCCATCTGAGGAAAGTTTTCTGTTATTATGAGGATCCAACCAGTCTTCCACTGACAGGATTGCAGGTTTAATGCCAGATGACTCATGGGCAGTTCACAAGCATAAGCTATCCATATCTGTACATCAATGATGGAGATGTGGTCCTATAATGCCTTTGTTAATTCCCTACATCTCTGCTTGGAGATATAGCCCAGGTACTGTTCTGTCCTCTTTAAATTTATTGTCAGGTTTGTGCAGATATTAAGTCAATAGCACCTAAATATGGAGACTACATATTCCAATAATTTCATTTTTTTCAGATCAGGAAACTGAGACTCAAAGAAGGCCAAGATAAACAGATAGCAGAAGCAGGATTCAAACTCGGGTCCAATTACTCTAAATTATATGTTCTTTTCCTTTATACCCTATTGCCTCCAAATACTAGAGGCAGTGAAGAGACACTAATTTTCAAGAATGAAAGTTATTAGTAGTCTCCCATAAATTCATACATTCATATGACCATAGCTTTCTAAATTTATGATGTCTGTCACAATATTATAATGATGTAAAAATAGAATGTTTGGTCTATAGTGATAGTGATTAGATTTTGAAGGTATAGAAAAAATACTTCTTATGATTTGATTTTATTTTCCTTTTAATTTTTCCCTCTCTTTTGTTAGTTCTACAAGATCAGAATGGGAATATTTACTGACAGCCCATTGTGATATTATTTCCTCAGAAAACTTTCAGTGGGTTAGCATATTATAGGAGATAGAGAATAAGCTTCAGTCAGAATAATCTAGTTTCAAACTTTGCCTCTGACACATACAGGTTAAGTGATTTGTCCCAAATCACTTAACCTCTCAGTTCCTTAGGTAACTAACTCTGAAATTCTTGGTTCAGAACAGGTGATGATTTGCATTGGTAGGAGTATCTTCATTAGGAAAGGATGAAGGAAGAGAGGGAGGAAGGAGAGGAAGGAAGGTGGAGGAATGGATGGATGATGGATCTGAATATTACTAAAATTTCAAATGTACTCTTTCTAATTGTCTCTGCCTCCATACCTCAAGCTAAGGAAAATCTTCTCTCCATTGTGAGATCAATTTCTTCTATCCCAATCTCCTTATTCAGTCAGCTAGTCAATCAATCAAAAAAGCATTTATTAAACATTTCCACTTGTGCCAGACAGTGTTCTAAATAATGGGCGTACAAAGAAAGATATAGTCCTAGCCTTCAAGGGGCTCACAGTCTAACAGACACGACAACATGCAAACTATGTACATAAATCATATGTACATATACGTGTATATATGAAGAAAGACAGAGAGAGAGAGAGAGCATAAATGGGAGGCAAATAGGGAGTATTCTCAGAGGGAAGGCACAAAGTGGTAGGGAGTAGATCAGGAAGCCTTCTTGCAGATGAATCTTGAGCTCAGTCTTGAAGGAAGCCAGGGAAGCCAAGAGGCAGAGAGGAGGAAGGCAGAGTATTCCAGGTATGGGATACAGTGAGTGAAAGGCACGGGGTCATGAAATGGTGTTGTGTGCAATGAACCATAAGGAAGGCCAATGCATCAGGATCATAGAGTCTATGGGACTTAAGTGTAAAACAACTAGAAAGGTAGGAAGAGTCCTGTTTGTGAAACTCTTTAAATGCCAAACAGTTGATTTTATATCTGCTCCTGTAATACGGAGCAACATTGCGAGCTTATTGAATAGGAAGGTGACATGGTCAGACCTGCATTTTAAAAAAGCACTTTCACAGCTAAGGGGAGGTTAGGTTAGAGTAGTGAAAGATGTGGCAGGCAGGCTAGTCAGAAGGTGAGAGTTCATGAAGGCCTACACCAGAATGGTAACTGTGAGTGGAGAGAAAGGTATTCACAACAAGAGATGTTTTGAATGTAAAAAAAACAAGACTTGATAGATTGAATATGTGGAGTGAAAGTAAAAGAGCAGTTGACACACTAAGGGTGACTGGGAGAATGGACTTGTAGGAAAGTAGTAGGAAAGGTGGGAAGAAGGAAGGGTTTGAAGAGAAAACCAATGGGCTCTATTTTAGATGTGTTGCATTTGAGATGGCCAAAAATTAAGTTGGTGATGTGAACCTGGAACTCAGGAGAAAGCTAAGGGTTGGCAAATTATCTGTATAGAGATGTATTGATCCACAAGTTATCAGTATAGAGATGATAATTGAACTGATGGGAGATGATGAAATCAATAAGCAAGATAGTATGGAAGAAGAAGAAAGGAAAACCTAGAACCTTGGGAGATACCCACAGTAACTGACAGTTATACAACTCCCTGCTCAGTCAGCTAACATAGAATTGGAATCCAGGGCCATGCTGTGGCTTTGTATTCCATCTTTTCACCTAGCCACCTTGGCTTCTCTGCAGAAAGCTTTCTTACAGCCACTGGGACTCAGAATTACCTACAGTTTCTTTTTTTTTTAAATTAATTTATTTTGAATTATCAACAGTCACTTCCATAAGCTTTTGAGTTTTAAATTTTTCTCCCCCTTCCTCCCCACTACCCTCCCCAAGATGGTGCACAATCTGATATAGGCTATACATATATATTCCTATTAAACATATTTTCACATTAGTGATGTTGTAAGTAAGAATTAGAACCAATAGGAGGAACCACCAAAAAGAGGAAACAAAACTCAACAGAAGAAAAAAAATAGCAAATAGTATGCTTCAATCTGCATTTAAACTCCATTGTTCTTTCCATCATGAGGCCTCTGGAGATGACTTAGATCCTTGTATTGCTGAGAAGGTTTAAGTTTATCAATATTAGTCATCGCACAATGTGGCTGTTATTGCGTACAACGTTCTCTTGGTTCTGCTCATTTTACTCAGCATCAGACCACATATGTTTTTCCAAGTTTTTCTGAAGTCAGTATGTTCATCATTTCTTACAGCACAATAGTTTTCCATTACATTCATATATCACAACTTGTTCAGCCATTCCCCAATTGACAGGCATCCCCTTAATTTGCAATTCTTTGCCACCACAAAAAGAGCTGCTATAAATATTTTGGTACGTGTGAGTCCTTTTCCTATTTGTATGATCTCTTTGGTATATAGCCCTTAGAAGTGCTATTGCTGTGTCAAGGGGTATGCACATTTTTATAGCCCTTTGGGCATAGTTCCAAATTGTCTCCAAAATGGTTGGATCATTTCACAACTCCACCAACAATGCATTAGTGTTCCAATTTTCCCACATCTTCTCCAACATTTATCATTTTCTTGTTTTGTCTTCTTGGCCAATCTGATAGGTGTGATCTGTTTTGATTTGCATTTTTCTAATCAATAGTGTTTTAAAGCATTTTTTCATATGATTATGGATGGCTTTAATTTCTTCATCTAAGAAATGCCTGTTCATATCCTTTGACCATTTATCAATTGGGGATACCTACAGCTTCTGAGGCAACCCTGCACCTCCTTTTTGGCCCGCCCTTAATTTAGTAACAACATGGGGGGAGGGGTGGGCAGGAGAGAGAGAAGGGTAACATTCTTCCCCATGATGAAAAATATCATAGTCCTTTGAAAAATTACTTGAGATACACTTGATATATACAAATAGATGTCACAAACATTAAGATGAATTTCATCAAGAATGATTATTCCAACATCAAAGGTAATTATTCCATGGTGTTTAAATCAAATCTACATTAACTTTACATGTAGTAGATATAGCACAATGTACAATATCACATGACAGACTTCAGCAACTAAATGTCTAAATAACATATAGGACAAATTATATTCACAAATCAAAATAGTGAGTGCTTATAATACACAAGTAATCATAAATAGCAAAATAAAAATTATAGTTATCAATAATAATAATGAATAATTAAGCATCTGTTATTTGCTATGTATAAAGCATTATGCTAATTGATAGGGATACAAATAGAATAGCAAGATAATATCTGTCCTCAAGGAGCTCACATTCTTTTTTTTGTTTGTTTTTTAGGCAGTTGGGGTTAAGTGACTTGCCCAGGGTCACACAGCTAGTAAGTGTTGAGTGTTTGGTCTGAGGTTGGATTTGAACTCAGGTCCTGCTGACTTCAGGGCCAGTGCTCTATCCACTAGGCCACCCAGCTGCCCCAAGGGAGCTCACATTCTAATGTGGGAAAATTTCAACAACATTTTAGATGGAAAGGCCCTGTGGTACCTAGGGTACAATAGCAAATTAGATGCTAATTCTTCTTTAATGTAATTTTCATCGATGATATCGGATTAGTTCCTGATATTGAACTTGGTGGCAAGAATTATATTTTTCTGGGTCTTCACTAGCTGTAGT
Source organism: Vombatus ursinus (assembly GCF_900497805.2). Lineage (NCBI taxonomy): Eukaryota > Metazoa > Chordata > Mammalia > Diprotodontia > Vombatidae > Vombatus > Vombatus ursinus. The sequence goes on from NW_020954583.1 coordinate 2,225,361, forward strand.
TGCTGAGGAAGTAGGGGAACCTGCAGAGCAAGTTGCTAAATCACATCTCTACTATAGTTACTTCCCTGGCCTGTGGCTATGGGGACCAGGCTGGAAGCCTGGGATGATGGTTTGTGGGATGCTGCTATTCCCAGGGCTCTTGAACTTGTCTGCCCATCAGTGCCAGTTGACCAATAGTTGGTGTTGGTGATTCCATGAGTGACAGTCCTTTCTCCACAAGGGCTGCTCTCCTTTATGATATCCGCAAGGGCTGAGCAAAGGTATGGTCAGTGGTGTGGGGACCATTGTTATACTGAGAGTTCTTGTGTTTAGAGTACCAGGCTATCTCTACCTGTATCTGAAAGGAGGTGGTGGTCAGTATGGTTTGAACTGTCAGGCGCATGCCATCTTCTATCTGCCTCATAGGATATTTTGCTGCTTTAGCTAGGGCAGCTTGGCAGCTTTCAGTGATAGTTGGTTAGTGTAGGTTATATGGACCATGGTTGCAGTTAGGAGCAGGAAATTCATCAATATTCTCACTAGGTTGAGAATGATATGTGGTTAGTAGTCAACTCTGTCTTGGCTGAATATTTTTAAATCTTCCTTACTTTGACCACATTCTCCTCCAACAATACACTTGCTTCTTAAGCAGTTTCATTAAAAAACATAAATAACTTAAGAACAAAGCTTCTGCAAAGACATTCACCATGGGGATACTCTTCTTGCTTGCTGTCCATCACAAGGCATTAACTGCAGGCGTCTCCTGTAAGTAAATCCCCTAATAAAGCTTATACTGATCACCCTGATTTTATATGCCTCTTTCTTCAGAATTCCTGCATCACAAGCAGATGCAATAGGACACTTCAGTGTCCCAGTCCCAGTGAGGTGTCTACCACAATTGATATAGTCAGCAGAGGTCCCAAGAAATGGGCTAGGGAAAGGAGAAAAGCTCCAGGGAGATTCCTGAATGGCTGTCCACAGGAATGTGGGTGCTGGTAACATGTATTATTGATTCATGTGGGAAACCTAGGGAGTGGTGAGATGCTCCCAAGACTCCACAGGGGTTGAGTACTCTGTTAGCAGAGATGAAATTGCCAGATGTTGGCGAAGAGGTTAGGGCTCCAATTATTTACTAAAGTAGCTTGGCCATTATTAGTTGCTTTGTACTATCGTTGAGAAACAGTTAACTGCTGAGACTCCAGTGTGTAAATTTTAAAAAGACCTAGGACTAGAAAGAGATAGCAGACTGTCACCTACCAATTGATGAAGGATATGCCTGAAAAGAGTGAAAGGGGGAAAAACACCTCTCCACCTTAGCAAATCATTTTGTGAGGACTACAGAGCATCCCATACCAAGGGTTAAGGTCAGAGCTCTTAAACCATCTAAGAATTGGAACCTGGGGACATGGACCCTGGAAGAAATGGATTCAGATAAGGAGTAGGGGGGTAGTATTGGAGCCTGAGGTGGAGTTGGAGGATGCGAACCTTCTGCAATCACACCATGTTTGACAAGTATGAGATAAAGCAGAAGCATATTGGAAAAGAAATCAAAAGAATACATTCCTGGGTGAATGATTTGGTTTTGGGATAGTGGAGCAGATGGAATTAAGTTATCTGGGTCTAAAACTGAAAAGATGAGTAGTGTCACCACACACCCAGCCTTACAATAATGGTTGAATGGTTCGAGAAGAATTTAATGGAATCATTCCATATTAGATTTGATTATTAATGCCTTAGGGACAAGAAATGGCCATGCAATCTGTCATATTTTCCCATAGGAGATGTTCCCTGTGTTCCATGGACGTGATGCAGAACCTGTTACAGCTAGTGAGAGGAACAAATTTTTAAAGTTAGCCCCTACTAATTGGAAGGGACTCTTGTTAGCTGTTTTAGGCCTCCTGGTAAGAGCATTGCCCTCTGACTTTGGGGAAGCACTGGTCAAGTCATCTAAGAGCCAGGATCTAAATTCCACCAGAGTAATAATACTCATATAAGGGAAGTCAGATAAGACTTCAGCAAACAAATGGGCCAAAGAAGAATTAAATGTGACTTGACCTGAGCTGGGATGCCATGAAAAGGAAGATAATTTAATGCAGTGTTACTAAAGAGGTAAAGACTGCTGAAACCCCATTAGCAACATACAAAAAGAACTCCATTAGCCCCTCCTGAAGAAAGTAAGGCTCTAGACGTGAGGAAGAAGACAAAAACCTTGTACCTATCCCTTGCTACCTAGAAGACACCTAAACCTGTAAGAGACTAGGGGTCAGGTTAAAGCTGTATTGAGGGAGACTAGAGGCCATATGTAAGAAAAACTTTGCATTGATCATGGCATAATAAACAGACACTCCTCAAGCTAGCAGACATTAAGGCTGAATGCCCTCTATTCATGGAAAACCCACATAGATACCCTGATGTCCTTGTTTACATTGATGGTTATACAGGCATTGTAATTTCAGCAAAGAGATCTCAAGTTGTGTTACAAATCGGGCATTTGCCCCCCTTGCTACCAAGAACATTTTGCATATTTCACCAATCCCTGAAAATATAATAGGAATACATTTATTATTGGGGGCAGCCTTGCAAACTACCATAGGGAAATTCAGGTTATGGGTGATACTGGTAAAAGCTCTCCTTTGGTTCTGCCAAATGGATACCCATTTTTCTCCCACCACCACAGAGGGTGGTGAACATTAAAGAATATAAACTATAGGGAGGGCACCAAGATATATTAGATGCAATTCTGGAATTGGCTAAATTTCCTGAATTTCCTTATGGTAGTTTGCAAGGCTGTCTCCAATAATAAATTTATTCTTATTATTGTTATGTAACATGATCCTACTAGGGACATGAGAACCAATGCATATATTGGGTGCACCATTTGGCAGATGGAGAAAGTTACAAATGCTGGTTCTGCATTTTTATGCCTGTCCATAGTCATGGAGGAACACCCTGGAGAGCTGAACCACTAAGAGGCAATGACTATTGTAACTTAGAGATTTTTGTTAATGAAACTAAGACCATATTCTATTTTTTGTCATTTTATATTCTTTATGACTGATTTTAGCCTCTGGAGTGGGGAGGTTCCTTTTGGCCTTGTCACCAATAGTCTTCAATAGAACCCCCCAGTTACAGGAATCAAAAGGTAGTTGCAAGGTACAAGCACATGTCCTTCAACAAAAGGCCAGAGCATATGCCCATAGAAAAGGGCCAGATCACATGCCCAGTTCCATAGGAGGTACCACAGTACAACAGAGCAAGGAGTTTCTTTGATCATTCTATTACAATACACCGCTAGCTATATATGCCTAATAATACCCTTTCAGAATATTTGTTGTTAATGATAAGTCTTGATACCTGAGAACATTATGAAATGTACTTCCCTCCTCTTAAAAGAGAGGTAGAGGACTAAAAGTGAGAGATGTTGCATATACTGTGAAACTTGGTCATTAAATCGGTGAATTTTGTGTAACATTTTCTTTGTTACAAGAGAAGATCCATAGGAGTGGGGTACATGAAGAAATAACTGTGGTGTAAAAAGTGAAGGTATCAATGAAACTCAAAAAACACTTGCTATCATGTACACATAAAACTGAAATGTTTTAAGAAGTACATACTGTGCTCAAAGTAAATTATTTCTCTCAATCTTGTATTAATCAATACAGTGAGGAAAGCTTTGTTTCAAAATCACATTCTCAAACTTTCACTAGGCATTACACTCCAATGTGAGACATGCCCACATAGGTAACAGTGAAGCGTTAGAATTTCTCCTTGAAGAAGTGTTAATTGCAGTACTTTAGGATATGAAAATGAGCTGAAATATCACCATACAGCTCCCCAGTCAACTAAAAAAAGTTTCAAGTTAAGTTATTCAATGATGAGTGAGAAAGGGTATTCTTTTTAAATAGCTTAGAGTCTTACCATATTATTAGTGATAGAAAGAAAGCCATTAAGAAGGATAGTACATAGCATGTTCTTTAGCTAGGAAGTTTAAACATTCCCATTAATGACTTAACTTTAAGCCCGCTGCCACCCATCTTAGCAGCTTGCAATTTTCATTCATTGTCTAGTACTGCAGCCAGTTCTAACAGAAGAGTGTTTCTTTTTTCTGTAGCTCTCAACTGAAAAAAAATGTTTATCTCGTTTGTTCTAGATAAAAATTCTTCCTTCACTGAGTATGATAGTTCACATATAACAAAGCTTAACTACTCAAAACATTTAAACATACTTTATAAAGTTACATATTACTTGGCTATGGTAATGCCTTCAACCATGAAAATTACATTTTTATTCAAAAGAGTCTAGGAGTACGTTTTTAAATTCAGTATCTTTTTTCCTTATAAAACTTTCATTTCTTTTGGAAAGATAACATTGCTGTGGGGTTACACATAGAGAGAAACACAGCTATAGGAAGGTTAAAAGATTTGCCAAAAGGTAAAAGTGTTGTTAATGCACAAATTAGAAAATATAATACAATGAATTTGAATTCTCCTCTGGGGCAGTCACATGAAACATGCTTAGAGGTATCATTGAAGGTTCCAGTTGCCCACAATGGTGCTCTGGGGTCTGCTTGACTCAAGTGAAAGGATTTGCATTTTGAGATGGAGGAGAATTTCCTTTTTGGCAGTAGATTCAATGGAAATAAAAAAGAGAGCAACAATCTTCTCCAACTCTCTCTTCCTATCTGGCTGAGTATCACACAAGACCTTTTTCAAGTTGCTTCCAGAAAGAAGGCCTAGCAGCTTGTCTTATTGCCACATGTATCCCCTAGCTTTTCCACCCCTAGTCTTCATGTGGCTGCATTGGTATACAACACACATCCTGCTTAGAGAATATTTGGACTGTTTCCTGTTCTTTTCTGATCTTAGCCAAAGGAGGAATCATTGAAAAATTAATGTGTCCAGGCTTGGAGGTGAACTTGTAAATTCTAGACAACTAGAGGTGTTGTTGGGTAGGAACTAAATGGCAGCAATGAAGTGTTGGTTTAGGGGTTTAGGGGTGCTGGGACAGTGAAATCATGACATGCTGGTCCTGCTCGAAAAATTAGACCCAAGCCTTCTTTCAGCCAAAGACAAGGTTTATTAGAACATCCATCATATTGGGCAGACTCTTAAGGAGTCTGAACATGAGTAAGCTATTGGCTAGATTTTAAGAATCCAAGCAATGGCTAGATTATAAGAATCTGAGCAGTGGCTAGATTGTAAGAATCTGAGCACCTTAATGGAGAAAAGATGGACCTTATATACAGAAAGACTGTGGGAGGGATCTAGGAGTGGCCAAATATTTTGGGGAGGGGGGGAAACTGTGAGGTAATAGAATGCCAGGGACCTGGACCATGTGGCTAAGGGAGGATGGAGCCTAGCTAGGATTAAGGGTGGAAAATGGCCAAGGGTCATAGGGAGGCAAGACAATGGAGGGCTAGACTAAGTTAAGGGTGGTGTAGCCACAATGAAAGTCCAGTTGATTATAGCCTCAGGCAAACACCAGAGATTTGGCCATGTGGTAAAGTCCAAGGTTTTTCCTTTTTGAGGTCTAGATCTCATCCTCATCAGAAGGAGTCCCTGGCCTTTCCTTACTTTGCCTTTCTTGGAAAGAATAGCCACTGACCAGAGGATCGGCCTAAGCCTGGGAGTTTTACCAGAAAACATGTACTAGGGGATGTTTGGATAATGTAAGGACTAAGTGAAATGAAAACTGCTTAATTAGCAGTAATTTACATTCTGATGAGGTTTTAAGTACCAGCTTTTCAACCATTTGTGACAGTACTTATGTAGTTATGGAATCCTATTTAAGTCCTGCTGTGTCTTTTATGTTAAGCACTTATTTTTTGTGTAGAAATAACTTACCTTTCCCATAACTGATTCATATTGTACACCAAATATTGTTTTACTTCCCCTTTTTGGAGGAAATCCTACATGAGAACTATAGGTTAAGCTATGAGTAAAATCATACCAAAGTACCAAGGGTCTAATGAGCTAGAGAAGAAGACAGTCTTTTTTGTCTTGCTTTTCCACTTAAGCAGTAAAGACTTGGTGACTTCATAATTACAACTTGGTTAGGATTGTAATCTATTCCTAAATTCTCGTCTATGCCTTCATTCCATCTGGTGGTCTGTAGTATATTCCAATGACAAAATCCCTTTCATGAGACAACTAGGTGGTTTAGCAGATAATGCTGGTCATGGGGTCAAAAAGACCTTAGTTCGACTTCTGCCTCAATCAGGTTTGTGGTCCCAGGCAGGCTTATTAACCTCCCTTAGGCTCAGATTCTTTATCTGTAAAATGATGATAATAGTAGCACCTACCTGGCAAGATTGTTGTAAAGATTAACAAAAAAAAGTGTGGTGAGCCAAGAATTGCTGAATTTGCGAAGAATCCTGACAAGATTTGTTGTCTTATTTCTCCAGTCACTAAAGAGTTGTTCTATCAAGATGTACTAGGGGCATCAGTTCTCAAACAAATAAGGGCTAGAAGCAATCATAAAAGAGAAAATGGATAATTTCAGTTACCTGCGATTGGAAAGCTTTTGCAAGAATAAAAGAAATGCACATTAAGTTTAGAAGGGAAGCAGCAGACTGAGGGAAAAGTTGTGTAAAATATCTCAGACTAATGTATAAAATAAGTATCCAGATTTATGTTGAATATTGTTCATCTAAAAATAATATTAGAATATGATATGAACATTTCTGGTTTTAGTAATATTACTCTAGAGACTAAAAATCATATGTACAACATGAAACCCCCCGGATTGCAAATTAATATTGATTCTCAAGAGGTAATGATCCATTTAGTATTGTTAGACTATTTACTTTAGTTCAGAGATAAAAGTCAGTATGATATATGACATATTGTGGATATGTAAACACAATGAAATGGAAAACCAAGACAATCTTTCAGATAATTCATTCTTATCCTATTAAAAAAAAAAAAAGCAAGCAACAAAAATCTTCCTCTTTAAAGTAGCTGGAAATATCAAGCAATAGCGAATAATAGTTGCTATTAGCTCCCCAAACCCTTCACCCACACACAATTATGCAAATAATTATAATAATAATAATGGCTCTAGAGTATAGAAGACAATAAATAAATTAGAACATTAGACAAGAGAATATTTTGGATAAGTTACTCAATGTGATTTATAATTAAATTTGTGCTACCCTTTTGTGAATAAGATTCAGGAAGCCAAAACAAAAACAAATAATCAGAGTGAATGACTGCTAATAGAAATATTTAACCTGCAAATAATTTGCAAAGCAAATTAGACTTTTACTTATCCTACATTACTAGGGAGAAAAAAAAGCCAAGCAATTAAATAAGCATATGACTTTCAATTATTATGTACAAACATTAAAATAACAGTGATGTTTTTGCTTTCAAAATGTCTTTGAAGTGAGTTAGAAAATGATAAGAGAAATTAAATATCCTAAGATGTATTCTCCATTGCCCAAAGAAGCCCAGAATCACATAACCTCAGAATTAGAGGGAGGTTCAGATTCTATCTATTCAAATTTGCATCTGAAAAGAATCCCTCTCTATAACATTCCCAAGTAGTCTTCCAGCCTATACCATAGCATGAAATAGTAGACAGCATGCTAGCCTTAGCCTTAGGAAGACCTGGATTCATATCCCACCTTTAACATGTGCTTACTGAGTGACTGTGGGCAAGTAATTTAATCTCTCCAAACTTAAGCGTACTCTTTTTTAAATTATGATTTCTCATAGTATTTACTTCACAGGGTTATTCTGAGACCCAGAGAAGACAATGTATGTAGACCATGATGTACATTTGAAAGCCTTATATTAATAAATGTCAGCAATTGTAAAAGACCACTAGTAAGGAGAAGCTACTACTTCCCAAGGCAGATCATCTCATTTTTGCATAACTCTTTTTGTTAGGTAGTTTTCTTCTCTTCTTCTTTTTTGGCTAGGCAATGAGGTTAAGTGACTTACCCAGGGTCACACAGCTAGTAAGTGTTATGTGTTTGAGGCCAGATTTGAACTCAGGGCTCCTGACTCCAGGGCCAGTGCTCTATCCATTGCGCCACCTAGTGGCCTCTGGTAGTTTTCTTCTTAAATTGAGCCTAAATCTTTCTTTTTCCAGTTTTTCTAGTTATGCTTTCTAGAACCAAAGAGAATAATTCTACTCTCTCTTTCATTTATTTGATAGCTTTTCAATTACTCGAAAACATCAATTGTTTCCCTACTGACTCCTGTACTGGTTAAACATTACCCATTCCTTCAACTAATCCTCCTATGGCAGTCTTTAATTCTTTCACTATCCTGTTGGCCCTCCTCTGGATGTGCTCCATCTTAGCCAATACATATGTTGACCAGAACTGAATAAAACACTCCAAATATAGCATCATGGCATATAGAGAGGGATTCTCTTTTCTGGCTCTGGCATTATGCTTTTCTCAAGAAAGCCTAAGATTTTATTAGCTTTTTTGAATACATCACTGTTGACTGATATTGAGCTTGTTCTCCACTAACATTCCCAGATTTTTTTTTTACATAAACTGTTGTCTAGCTACACTTAGTTTTTCATTTGTATTTATGAAATTTAGTTTTTTAAACCAAGAATAGGATGCAATGTTTATCTTAAAACTATATTTTATTAGATTCAGTTCATCATTCTAGTCTTGAGCAAAGAAAATACTTACAGACCAATAATTCTTTGAGCTAACCATAGTTTTGTCTTAGTACCGGCTTACAGAGAAGAGGTAAACAGTAAAAATAACAACAAAAATAATAACTTTAAAGAAAGAGAGATAAGCATTGGGACAGATATGAGCTGTCCTGGGTTGGGGGTGGGGTGCAAAATAGAGGACAGAGAGTGAAGGCAGGGAGTGTCACTATGGCTATTTACATACTACAAAAGTGTGTTTACTCACATGGAGGTCAGAAGAAGCCGTACAAGAACACCCTCAAGGTCTCTCTGAAGAACTTTAGTATTGATTGTAAGACATGGGAGATACTGGCACATAACCATCCAACATGGCATACCCACATCAAGGAAAACACTATGCTCTATGAGCAAAGCAGAATTGCAATAGCATAAAAAAAAAGTGAGATGCCCAAATCTAGAGACATCTCCATCTCAAATGTTTAGTCTATTTGTGCCCGACCTGTGATAGAGTCTTCTGAGCTCATATTGGACTGATGAGTCATAGTAGAACACACTGTACCCTGACTCCAACATCATAATGTCATTGGTCCTCTTCCAGTAAAAAAAGATGAACAACAACATTGTTTTCTTGGCTCAGTTTCCTTCACTCTGTATCAGTTCGTGTAGATCTTCCCATTCTTTTCTGTATTCATCACATACATCATTTTGTGCAGCACAGTAGTATTCCATTACATTCATGTACCACAATTTCTTCAGCCATTTTTTATTTATGTGGGGACTTTCTTTTTATTGATATCTTCCATCCTTATTTGTTAATGTATGTATAGCAGGAGGTGGAGTTAATAACTGCACAAAGGTATATATTTGTTCTATTAAGAGATGGTTTAGGACTATGAAGTTTTGGATAACTATACTTGCTTAACTAGCTATCTTGGCATGAACATGATCCTAATTATTTGATAGGTTAAGATGTATAAGGATTTAAGGGAAATAGAGATGTTACAAGAAATACATTTAAAAAGCAAAGACATGTAGAGAATAAAGCAAGGAAGATATCAATAAAAAGAAAGTCCCCACATACATAAAAAATGGCTGAAGAAATTGTAATACATGAATGTAATCATGTATACAATGTTTTAGAGAACTATATGAGCTAAAAATGCAGTGAAAACTTACTATGCAATGTTAAATGAAGCACAGTACATAAAGGATTCTAAATATAACTGATTTTAAGTAACTTTTCAGGTATGCTACTAAGCTTGTATTGACCAAGCATGAAGTCAAAAACACTATTATATTTTCAACTGAAATTGCTTTGTAAGTAACACACAAACCTTCAATCAGTTTACCATTCTTCCTATAATCCTTATCATTCCTAAGCTTTTTAGATTTTGTTTTGTTTTCCAATTCACATATATGTACATATATTACTTTCAAAATTTTGTTACTTTAAAATAAACACCTAGTTTGGTTTTATTATTTAGTTAATTCTATAAGCTTCTGGATCTATAATAATTTATTATAGTCTTCTTTTGTTTACTCCTGTCTCCAGTCTTAGGTCTTTGAGTAGGACTTTATGCCGCTTAGGCTTTTTCCTTGGTATGGTAGTCAGCCCTGATTAGTCTCTGCCTAAGTCACTTGCCATGACCTCCCATTCCCTGAGTATGTTTGCACTCAGATTAACTGCAGGAATTTTAGGTTCCTCTAGATCTTCTAGAGTTTCAGAGGATCACAGGGCCTAATGTCACCTCAGCCAGAGTGTGATGAACAGTGCCCTGGACATTAACAAAGGTATCTGGACATTACGATTGCCATTTCCTTCTGGTTCCTAACACTCTCAGACACCTCTAAGGCCCCTGAACTATGAGTGTTGAACCACCACGAAGTTTCTTCATCAGAACCTCTACTCTTATGACCTCTGGATATATTGTTGCAGGATTCAGGTGTCCCTAAACAGTCATTGGTCCACATGGGGAGGCATTTACCTGTGTTGGTTCAGCTTCTCTGGTAGGCCTCTTAATAGCTGTGTGACCCTTGGCAAGTCACTTAACTTATATGCCTCAGTTTCCTCAACTGTAAAATGGGAATAATAGTAACAATCTATGGTTATTACAAGGATCAAATGAGATATTTGTAAAACACTTAGGACAGTGCCAAGTACCTAGTAAGTATTTAATAAATGCTTATTCCATTCATTTATTTGGATTTTTGGCTGACTTTTGTGCAGTTCTGAGATGTATAGTCACTATCCTTTTTCTTTGGACAACTGATCATTATTTGAGATGGCACAATTTTTAGATTTTAACTGGGGTAAGTGTGTAAGAGTCAGGTTGCTGGCCCTCTTAACTTGGAAGTCCCTGCTATTCCCCAGAAGAAGAATAAGTGATTAAGTAGAGTAGCTTCAGAAACTAATCTACTATTCCAGTGTCACAAATGATCTAACCACAACTTTCTCCTGCAATTCTTTGGTGACTAAAGGATTAATCAGGAAGTTGGCCAGTACTCCCCTGGATATATGCAGACACTTGGAATGGATGCAATTGCCTGGAATTTCTCTTGCTAGTATGTTTCATTAAATGTTTTTTGCTTTGAATTCATGTATAATATGACATGTTACAGAATCATGTTGACAAAGGCTCAGTTGTGGATCTGAAGAAATTCAACAACATTCAACCCCAAAAGCAATATGAACCTTAATGGATGGTAGTGAAACTTCTGCAGTTGAGCTACATTGTGCCACAATTGGAGGGACTTATTTGAAGAAAAGGAACGGCAGTTACTATTTCTACTAGATTTAATTTGGCTGACTGATTTCTGTGCCTTTTGGTAGTTTGTATTCACAGAAAGGTTTTTCTCCAAAGCATGGGAGGAGTACTCCTGCATTTTCTGCATTTTCCCTACAAGAAACTTACCTTTTTGTAGGTGCATCTTTTTATTCTCTACGCAGGTCCAGCGACTGGCAAGGAAGGTATTGGGGAAGTGTGTGTATTTCGCTACAGGACACTTCTTTGTGTGTGTAGTATCTTTTGGCCATATGTGACAAGAGGTCAGTGTTCTTTGAAAAACTTAATCTATGAGGAGGCCATTTAGAGGCAGGCTCAGCTCTATTTCTAATATAGCCTTTGTACTGTAATTCTGCCTTCTCACTTTAAAATCATGTTTATCTCTGGCCTAAAATTTCTATAAACATGAAATGTGAGTTATTCCTTTGTAGAAAGTTCAGGAACTACATGTTGTTACCACCAAAGTAATGTCTCAGTTTATTCATTCACAATGGCCTCAGTAAGCAAAGCTATAGTATCTCTGCTCCCATGTAGACCTACTGGAATATCAATGACTTTCTTTAAAAGCAGGAGTTTTGTGTCATAGAATTCTTTGGCAGGCTGGTGAAGCCTATGGACCCCTTCTTTGAATAATGATTCTGAATGCATAAAATAAAATACAAAGGATTACAAAGGAAAAATTACAGTATATTGAAGTACTTCAGGGACTCCATGTTAAGAACTCCTGCTCTAAAGCGGAACTTCTTAAACTGTGGGTTGCAACTTCATACAGAGTCATATAACTGAATGTGGGAGTTGCAAAAAATTTGGCAAGAGTAAAAGTTTTCTGAACACACAATGACCAAAAATTAATTCAAAATCAAATGCATAATGAGTCTGAGGTGTTTCTGGCAGCTCTCTCCAGTGCTTCATTGCACAACTTCACTGCAGCCTCAGCTCTGAACAAACAGCATGTGCACTTTGCACTGTGCATGCCATCACACCGTGCAACACCAACGAATGCTGCCAGAAACACCTTGGCTTAGATTGAAAATTGTTTTATGTTATGAACTGCAGTGCTCTTACTGGACATACAAAATCATTAAATAAATTTTGGCTTGGGATTAAGACAGAATTTCCAACAATTCCTGAAATGGTCCTAAGCATACTTCGGCCATTTTGTACTATGTATTTATGCAAAGTGGTGTTCTTAGCATTGATGATTACAAAATCAAAACATTGATTAACTCTGAAAAAGTTGAAGATGCTCTACATCCTGCAGCATCAAATATTCTGCCAAGATTTAATTCTTTATGTAAAAATAAACAAACACATCCATCTCATTAGTATGCAAATTTGCTTTCATCTTTAATAAATACTAAAATTAAATGTAAAATGAATTGTTTTAAAATAAATTTCTTTATGATTCATTATCAGTAAATGTTTGATTTGTATATCTATTTTACATACCCATATGCCTAGGGTTGGTAAAAATTTCTTGGGTGAAAAGGGGTCAAGAATGGAAAAAATTTAAGAAGCCCTGCTCTAAAGGATTCCTTCACCAATGTTTTGAGCTTCCACAACACAGCCTCACTTTCTTGTGACAGATTTTTAGGGACAGTCTTAGTGATAGAGAAAATGAGAGGCTTCCTTAGAATGCATATCCCTTTGGTAGAGAAAGGTAAGCTCCCTCTTTGGAAGTTCTCAACTCCTCAGTAAGGCTTGGTTCTTGGCCATTCAGGTGTATCCCTTTCACAACAGGAATAACAGTGATAGTCAGTATTAGGACAACAACCCTCATTGTTGGTTTATCTTAAAGACTTTCACCAAGTAGAAATCATTCTGAGCTAAGAAAAGTCATTAAGTGTCCTCGGGAATTTCCTTTGGAAAGATCTGAGGATTTAAAGGAAAGATGTAACTAGAGACTTGGAAGCCTTGTTTGAATTGACCATACAATTGAATGACTTTCTGAAGAACAGATCAGAAAAAATTTATTGAGTTTTTGGGGCAGCTGGAGAGTACCAAATTCATACAACTAGGAGCCAAAATTTGGTAGCCCTTAAGGAAGTAACAATTCTGAGCTTGGTGCAGTCTATACTTTAAAAGCATTTTAATATCTTCTTCATTCATTATTCATTCAAACAGGATTTCAATTCAAACCTCTGCCCCATGTGAGGGGGAAAAAATGATGCAAGAACTGGCAGTCTATTTATTACTCCTGGCAAAACCCTGAAAATGCAGATTGGGCAGTATCACTGGAGTGGACATTAGTCCTAAATAATCCCTCAAGGAGAGTAAGAAAAAATCATACTGTGAAGAGAATGCTGAATATGGAAGTAATGAGATGTGTCGGTACAGACTTTATTTGCCCAGAACTGACACTAGGGAAAATAATCAACAATAAGCTTACAGATTTGATAGGTGTTCTTTATAAAGCCCCATGAAGCAAGAAAATTTAAAAATACATTTACATACAAAATAACATATTCTTTGTATTATTACAGAGAAGGCAAAGAATGTAGTCTTTGGTTTCATTCACTCTGAATTGGTCTGACTAGAAGCTAGAAGATGAGGGGGAAAAAAGGAAGGGAGAATATAGAGATTGTTCTTCCTGATTATTAGGAAGGTCGCTAATAACTCAGGCACTTGTAACCCCCCAAGGAAAAAGAGCTATGATCAATGTCTTCCAGCCTGAATATGAATAAAAAAGAAATTAGTGTAAACCCCATCAGATTTCAGAGATTCACAAGGGGGTACAAATATTTTTAAGGAGAAAAGATGTTAATTTAATTTGAAAATGTTATTTTGAAATTTTTCCAGGACTGCTTTGAGAAATGTCCCAGATCCTGTTGGTACTTTTTCTCTAGGCAGTTTTTTGGTGGTACTATTTGCAGGCATTTTTCCTCCTGAGGACTGATGTCTTTCAGAGATTCTTCTTTCCCTTGCTTGGTAATCTTTGCTGTAGATAAAATCAAGCCAATAGACTCCTGGAGGCAGTCGATGGTAAATAAATGATTCAAAGGACACACAGTCTGAGAAAGAAGATGATGGAGAGAAGGGGGAAGATGAGGAAGAGGAAGAGGAAGGTGAAGAAGATGGATACTGAGGCAGAGGCCCAGTCATTGTTTTTATATAAAGCAGCCATTTAACACCCTGGAACTGATGGTTGATACTCTGGGGTTCAATGGCAGGAGTCAGTGATTGTATTGCAAAGGTAGGAGCCTGGAATATAGTAGTAGCCTCAGTGAGGATAAGAGCCTCCTGACTCCTCTCTTCCTCAGGTGTGATCACAGGGTCATATTCTTCTTCAGGGGCCTGAGGGCTCTGCTCTTCGTAGCTAGGACATGGAAGGCAAGACATGGAGCTTGGTTTTGGTTGTGGAATTTGGAGAACTAACCTCACACCCATTTCCCCCTCAGAACCAGGCAGAGGTGTGGGTACGGCCACTAATTTTGCTCCGTTAGGGTCTTTCCTTCCCTTAACATGAGAACAGCCATATCGGATCCAGGTGGCACAAGCTAAGCAGACTGTATAAGACGAAGACAAACGTGGGCCAGGCTGAGGATTAGGACGCCCCCTCATCCACCTCAAGAGAATCTGTTTTCGGATGTCTCTATGGATTCTGCTCTGGGGGATGGAACTGACTATGTTCTTAACGATTTCATTAGGGATAATCACACCATCCACTATACACGGTTTAAGGTAAAATAAACTCCATGAAGGCTCTTTATTAGGCATGACCTTGGACTGTTTGGGACTTTGCAGAATCTTAACCTGGTGCTTGGATTTCAGTGGAGCCATGGCCCAATGTTTAATGTATGATGTTGACCTTGCTTGATGACAGAGGCAGAGTGCTGGGGTAGACATGAGCTGGGGGTGTTTAGTGCAGGGTAAACGTGCAATCTGGCAGGTATGACTCGATGATGTTACTTGGTGGAGTCTTTTCTGAGAGTGCTTGAATTGGAAATATGACGCTTTAATACTTGTTAGATTTCTTAACAAGACCTGGAAGTCCAAAGGCCTCTTTAAGAATCTACTTTGCCAGACTTCTTGACTTCCACCTAGTAATTGTCCTCCTAACACAGGATAATAGCGGGAATAAGATGGTGGATGATAACTTAGCTCTATTCCCCTGGTTTTGTTGATCAACTTGTCAATAAGCTTCTTCCTGAAGTAGTAAAGAGGGAAAACATTAAGAAGTCATACTGTTAGCTGAACCAAAAGAAGATAACATGTAATTCCACAGGATATCAGCTGAACCAGAAAGTGGTCTGTTCCAGAAACTAACCTGAAAATTCAAATGCAAAATGTTTCATTAATTTTTAACCCAAAAAAAGGAAATTTGATGCTAGAAAGTCACGAGAAAACATTCATTTTGAAAGAAGGATACTGTTCACGAGCACCCAGGCCAAAAATAAAAGCCTATAAGGTCATAGTTCATGTACACTCTTCCTCATCCATTAACCATACTGGTTTCTATGGTTCATTAACTATACTGGTCCTTGCGAAAACTGGGACCTATTGGAATAATGGTAAGGCAAGGGAATTTCTACTTTACCTTTCTATCCTGTGATTTAAGGATTGTAGCCTCCAGGTTTTCTCAGCAACACAGGGTCCTGAAAGAGACCAACATGTGAGCAGAAAAGAATTTATTGACTTCTACAGAGGCTGTGTGAGCAAGATCAAAGGTATGAAAGAAACACAAGCAACATGTATAGGGAAGACAACTTCGGAAAAGTGAGAAATGGAACAGGAGGCATTTGAGCTATGCCAGACTATGGCTATGGGACTATGACAGAAAACTTATTATACAAAAGCAGTGTATCATAAGTCATTGTGTAGACAGGGAGCCACCATCATCAACTGCCTGCTGGACATCTCCACCTGATATCCCACGGTCGTGTTAAATTCAATAAGTCCAAGACAAAACTCATTTTCTAGGTGCAGCTAGGTGGCGCAGTGGATGGAGCACCAGCCCTGAAGTCAGAAGGACCTGAGTTCAAATCTGGCCTCAAACTAAACGCTTGACACTTACTAGCTGTGTGACCCTCGGCAAATCATGTAACCCCAATTGCCTAAACGTTTTTTTAAAAAATTTTTAAAAAGCCACTTTCTTTCTTCTATATATGAAGTAAGATTAGTTCTGACTCAAACTAGTGTGATGAGTTTTGAGATTGGAATGAAACGAGGTACTCATAGAACATCTAAAAGTTAAAAGGACATTTATTTAGCCCTAGGCAAGGGAAGAATATTCAGGACAGAAAAGAAAGCAATTCAGTGAAGATACAGCACTGATGCAGCTAAGCATAGCTTCTCTGTACCAATGTTGCTCATACTGGTCTGCTGGCTGGAAGTCTGAGGGAAGAGGCAGGTGATTCCTTGTGCCCTGACTTTTGATACTTAGGCTACCCATGAAGCTACATAAAAATGGCCTTAATATTTAGCTCCCTGAGTCAACTAAGTATTGGGTTGAGTATGGTTTGAGTACAGTTTCAATAAATTATAAGGAAATATATGCCTAGCCTTCATGGGATAAAGCCTTGGGATATTGCTGCTACCATACTCAAAAACCTACCTCTTTCTTCCTAACTTTCCTATTTCTGCCGTAGGCACAACTATCAAAACCAGTCACCTAAGTTTATAACCTCAAGGTCATGGCTCGACTCTTAACTGAGCTCATCCCCCACATCCTTATTTGGCAAGTGTTGTCAATAATACATAACATTTTTGACATACTTCCTTTCTTTTATACTCAGTATGACTGCCTTAGTTCAGGCCGTCATCATCTCTTACCTGGGCTTCTGTAATAGCCTAGCCTTTTGAAGGGACTCCTCCAACTTTCAGTCTTTCCTTTTTTAATCTCTCTTTCATATGATTGTCAAACATTTCTAAAGTAAAGGTCTAGTCAGGGCACTTCCTTACCAAAGAAGCTCTAGTAGTTTCTTAATGCCATCAGGATAACATTTCTAAACTAAACTCTACTCCTTGACAACTTAAAGCCCTTTAGATGGCTCTAACTTACCAGTCTACCTTTCAAGGCCTATTGAATATTCTGTTACTTCCCCCCTTCATGCACTCTATATTCTAGCTCAAGTGGTCAGCCTGCTGGTGGTTCCTTGTACATGTCATTCCATCTCCCACCTCCCAGCTTTGCACAGAACACTTCCCTTCATCATTGTAAGCTCTTCCTTTTACAATCTCTATTTCTCTTCAAGATTAAGCTAAAGTACTACTCTCCTATAAAATATCTTTCCTGATCCCCTTGATCCCCTTCTGGTAGCTTTCTTCCACCCTCCAGAAATCACTTTGTCTTTATCTGTGAGGATGTGGCTTTCCTCAGAAGCATGGATAGTCCATATGAACATTTGGCGTGGAGATGTTTCTAAATCTGCACATCTCACAATTCTTTTGAGCTACTACAAATCTGCTTTGTTTATAGAGCACAGTGCCTTCTTTGATGTGGGTGAGTCATGCTGGAAGGTTCTATGCCAGTATCTTCCAGGTCTCACAATTGATTCCAAAGTTCTTCAGAGAGACCTTGAGAGTGTCCTTGTATTACTTCCTCTGACTGCCATGTGAGAATTTGCCTTGTGTGAGTTCTCCATAAAATAGTTTTTTAGGCTAACATATATTTCACATTCAAACAATGGGGCTAGCCCATCAGAGTTGTGCTCTCTGCAGTAGAGTTTGAATGATTGATAGTTTAGCTTGAGAAAGAAATTCACTGTTTAATGACTTATCTTGCCAAATGAGCTTTGGAATCTTCCTAAGACAATTCAAATGAAAGCAATTTAGTTTCCTGGCATGGTGCTAGTATGTTGTCCAGATTTCACAGGCACACAATGAGGTCTACACAACAACTCTGCAGACCTTCAGTTTGGTAGACAGCCTAATACCTGTTTTCTCTCCCCACTTTTTCCTTCAGAGCCTCCCAAATACTGAGCTAGGTTTGGCAATGCGTGCATCAACTTCATCATCTATCTAGACATCCCTGGAAAGTATTCTGCTGCCAAGGCAAGTGAGCTTATACATGGCATTCAAGATTTCTCCATTTGCTGTAATCAAAGGTGCCACGTATGGATGGTGCAGTGCTGGCTGGCAGGAGCACTTCTATTTTCTTGGTGTTGATTGTCAGGTCAAAATTAGCACAAGTGGCAGAGAATCGTTCTGTGTATTCTGTTGCAGGTTCCATTGAATGCACAATCATCTGCAAACAAAAAGTTGCACATTAACTCTTTTCCACTTTAAATCTTGGCATGTAGCCTTTTCAAGTTAAATATTTTACTGTTAGTGCAGTAGCTGACTTTGATGCCATTTTCATCCTTACTGAAGGTGTCTGACAACATTGCAGAAAATGTGCTAAAAAGCATGGGAACAGGCCCACAGTCCTGCTTCACTCCACTGGTGACTGAGAAAGTCTGAGAGCATCGTTCATTATCCAGAACTCATGCAAACATGCCATCATGAAACTGGCATGCAATACCAATGAAATTCTCTGGGCAACCAAATTTTGACATAATCTTCCACAAGCCTTCATGATTGACAGAAGCAAAGGCCTTGGTCAGATTGGCAAACATTGTGTACAGACCTCTGTTCTGCTCCTGGCATTTCTCTTGGAGTTGTCACATAGCAAACACCATATCTACTATTCCTCAGCCCTTTCTAAAACCACACTGGCCTTCTTCCAGGTGAAGAATAAGCTCATTAAGGAGGACTCTTGTAAGAGACCACCTTGGGGTTATCACAGTATAACCTATTTCCTTTTGCTCTATAGAGATGGACAATGGGTACATCTTTGAACTCCATATAACTAGACCAAAAAGGATTTCAGTCAGCTTTTGTGTAAGCAGTGGGTCTCCTGTCTTTTAAATCTCAGCTGGAATAGAATCTGCACCAGGCACTTTGCCACATGAGAGGAGCCTAATGGCATTCAAAATCTCTTCTTCAGTTGGAAATTTGGCTAGAGAGAGATTGACTTCAATCTGAGATATACAGTCAAAGGCTTTAGCATTGGTTGATGAAGTCTGTTGAGAACAGTCGTGGAAGTGTTCAGCCTATCTCTCCAGCATCATGTCCTTATCTAATCAATGTGGCTCCGTCATCACTGAGTAGTTGAGATGCACCATAGGAGTTTGGCCATAAATAGCTTTGAAGACATTATAAAAGCACTTTGGATTGTTACTATCAGCATGAAACTGAATTTCGTCTGCCTTCTTACTGAGTTCAAAATCCTGCATCTATCTATCTAAGCTTTGCTTGCACTTTACCTTTGATGAGGTCACACAGATAATGGTGGCATGGCACTTTCCTACAAGTGGCTATCACATTGTCATGAGATGTCATTCACTTTCTTAGGAGGCATGCAACATAAATGTTGCCATCTTAGAGACAAACTATCCTACTTTAAACTCTGTGGAGCTCTCATTTTTCATTTGACAGCTTCTGAATTTCCCCATCATTTTCCTCAAACCAATCTTGATGTTTGTAGGTATTCTGAGCCAAATGAGTAAATGTATTGCTCTATACCAGATCTCTGAAAGCTGCCCAGTCCTTTTCTACTCCACTTTTGCCCATCCTGTGTTGACTCAGGCTTCCCTCCAAGTTAGCAATAAATTGTTCAGCTAAGAAAAGCACTATAATCTGTTGACACTAGGTAGTCATCTTGCCTTCATGCTGCCCCTTTTGTTGAATATAAATGTTTAGCTTGGAGAGAATAAGTCTATAATTGGTCCAGCATTCTGCACCATACATTGCCTTCATCCTTCTCACATCTTGTCTGTCTCTTCTCCTTACAATGACATAGTCTATTAAATGCCAACATTTGCTGCAAAGGGGCATCCAAGAAGTTTTATTGTGTTTAAGTAAATAGAGGATAGTGTCGGTGCTGAGAAGGTCATGAGACACACAAGTCTTCAATAGAAAGTGACAATTGCTGTTGCTGTTTCTGATTCCATTCCTCCCAAGGACTCTTTGCCATGTCTGTTAGTTTGTGTCTGCTCTGGCTTTAAAGTCATTCAGAATTACAAGCTTGTCATCTTTTCAGTACATTGTTGGTGAGGATTTCCCAGTCTTCACTAAATTTTTCTTTGACCTCATCAGGGTTCATTATGGTGAGAGCATACACACAGATAATGGCGGCATGGCACTTTCCTATAAGTGGCAATAACATTTTCATGAGCTGTCATTCACTTTCTTAAGAGGCATACAAGTTTCTTGACTAGATTTGACTGTGAAACTCCCTATCACTGCAGCCACTCCAGAAAAACAGGTATAAAGCTCTTACTTCAGTGAACTGGCCTTCATTTGCCTACCATATTTTAATCAGGACTGCTATTTGGATGAGATAGCTACTGAGTTCTCTTGCAACAAGAGCTGTTTGCCTTTCAGGTCTACTGGATTTCATGTTGTCCATAAGCATCTGTACATTCCATGTACCAATAGTGAGTGGAATCATCTTTACAAAAGTTTTTGTACATTTTTTTGTGTTTGGACCACAGGGTAGGATCCCCATCTGCTGCAGTAGGCAGACCAGGGTTAGGTTGGGTGAAGTAGATGATTTTTAAGGCACCTTTTCTAACCCTTTCCCTCATACTAGGAGGAGGTAAACAGTAAGGTCCTTAAATTAGGCTATTCAAGGTGGATTTCAGAAAAACCTGGAAAGACTTACATGGACTGATATAAAGTGAAGTGAACAGAACCAGGAGAACATTGTGCACAATAACAGCAACACTACACAATGATCAACTATGAATAACAGCTCTTCTCAACAATACAATGATCCAAGATGATTCCAAAGGACTCATAATGGAAAATGTTAACCACATACAGAGAAAGAACTGATGTAGTCTGAATGCAGATTGAAGCATACTATCGTTTTTTATCTTTTGACACTTTTATTATTTTTTTCTAATTCTTAATTTATTTTTAGTTTTCAACATTCACTTCCAGAAGATTTGAGTTTCAAATTTTCTCCCTATCTCGCCCCTCCCCCCACCCCAAGATGGCATGTATTCTGAATACCCCTTCCCCTAATCTGCCCTCCCTTCTATCACCCCCCTCTTCTCTTATCCCCTTCCCTCCCTTCTATTGTCCTGTAGGGTAGGATAGATTTCTATACCCCTTTACCTGTATAGCTTATTTCCCAGTTGCATTAAAAAACAATTTTTAACATTTGTTTTTAAAACTTTGGGTTCCAAATTCTCTCCTCCTTCCCCACCCACCCTCAAGGCAAACAGCGTGATACAGGTTATACATGTGTAGTCATGCAAAACACTTCCATAGTAGTCATGTTGTGAAAAACTAACTGTATTTCCCTTTATCCTATCCCACGCCCCTTTTATTCTATTCTCTCTTTTGACCCTGTCCCTCCTCAGAAGCATTTGTTTCTGATTATCCCCTCCCCTAATCTGGTCTCCCTTCTATCATCCCCCCTCTCTTATCTCTTTTTCCCCTATTTTTCCATAGGGTAAGATAGATTTCCATACCCAATTGAGTGTGTATGTTATTCACTCCTTAAGTCAAATCTGATGAGAATAAGATTCACTCATTCCCTCTGACCTTCCCACACTTCCCCTCCACTGTAAAAGCTTTTTCTTATTTGTTTTATGTGAGATAATTTACTCCATTCTACCTCTCCCTTTATCCTTTTCTCAGTATAATCCTCTCTCATCCCTTAATTTTATTTTTTAGATATCACCTCTTCATTTTCAACTCACCCTGTGCCCTCTGTCTATCTAGACATATATATGTATATATATATATATATAATATATATATATTTCCCTCCATATATATATATATTGTCCAAATACAGACAAAGATCTCATGAGTTACAAATATCATCTTTCCAGAAGCATACTATTTTCACTTTACTTGTGTGTGTGTGTGTGTGTGTGTGTTTTCCCTTTTGGTCTGTTTCTTCTCTCACAAAATGACTAATATGAAAATATGTTTACATGAGTCACATATAATAATCTATATCAAATTATTTACCCTTTTAGGGAGAGTGAAGGGGAAAGAGGGAGGGAGAAAATCTGGAACTCAAAATTTAAAAAAAAAAGAATGTTAAAAATTGTCTCTACATGTAATTGGAAAAAAAATACTATTTTTTTAAAAAGGCTACTCAGATACCCAAGGGACTGCCAAATCCTGCTGCTGCTTCAGTCTAGTGAGATGACCCTACGCCTTGAAGGGCTGCCTGTGTGCAAAGTTGTGATTATAGCTCCAAGTGTATCTGCACCTGCTGCTTCAACCCTTGCCTATTGCCACAGGACTTCAAGGTAGGTAAAAATGGCAAAATGGTGATGTCTTTTGACTCAAGCATAAATTGGATTTAAGTGAGGCAGAGTTATGCAAAGTTGTCAGCCTCACTCTCTCTTACAGAGTCATCAAAGTCCAGTGGCAAGTTAAAAGTCTAGATTGACTGGCAATGGCCTGGGATACAAAAGATGACCTTGGCATCTTTGATATCTGACCAAGTCTAAGCACTCCACAGCATCTGCTTCTGCCAGCCACCTTTATGGCCATTGGAACAAATTGTTCTTATCTGCGCATCCCATCAGAGCAAGTTTTTGCATGCTTGGTGTAGACATACCCTTAATTCATCAACAGGTTTAAGACCTGTTGGTTACCCTGAATCTGGTTTAGCCTGTTGGGTATGATGGTTTTACTGAGGAATGCATGCTACAGCTTCTTGGAGCCACAGGTGAGAGTTGGTTGAAAGATGGACACCAAAGGTGGATAAGCAACCCTAAAAAGGGCCTGGCAAGACCTCAAACCAGAGGTGCTAGTCCTCCCTGGATACTCATACATCCCAGAAGTTATATAAGCCCTTTGAGGGCAGGGACTACTTTCATTTAATCTTTTTTTTCTTTGGCTAGGAAATGGGGTTGAGTGACTATTCTAGGGTCACACAGCTAGTAAGTGTTATGTGTCTGAGGCAGGATTTGAACTCAAGTCCTCCTGAATCCATGGAGGGTGCTCTATCCACTGTGCCACCTAGCTGCCTCTACTTTCATTTAATCTTTGCCTGGTACCTGAACATAAGGAATGCTTAGTAAACTTTTGCTGAATTGAATTAGACATGGGGGGAAAATGTCTAAGTGGATTTTTAAGTAGCTAGGAAACATAAGAAAAGAAGAGAGAAGAAGCTTTTGAGGCTGAAAACCTGAGTTCTGACCATCAGGCAGTTTCCTTCTTCTTTTCTTCAATCTGCTAGAGATGTTTTCTTCAGGAAACAAAATCTATTAAAATAAAGGTATAAAGTGTCCAGAGACCACTTTTAAAGACTAAAGACACTCTTAACATCTGGGTTCACTTCCCTGGAGAGCATTTTTTAACTGTCCCTATTATGCTTCATATCAGTGAGATCCCTGATATCTTTCTTAAAAGTGCTTTATAATTATTTTATTTAGTTAAAGCCCCCCACAACTAGCTAAAACTTGTCAAATGTGAGGTGGGTAAATACTAAATTTAGAATTACAAGGCCTGACCTTCAAATCCTATCTTTAATTCTTGCCCCTTGGGGTGCAAGTCACTTAAATTTTTCTGGAGCAGTTTCACTTGTAAAATGAAGAGGTTGACCTCAGAGATCCCCCCTCTATTGCTTTAATCTAAAATACTATGATCTTATCACAATTATTATGTCCTTAGTTTACTTATCTATAAAATAAGTGGCTTAGATTAGATTAACTCTAATTTTCTATGATTCCATGGCCAACTGATTACGATAGAACTTTTGTTTTTCTTTTCTTTATTTATGTATTTTATTTTCTTTGCTTGTTCCTTATTCAGAGCAAGAAGAAAACAAGTAATTAAAGGGATTACTGCTTGGGAAGAGATACATAGATTAAAAAGAAAATAGAAAGAAAGTGGAATTATTCATCCTCTGTTTTTACAGAATCAATCATCCTTCTTTACTAAAGAAAATATTGTTTAAACTGGAAAAGGTAGATGAGGCATAGTAAAGAGGGAATTGAAGCCTAAGTGACCTAGACACAGTAATAGTGCATACCTAGCTACTTTAAATGAGTTAAAAGCTGAGATACTTGTTGTTCTTAGATACTCACAAAAGTAGATGGATGACCATAAATTACTTGATAAATGACTGGACTCACACAAAAATTAATCAATAAAAGCATTTATCTAATCCTTACTATGTGCCAGCAACTGTGTCAAACACTATAAATACAAAGAAAAGTAAAAATAATCCTTGCTCTCAATGAGTTCAACCTTCTAACAAGGTACACAATATAACTAGATGTGTAAGGTATGATGAGAAGTAATCTCAGAGAAGACACTGGAAGCTATGAGGACAGATAAAAGACCTCTTGCAGAAAGCCCCTGGGAAACCAAGAGACTGAGGTGAGGAGGGAGAGAATTCCACCCAAGGGCATAGCCAGCACAAAGTCACATAGAAGGGCATTAGTCATATTCTGATTGGGCCCTGAGGGCAGAACCAGAAGCAATGGCTAGAATGGGTGAGGCAGATTTCAGTTTCTAATGATACTATCTAAAAGCAGACAGGGCAGCCTCAGGAGATAGTGAACCCGCCACAGGTCTTCAATTCAAGCAAATTTTAGAAGACTGGTGATATTATAGTGTGGGATTGGGGAAAAGGTTATTAGTCATGAGCAAATTGGACTATCTCTGATTCTGAAGGCCTATTTTAGCTGAGATTCTGTCTTTCTGGTTGTCTACCTTCTCTATTTGGTACATGGCTTAATTTTTCAAAATAACCTCAGATTCAGACTTGACTCAGACCTCACAAAAGTGTCCTTGTTACACACATTTTAAAAACAAGTGAAGTAAAATAAAGGTTATTTTTAAATTTTGTGACATTGTAAGCCCAGAGGTTCTTATCAGAACCTGGTCCATGAATTTAAAAAAATTTTTTTTCAATAACTATTTCAATATACTATAACTGGTTTCCCTTGTCAAAACAAAATAAAAGAGTTCTTATTCAAGGAGCTCACAGTCTAACAGAAAGCACAGCAGTTTGGAGAAAGGATGGACAAATCTTAACCTACTCCTCTTCTCCACCCTTTATTTTTACTGAAGGTGTCACCATCCTTCCAGTCATCCAGATTTTCAATAATCGACGGTCATTTTCAACTCTTTGCTCATCTTCACCACCATTGCTGAATCAGTTGCAAAGTTTTATTGATTTTACCTTAAAATCTCAGAATCTATTTTCTTTTCTAAAATCACACTGCCATACCCACTCAGATTCTCATTATCACTCTTATTTGTACTATTGCAAAAGACTCCTAATTGGATTTCTGATTTCCAGTCTCCCTCTTCAATCCATCTACCATAAAACTACAAAAGAATCTTCTCAAAACTTTACCAAATGTTACTCCCCTTAACAACCCTCTATGGTTCCTTATACTGCCTCTACGATATAATACACACTCCTAAACTTTTCATTTAAAGCCCTTCAGATTATTATTTTGTTTTTCAGTCTTGGTTAAATGTCTTTTCTTAATGTCATAAGGAGATATTCAGGGATGGTAGATCGTAGTATAGGAAATCACTATGGTATAAAAAAAATACATCAAATGCTATTTTAAAGTAATTTTCTTTTTTGGATTGCACATATATCCAATCCATCCATTCATATTTGTTTAGGAGACTCCCAGTAAGAGGAATTCCTCTATATACTAAATTTTGAGCTGCTAGTGAATCACATAACCTAGCATCTCATTGGTGAGATTTGAACCCGTCTTCCTAAGTTGGAAGCTGGCTCTCTAATGCAACAGTTGCCTTAAAAAAAATAAAGCAAAACATGAAATTTGATTATCTATAAATTCCCCTCCTTAAATAATTTAGTATTCTCTTTATTTGGTTATTTTCTGCCCTTTTTCATTATTGTACATATATATATATATATATATGAGAAATGAAGCAAATGAGATAAACAAAACCCATTCCATTCAGAAATAGAGCATTCTCACCAGAGAAGATTATGTTCCAGGATATAGAGAAAACTAGACACACACTTCTTCCTCAGACACCTGTACTAACTGGAGCGGAACCCTGTGATGCCATCATATTCACAGGACCTAAGATCATCCTGACATCATAGAGCTGCCCATTGTCAACTGGCAGTCAAAGTTATCTCCTTCATCTCTGAGGTACCAGTTATTTGAAGCTGACCTTATAAGCTGCCGGCCCACAAAAAATACAACTGTTATATCTCATAGCCACCATTAAGATGGTTTATTACATGGTCTCCTCAATTCCAAGTTCTGTGGGGTTTTTTTTTTTTGAGCAATGCACCAAGTTTCTGAACCTGCCCAGGTTCTTTTGGTCCCATCTATGTACATATATTCATAATTAAGCATTTCTCCATGACTTTTATATATATTTAAGGTGAAAAAGGAACAATGAAAAAGGAAAAAAAAATATCATTACATAGAAAATTGAATCCATTTACTTTTTTATCGTGTGTGTGTGTGTACATATATGGGTGTGTGTATATATATATATATATATATATATATATACACACATATATATATGTACCAGCTGACCTTGTGCCGGCCGCGCCGTACCCTCTCCTCCTATAAGGAGCAGGCTGCCAGAGTCATACTCACTCATCAGTCTTCGGTCCTCAACCGGATAAACACACAAAGACGAGCCATTGGGAGGCGCCAACACCAGAGCTTTATTCAGAGGCCATCACAGCAAGCCATCACAGCAAGCCCAAGCAGCAAGGCCAGAGCAACAGAGCAGGAGCCAAGAGAGAGAGCGTGATCTGACCACGCTCGTTCCTTAAGTACCTACTTAGCCCCTCCTCCCCAGCCCGCTTACTAGCCAATGATTGTAGGGTCAGATACCGGAAGGGGCTGTCTGAGTATAGCACACCAAGGGAGAGGGAGTGACGTAGGAGGCTAGGACTAGATACAGGAAGGAGGCGTCTGGGATTAGTGCATAGACAGAGTACGTGACCTAAGAAGTCAGGAAGGTCACAGGAAGGAGGCGTCTGGGGTTGACGTTGCATATAGGGAGGGGACTAAGCAAAGGGAACTCGTTCTCTGCTGTCCCACTCCCACATGGCACCGCCCCTTGCCTCAGGAGCACAAGCTCCGGCTACTTCCTTGCACCCAGCTTATCTCACATAGCACTGCCCACTGCCTCAGGGCTTCTCCATACCCAGCCCATCCCAGTTCACCACGACTCCGCCTACCACAGCCCCTGCCTCGACTTCCAAATACCCAGATCTTACCCTAATCTTGCTACAGTGCTCACCTGGTAGTTGCCAACATCAGACAGTCCTTCATATATATATAGAGAGAGAGAGAGAGAGAGACATCTAGATATATCTAGATATAGATATGGATATGGGTATAGATATAGATATTGGTAGGTGATGTAGCAGATAGAGTGAAGTCAAGAAAACTCATCTTCCTGAGTTCAAATCTGACCTCAGACACTTACTAGCTGTGTGACCCTGGACAAATAACTCAACTGTTGTTTGTTTCAGTTTCCCCATCTTTAAAATGAGCTGGAGAAGGAAAAGGCAAATCATTTTAGTGTTTTTGCCAGGAAAACCCCAAATGAGGTCATGAAAAGTTGGACACAACTGAAACAACTCGACAACAGCAACACACACACATACACACACGTATATTTACATACACACATATATTATACTGCCTCTATACAACTTATATATATGCAAAATATTGCCTCTGATAGAAAGATAGGTGGTTATTTCAGTGAAAAAGGCAGATAATATCTATATATCTAGACCTCAATCTAGATTTATCAATATATCTACATTTAGATATATAGATATAGTGTATTCTACTGAACTTATTCTCCTCCTTCAGCTACACTCCCTTGGTTCTTCTTCCAAATTGTTCCCCTACTTTGTTCACTGCTGAATTCTCCTTTTAGGAAATCCTTTATTTGGATCTCCCCTCCTCACCACCATAGTTGTGATTTTGGCCTCCTTACCCTCTTACTCTACACTCTCTCCCTTGGCAATTTATTCATGCCTATGCCTTCAATTATCACCTTTAGGAAAATGACTTCCAAATTTATATCTCCATTCCTAATATCTCTTCTAAATTCCATACTCATGTTTCCAACTGTCATGGACGTATGCACAAGTGTGAGTTGTAAACTACAAAGTACTATAAAAACGTAACAACTGCTTTTTATGTGAAATATAAATTGACAGCCTGGACAAAAATTCTTGGTTCAAAGTTTAGAAAAAACTTAGTTTATTAATTTCTGAAAATCTCACCCAGCAGGTGCGTAGAAGGCAAGAATTCCTAAGGAGCACTGGGAGGTAAAATCTTTTTGTGAACCCTGTTGCTGAAGCACTCTAATTTCAGTCAACCATATTATAGATATTTGTGAGTCACTGAAACCATCAGCTCACGTGCCTACTTTAAGGCCTTAGAAGAAACAAAGACTATATAACCTTCAGGAAAACTAAAAACATCCAGATTATGATGAGCAGTTAGTTAAATCTAGGATCTCAAGGATATTTAACAACCTTTCTGGTTTTGAAATGCCAAATACTTATTTAACAAGTTAATGTATCTCCTAGAAATCTGGCATTGAATTAAAACAGAATGATTGTTAAAACCATGATTTTTGAGTTTTTATACCATTCGATAGGGTGGTGTGGTATTTTGGGACAGCATTCCTTCTCCCCCCAGTATGGCATATCTTTTAAACTAAAGGTATAGATAACAGTCTTCATGTTGTGTATAATATAATAAGCTCCTTGAAGGCAAAGAATCTTTCAATTTTATCTTTTGACCTCAGTGCCTAGACACTGACCTTGCTTCATAAGTAATTAGTAAATATTTATTGAATTCATTTTTTGACTTGAATATGTAATTTCCATTTTGGGACTATCAGAGATACCACGAAATGTCATAAAAACCAGGAACAGAATTCAGTGATCTTGGTCATTTAGAATATACCCCCACACAGAGTCCTCCTGCTTCCCATTCTCTCCAATATAAATGTTCTCTTGGCCAGGCTTATGGGACAGCAAGAAGGAAACTGCTTTCTAGATCTAAGGAAAAAAAAAAACCTGAGAATTTCCTCTGGTCTGACTTTGAAGACTGACTGGTCTTTTCAACTGTTGATCTCAAAAATCTTAGCCCTTTTCTTCTGCCATTTGCTACTAACAATCAATGACACCTTCCCTTATTCCTCCCTGCCCAGCCCTAAGTCTGAAATATCCCTTACCAGTAGGAGTTTCAAGAAGAGCAAGAAGCATGTTACTTCAAATATTCCCAATAGCAGTAACTTCTGCAAATCCAAATCCAAATGACTTTGATGGATGCAAGTCTCCCTCATAGGGGAAAGCTAGGGGAACTAAGCAGCTTCTAATAAAAGCAAAGCAACTGTAGCAAAATAAGTATCAGAAAAAGATTAGACTTTCCTGAGAGGACTGTGCCCTGAGGATGAGGAAAAAAGTAGATGTGCTTCCTTAAACACCTATACCAGGACTGAGCACTGTAGTTCCCTGTCCCAGACAAATGACCTAAGGTCACCCTGACATCACAGAGCAGCAGTAGTCCATTGTTCATAGTAAGAGTTGCACCCTTGGTGGCAGGGTGACTTGAGAGTGACCATATTTTCTCTCTGTAAAACTTATACTTCCACTTAATTTCTTACCAGCACCTAAATGTTTCCATTTTCTTGAAACCAACATCACCACTATGCTCTACAACTCTACTGAAACTGTTCCCTCAAACATCACCAATGACTTCCTAATCATCAAATCTAATCACCTTTTTTTCAGTCACCTTCCTTAAACTCTCTGTATCTTTGGACTATGTAAACCAAAACTATTTATTGAACAGGCTCTCTCTTCTCTCAGCTTTGTTCTCTTGGTTCTCATCTCCTGAACTGTTCCTCTATTTCAATCATGACTGACTCCTTCTGTTAGGAAATTTAATGTGGATGCCCCATAGGTTTGATCTTGGCTCCCTTATCCTCTCGTTCTGTACTCTCTCCCTTAACAATTTATTCATTCCTGTGCCTTCAACTATCCCCTTTAGGGAGATGGCTTCCAAATTCATATTTCTACTTCTAAGCTCTCTTCTAAATTCCATATTTATGTTTTCAACTGCTGATAGTTCTTTATGAGCTCAAAATTATCCATCATACTTCTTCCTAGGAGTTGATAAGGGAGGTCAATCAAATGATCACCAGCATAGATAGAGAGACAGAGACAGAGAGACTGAGAGATGAAAGCAGCATTCCACTTTGGTGTGACAGGTCTCATTTCAATGTGGGTTTAAAGGATTGTTGAAATACTTGGTTTCCCCACATTTAACAGCCACTGCTGTTTATCTTTAACAATCATTGAAGGGTTCTTTGAGCTACAGTTTTCACACATTTCCTTGGAGCAACATCCATTCTTTAAAACTACAGGATTAAAAACACACAAAAAAAGAGAATGATGAAATATATATGTATATGAAATTTAGCACTCAAATGGGAAAAAATTAAGGAAAGGTAGAAAAACCAACTTGATCTGGTTTTATCTCATCAAGGTCAGACTTCTGAGTTGTCCTAATGTCAGTAGAAATCCACAGACATGATTATTGCTGTTACAAAATGAAACCATATCAAAATTATTCCTCATTCATAGTAATTTACCCAAAATATCAGACAAGTCCCTTTACTTCCCTGGGCCTTGGTTTCCTCATCTGTAAAATGAAATATTGGACTAAATAGCCCTTAAAGATACCTTTCAAATCCACTAAAGCCTCAAGGAATTAGGGAAGCAGGCTATACCAACAAAATCACAAATCTCTTGAAGTCTTATGTTTTTTTTTTTTTTAGCCTTTGTGGCTTCCAAACCAACAAATCAATTTATGACTCAATTTTCCCCATACTCACTCAAAAACAAAGTTTCCACAGCAAAACAAAATGAAAAAGAGAAAACATTTCAGCAAGCATTTGAATATTTCTTCTTGGCACAATCTTGCAAAGGTAACATTTTCTTTCCAATTAAAAAGGAATGACAGCTTAGAAAAAATAATAAGAGTAGAGCATTTTAAAAAGATAAAATGGACAATCAATGATGGAGCCAGTAGTTTCCATTTACAAAGGTAAGTAAAGTGTGCAAAAGAATTTTCTTTCTCAAAGCAGGTTCAAATTTTAAGACAGCAATGAGAACAGCATGAGGAAACATGGTATGAACCACTCCAAAGGGAAGCTGTACAAACAGTAAGAATCTAAAGAAAAGCTGTCTTTAGAATTAAGAGACCTGCTGATTACATTCTATGTTTATTGCTACATTTTGAGTAAACAAAGTAAGAACACATCACTAAAATCAAGGATTATTTTATAGATTAGACGTGGACAGATTTCCAACAGATGAAACAACATTTATAAATTACTATCTTGGTTTTATGATGAAAAGATTTCAATAACAATGTTGCTTCTATGACATTGCATTCATCTAACTGAATATTCATAGTATTTCTATTTCACAGTTCACATGCTCATGTTAAAATGCTAAATATTTGGTTTTGTTTTTAATAGTATTTTATTTTTCCCAATTACATGTAAAGATAATTTTTAGCATTCATTTTTTAAAATTTTGAGTTCCAAGTTTTTTCCCTTCCTTCCTTGCCTTTCCTCTCCCTAAGAAAATAAGCAATGTGATAATAGGTTGTATATATGCAGTCATGTAAAACATTTCCATATTAGTCATGTTGTAAATGAATAAACAGACCAAAAGAAAAAGCAAAAAAAGTGAAAAAATATGCCTCAATCTGCAAAAATGCTAAATATTTGAGGAAAATAATGGCAATAAGAAATTTTTAAATGCTGCAACATTCTAATGTGTATCAATCAATCACTGAATGAATACTTATTAAGCATCTACTAATTGCTAGACACTATTCCAACTACTGGGAATACAACAAGTATATATAAAAACATATACAATATAAAATAAGGCTAATAAATACAAATACATATGAAGTATGCCAAGGTAGTTTGTGAGGGAATCTCTAGCAATTGGGGGAATTGGTAAAGACTTCATGCAGAAGATGGAACTTGAACTTTTAAAAAATATTTTATTTTTTTCCACTTAAATGTACAAACAATTTCTAGCATTCTTTTTTTTTAATTTAAATATCAAATTCTCTCCCTCTTTTCCTCCCTTTCCAAATTGAGAAGGAAAGCAATTTGATATAGATTATATATGTGCTGTCATGGAAAATATATTTCCATATTTGTCATGTTGTGAAAGAAAACAGACAAAAAAAAAAGAAAAAAAAACCCAACAACAACAAAAAGAAAAATAAAGTTTGAAATCTGCATTCAGATTCCATCAGTTCTTTCTCTGGAGGTGTCTTATATTTTTCATCTTAAATCTTTCAGAATTGTCTTAGATCATTGTAATGCTGAAAATAGCTAAGCCATCCACAGTTGATCATCATACAATATTGCTGTTACTGTGTATACTACTCTCTTGGTTCTGCTCATTTCACTTTGCACCAGTTCATGTAAGTCTTTCCAGGTTTTTTTGAAAGCATCCTATTCATCATTTCTTACAGCACAATAGTATTCCATCACAATCATATGTCACAATTTGTTTAGTCACTTGCCAATTGATGTCTATCCCTTCAATTTCCTTTTTTTTTACCATCTCTATTAGAAATAGTTATGTTTATAACACTGTTATATAAAAGAGCTGTTATAAATATTTTTGTATATAGGTCCTTTTCTTTTTTTTCTTTGACACATTTGGGATACTGACCTAGCAGTGGTATTGCAGGATGAGAGGGTATGCACAGTTCTATAGCCCTTTAGACATAGTTCCAAATTACTCTCCAGAATGGTTGGATCAGTTCACACTCCACCAACAATGCTTTAGTATCCAAATTTTTCCACATCCCTTCCAACAGTTGTCATTTTCCATTTCTGTCTTATTAGCCAATCTGATAGATGTGAGGTGATACCTCAGATTTGTATTAATTTGCATTTCTCTAGTTAATAGTGGTTTAGACCATTTTTTATATGACTATAGATAACTTTGATTTCTTTGTCTGAAAATTGCCTGTTCATGTCCTTTGGCCATTTATCAATTGAGGAATGACTTTTTTTTGTTTTTTTTTTTGTTTTTTGTTTTTTGTTTTTTTATAAATTCCACTCAGTTCTCTATATATTTGAGAAATGAGGCCTTTATCAGAGAAACTTGTGGCAATTTTTTTCCCTGGTTATGATTACTAACTGTGTATTACTAACTATGGGGAAACTGTAGCCTATTTTCTCTTATTTATCTCTCTCTCTCTCTCTCTTCCTCTCTCTCTCTCTGTTTCTCCTTTCACCCTTTCACAAAAGTGTTTTACTTCTGACCACTGCCTCTTCCAATCCACCCTTCCTTCTATCATCCTGCTTCTTTCTCTTATCCCTTTCCCCTCCTACTTCCTTGGAGGGTAAGGTAGATTTCTATACTCAACTGAGTGTGTATGTTATTTTCTCTTTGAGCCAATTCTGATGAGAATAAGGTTCAAGTGTTGTCTGCCACACCCCCAAGTTCCCCACCACTGTCTAAGCTCTTCTGCATCTTTTATGTGAAATAATTGACTACATTCTACCTCTCCCTTCCCCCTTCTTACTGTGCTTCCCGCTTCCTTATCCCTTATTTTTATTTTTTTTTTAGATTTTTTTACTTTTTTTTTTTTTAGATATCATTCCATCGTAGTTAACTTACACCCATGCTCTCTGTCTATGTATACTCCTTCTAACTGCCAATAATGTTCTTAGGAGTTACAAGTATTAACTTCCCATGTAGGAATGTAAGCAGTTTAACTTTATTGAATCCCTTAGGATTCAAAACGCTTTTCCTGTTTACCTTTTTATACTTCTCTTGGGTCTTGTATTTGAAAGTCAAATTTTCTGTTCATCTTTGTTCTTTTCATCAAGAATGCTTGAAAGTTCTCTATTTCACTAAATGCCAAATTTTTCCCCAGAGGGATTATTCTCAGTTTTGCTGGGTAGGTGATTCTTGATTATAATCCCAGTTCTTTGCCCTCTGGAATATCATATTCCAAGCCCTATCACCCTTTAACATAGAAGTTGTTAAATCTTGTGTTATCCTGACTGTGGCTCCACAATATTTGATTTTTTTTTTTCCGGCTGCTTGAAATATTTTCTCCTTGACCTGGGAGCTCTGGAATTTGGCTATAACATGCCTAGAAGTTTTCATTTTGGGATCTCTTTCAGTAGGTGATTGGTGGATTTTTTTCCATTTTTATTTTACTTTTTGGTTCTAGAATATCAGGGCAATTTTTCTTGATAATTTCTTGTAGTTTGATAACTAGGCTCTTTTTTTTTATCATGGCTTTTAGGTAGTCTAATAATTCTTAAATTATCTCGCCAATCTATTTTCAAGGTCAATTGTTTTTCCAATGAGATATTTCACATTTTCTTCTATTTTGTTTTCATTCTTTCAAAATTGTTTTCTTGATGTCTCATGAAGTCATTAGCTTTCACTTGCTCAATTCTAATTGTGAGACAGTTGGGGTTAAGTGACTTGCCCAGGGTCATACAGCTAGTAAGTGTCATGTCTTTGAGGCCAGATTTGAGCTCAGGTCCTCCTACCTCCAAGGCTGGAGCTGTATCCACTGCACCACCAAGCTGCCTCTCAATTCTAATTTTTAAGGAATTATTTTCTTCAGCTAGCTTTTGTACCTCCTTTTCCATTTTTCCTATTCTACTTTTTAAAAAGTTCTTTTTTTCAGTGAACTTTTGTACCTCTTTTTCCATTTGGCAAATTTTACTTTTCAAAGAATTCTATTCAGTGAATTTTTGTGCCTCTTTTACCATTTAGCCTATTCTGTTTTTTCCATTTGGTCAATTTTGCTTTTTAGGGCATTCTTCTCCTCACTGACTTTTTGGACCTCTTTTGTCATTTGGGTTAGACTATTTTTTAAGGTGTTATTTTCTTCAGTATTTTTTTGGGTCTCCTTTAGCAAGCTGTTGACTTATTTTTCATGATTTTCTTGCAAAACTCTCAGTTTTTCCTCTACTTCTCTTACTTGCTTCTCAAAATCCCTTTTGAGCTCTTCCAAGGCCTGGGACTGATTCATATTCTTCTTGGAGGCTTTGGATGTAGGAGCTTTGTCTTTGTTGCTTTCTTCTGGTTGTATGTTTTGATCTTCTTTGTCACCAAAGTAAGATCATATAGTCTGACTCTTTTTGCGCTGCTTACTCATGATCCCGGACAATTACTTGAATTTTAAACTCTTTGTTAAGGTAAAAGTCTGCTTCCAATGTGGAGAATGTACTGTCCCATGCTTCGGGAGTTTGTACAGCTGTTTTCAGAAATACTTCTAGGGACCTGTAAATTTTCAGTTCTTCCAAGGTGGTATGATAAGGGGCAAGGTGTTTTCTCTCCACCACCACAACAAGCTCCACCACACCAGCGTTCTTCTTTGCTCCAGGACCGCCCCTCGGAACTGTGACCCAGATCCAAGCACCAGTAAAGCAAGAGATTCCTGTCTCAGCACTGGCAAAGAGATCCCTGCAATCCCCCTCTGATCAGCCACTTGATTCCCCCTCAGTCTGTGGGCCAAAAGCTCAGGAAACAGCCACGGCCCTGGGGGAAGCTGAGACCTCACTTCTTCTCTCACCACCATCACAGACTTTTCCCACTGATCTTCTAAGTTGTCTTTGGCGTTCATGAATTGAAAAGTCTGGAAACTGCCACAGCTGTCCCTGATTCAATCCTTTGAAGCCTGCTCCAGGTTCTCTAAGGCCTGTGCACTCATGTCAACCTGCGCTCCTCTCCCTGCCCGGTGTGATATACCTTTCCAATCAACCATCCAGGCTGTCTTTGGCTGGAAATCTGTTTCACTCTGTCTTTTTGTGGGTTCTGCTGCTTTAGAATTTGTTTAGAGCCATTTTTTATAGGTATTTGGCGGGGTTTTGGGGGAGAACTCAAGCAAGTCACTGCTTTCCCCCCATTCTGTTTTTTAAGGTATTATTCTCTTCAGTATTTTTTGTGCCTCCTTTAACAAGCTGTTGACTCTTTTCCCATGATTTTCTTGTATCACTTTCATTTCTTTTCTCATTTTTTTCTCTATATCTCTTATTTTATTTTTAAACCCTTTTTGAGCTCTTTCAAGAATTCTTTCAGAACCCGAGATCAGTCCACACTGATCCTTGAGGCTTTGCATGTCTACTTTGACTTTGTTATCTTCTGAGTGTGTATTTTGACCTTCCCTGTCACCATAGTAACTTCTATGGGCAGGTTTGTCATTCTTGTTGTTGGCTCATTTTTCCAGCTTTTTTCTTTACTTTTAACTTTATGTTAAAATTAGGCTCTGCTACTGCCATGGAGAGGGGCACTATCTCAATTTGTAGGCCTTTCCTGCTGCTGTTTTCAGAGCTATCTCTGAAGTTTTCAGTTCTTCCATGATGGTATTATTTAAGGAATGATGTTGTCACTGTTCTGACCTGTTCTCTGATCTGTGAACAACCACAAGTACTCTTTTCCATCTTGGAAGTCTGACTAGGGTCCCAGCTCCCCTGTGGCCACTTATTCTAATGTGCTGTTTTACCTACTGCCTCTGGGACTGCAGCCCAGAACTGAATATGCGCAATGCAACAGAGTCCTGTAATCAGTGCCAACAAAGGTTCCCCTGTAATCTCTTTCTGACAAGTTGTCCTTACCATCCATGAGCTGAGAGCTCCTGAAGCTGCTGATTCAGTGGCCCCAAAGCCTGCTGCTGGCTTGCAGGGAACAGTTTGCACTCAACTGTGCTCCACTCTCACCCCAGTGAGAAAGACTTTTCTGCTGACCTTCTAAGTTGTCTTGGGCTGGAAAATTGTTTTACCCCATCCTTTCATTTGGTTCTGCCACTCCAAAATTTGTTTTGAGGCATTATTTTAAAGTTGTTTGGAGGGGAATTTGGGAGAGCTCAGGTGAATCCTTGCCTTTACTCCACCATCTTGGTTTCACTTTCTTCTAATCTTCTAATCTTGCCTACATTGGTTTTGTTTGTGTAAAACCTTTTTGTAATCAGAATTGTCCATTTTAAATCCCTCTATCCTTTGTTTGGTCATAAAATCTCTTATTCATAGATCTGACAGGTAAACTATTCCATCCTCTCTTCATTTGTTTATGATATCACCCTTTATGTCTAAATCATATATCCGTTTTGACCTTATCTTGGTATATAGTGTGAAGTACTGATCTCTACCTAGTTTCTGCCAAACTGCTTTCCAATTTTCCCAGCAGTTTTTATCAAATAGTGAGTGTCCCCAGAGTTTGGATCTTTGGGTTAATCAAACAGTAGATTACTATGTTAATTTACTATTGTGAAGTGGTCAGAAGCAAAATACTTTTGAGGAGGGACAGATTGAAAGGAGAGAGAAAGAAGGATAAATAGGGAGAAAAGTAGAATGGAGGGTGATACATAGTAATCATAATTGTGAATGTGAATGGGATGAACTCACCTATAAAATGTAAAGCAAATAGCAGAATGGGATTAAAAATCAGAATCCTACAATATGTTGTTTACAAGAAATATACATGAAGCAGAGAGATACATACAGAGTAAAGAAGAATCTACTATGCTTCAGCTGAAGTCAAAAAAAAAATAATAAGCAAGGGTAGCAATCATAATCTCTCCCTTGAACTGTTTCTTTAAGAGAGAGATTCTTTTTTCCCTTACTCCAGGAAGATATTGATTTTTATTATTATCATAAAAGATATTTAAAATACTATGATAATATGAAAAGAATAACTTCAATAGAAACTAAGTTTTAAGTGTTTTGTAATTTTAAAAATTTCTGAACAATTAATGTTATATGTGTGTGATTGTAGTTTATATGTATGTATGTATATCAGATTTGTGATTTCATCAAAACAGAAAACTCCCAGTGTGAAAACTTTTTCCATTAATGAAAATAGGCAACCTATTACTAACTTAAATTCTTAGAGATTTGTCTGAGGTACTGAGAAGTTAAGTGACATGTCCAAAGCTCTCCCACCTCCAAAACTGTAAAATAGGGATGATAATATAGTACCTACCTTGCAGGAATCAAATGAGATACTTGTAAAACACACACACACACACACACACACACACACACACACACACTTAGCATAGGGCCTGGGACATAATGTGTTCAGTCATTTCAGTTGTGTCCAACTCTTCATGCCCCATTTGGGGTATTCTTGGAAAAGATACTAAAGTGGTTTGCCATTTCCTTTTCCAGCTCATTTTATAGATGAGGGAACTGAGGCAAACATGGTTAAATGACTTGCCCAGGGTCACACAGCTAGTAAGTGTCTGAAATCATGAGGCTTCCTGATTAGGTTCTGCACTCTATCCACTGTGTCATCTAGATGCTCCATATAGTAGGTGCTATATAAATGCTTGTTCCCTTCTCTTTCCATTTTGTCTCCATTAGACTATGAACTCTTTGAAAGTTGGGACTATCTTTTGCCTTTCTTTATATCCCCAGCACTTACCATAGCACAAGACTGATTCTTTATCTATGACGCCATGCTGCCTTTTGAGGTTGGTTTTTAAGGCCTTGAAAATACTCCAAAAATGTTTATTTTCTTTTTATTGCAATGATTAGAAAATTACTTTGACTTTAAAAATCACATTTCTTGTGGGTAACACTACTTTTTCTCAATCTTTTAGTTCAAACACAGTATAAAACCAGTACGTAATCAAGAGCTACTCATAGTCAAGCAGTGTGAAGATGTCTAAAGCAATATTTAATATTAGGTTCACAATATCCTCCAGCCTCTTCTTTTTTTTTTAAGTGAGGCAATTGGGGTTAAGTGACTTGCCCAAGGTCACACAGCTAGTACTCGTCAAGTTTTTAGTCTGAGGCCGGATTTGAACTCAGGTCCTCCTGACTTCAGGGCCACTGCTCTATCCATTGCACCACCCAGCTGCCCCCCAGGCTCTTCTTCTTGAAAGTTTTCACATTGATCTGAAAAGGGGGGGGGGGGTAGATAACTTGACTTAGCTCCTTCAAAAGCCAAACCTGAGATACCGGGATTTTCATTTAACTGAGAGCAACATACCATGAATTCAATGCCATCTGCTACTAATTAAGCAGTGACATTAATGGGATCTGTTAATAGCCTTCCACTAAAGTAAATTTTTAGGTGGCTTTGGAGAAGGTTGCACTTTTAGAAGGAGTACACTGATATCAAACCACCAAGTCAGATTCCATTAACATTATATTAGCAGGACCACCAATTGGAAAAATGGAAAATTAAATGAGTGGGAAAAAAAAAAAACTAGACTTGCCTTTGAAAGTTTAAAAGAGATCTGCTGTGACCTGATAATAAAAAGGTACCAATCATTGTGAACTTTAATTAATAGTACATTTATTGAATTAAGCAGTGAATTTTAAATAAATAAGTCTAAAGAACTATTTAAAGTTTTACCTTTAAGCATTTTGAACATCATCTCTTTGCAAGGAAGTTCTTCCCTCAGTGTAAAAATGAGACATTCTGATTGGAATCAGACTTATTTTCCTATTCAGTGATAAATAACTGAAGACATTACAGAGAGTTTTATTTTTTATTATTAAAATCCTATTAACACATTTTCTAATACAGGTTTTTAAAACTTAATTTTAGAGGTCAAGTAAATAGAAATACTAAGAAAACAGCATGGCCCAGTTGACAGTGGGCTGCTCTTGAAAGCAGAAAGACCTGGATTTAGTTCCTACCTTTGACACATATTGGCTGTGTGACTATGGGTAGCTCCTTAAAACTGTATATAATAGAAGATTTGCTAATATGCTTTGGTGAAGAGAATTTACAAAGTGGGAGGGTTCCTTACAACAATGAAAGCTCAGTGAGAGGTCCAGACTCATCCTCCCTCCCCAAACAACAACAAAAAACCCTACAGAGGGTAAGATTTTATATTTCCAACTTGTTTTAGTATAATATGTAACTATCCATTAAGGTGACTGACTGAACAAAAGTCCATGTGTTATCACTACTATACAGGATCATGTTGCTTTTTAAACATAGCATTTACAAGAGATCCAACCCATTGGTTTCTAATAAGCCAAGATTATCTTAATTATGAGCTGCTGTCATTTGTTCCCTTTCATTTTTAAAGGTTATGGAACACTTTTTTAAAATTTTATTACAATTTAATTTTTGTTTTGATTAAATCTCATGAAAGGACTTTGGATCATGTTTAACAGAAAAACTCATCCTGTTAGTATGATAGTACTGAACCATCAGTTAAACTTTAATTGTAGTCAAAAGCATTCTGTGGGATCAAAAGACACTTTCACCCCAGGAAAAATGTATTTTCAGCCTTTTACAAATTATAATAGCCTCTGTAAGTCCTGCAATCATCTCATTAGTTTGTTATTTGGCCTCTGGACTTTAGAATGGTCTGGATTTTTTATCTAATTTTATCACTGTCTATCAGTACAGAATAACTGATTAACCTTTCCTTTGGTAGCTATCAAAACCTCATGCTTTTCAATTTAAAATGC
Organism: Vombatus ursinus; assembly: GCF_900497805.2. Taxonomy (NCBI): domain Eukaryota; kingdom Metazoa; phylum Chordata; class Mammalia; order Diprotodontia; family Vombatidae; genus Vombatus; species Vombatus ursinus. The sequence goes on from NW_020954583.1 coordinate 2,266,217, forward strand.
ATAAACTCTAGGTTTGGGGGGATGGGGAAAACATATATGTACAAAAAATATCTATCAGGTTCAAATGGAAAGCATCCAACCTTGCTAATTAAAAAAAAAAGTCTTTCTACCTGTGTGATCTTAGGCAAATAACTCGTTATGCCTCAGTTCCCTCATTTGTAGAATGAGAAGTATGGACTACATGACCTCTCAGGTCCCTTCCATCTTGAACATATAATTCTATGATCTTATGTCATTAAGGAATACTGAACAATGAATGACAATGACTATTTTAACATATATTAAAACCTAATTTGACAATAGTTTTTTATACAATCTTGGTTCATCTGATTCCCACAGTTGGAAATAAATGCCCCTTACTCTGACTCCAGTAGCACTTATGCAATCTAACTTGTATTATGGAATATATTTTACCTGCACTTCTAGGTTACAAACTGAGGTCAAAGACCATACTTATATTTCATCCTTTACACTCAAAATTTTGCTTAAAAATATGTTTAATGAATGAAAAAGCATGTTTTAAGCCCTCACTATGTATTACATGCAAGTAAAGACAGTCTCTCAAAAAGCTTTCATTCTAATTATGGAGAAAACTCACATGGGGGCAGTCAAGAAGGTTATAGGGAGAGCATGAGTGGGGCCAGTGAGAAGTAGGCTGACATACCTTATTCAGGAATGATGGAAGAATTGATTTGTTGTTTCCTAGTTCTACAACTAAAGGTATGGGGGAAAGGGATAGAAAGGGAACTCAGGTAGTTGGCTGGGCTTGAGCCAAATTTCTTGTTGATAGTTATCATCTTTGATTAGAAACTTTGCTCACTACCAGAAAGCTCCAACCAATGGAAGCCAGGACCTTTGAACCTCTCAAACTCACAGTTACCCCAAATCCAAATAAAAAATGTTCAATCAGCTACTGAGGAAAGAAAATAAAAAGCAGAAAAAGGCAGCTGGGACCCAAAGGCAAGTTTACCTAGTTAAGCCCAAATTGTAGTGAGAGTAAGCTGGGCAAGCTGAGTGGAAAGAGCATAGACATTTGCTGGGGTATTTTAGAGGAAGTAGGGACCTAGCATACAATAGAGCCAAAGAAACAAGAGATCGGATTTGAAGCTTAAATTCTTCTCTTTTAACTGAGGCAGCACTCCACACTTCGCTGCCAAACAATGTCTAGCCACATCTAACCAAATGTCACATCCTCTCAGCTCTGGGCTATCACACATACAGAAGCAAGCCCTAAAGTCCCCATACCAGAAGTTGGGAAAGTCAACTCTCTGACCCCATCCCCTACCAATACCTTGTGCCATCCAGTATAGGGAAATCAAACTTGCAAGTATGCAGTTCATAATGTCACAGAGATAGTTCTCATTATTGAAAAGCTGAGGAAAATAAAGGCAAAATCCTTGAAGGAATAACTTTTTAGTTACAAAGATTCTGCAGTGTAAATTCCCAGAAGTGCCTAAAATTAGCTAGTTTAGAGAATGTTATTCCTACTTGCTCACCTACACTAAGGAGTGAAATCCCCAGAGGTAATGTATGAGAAAATAGGAGACTGCACATCTTTTCCCACTCAAGCATACAGTGAAAGGAGAAATTAAAAGCTAGGGTGATTTGAATAATCCATTCAATTGTCCCAGGGAAATTTTAGGCATTTAGGAGAGAAAAATGGAGATTTTTGCAAGTATTTTATCAAATACCAAATAATCTGGGAATATGCCCTCAGATCAGAACATCACTCCCAGGGGTTCTAAAGGAGAAAAGACTTCAAGATTTGAGGCCATCATGTCTTAACGTGGCATTAAAAAACATGGCCCTGCCATATGAGAATTTTCTAGGCCTTGGGAATTTCTCTTTCCTCTTAGCCACCTCCTCCAACTCACGTAAGAGAAATGCAAATTAAAACTACTATGAGGTTTTACTTTATGTACTACAAGATTGGCAACAATGACAAAGAATGGAACTAATCAATCTTGGAGAGGTTGTGGGAAAATATGCACATTAGTACATTTGTTAGTATTATATTACTACAGCCATTTTGAAAAGCAATTCGGAATTATGCAAATAAAATAACTAAAATATCTCTACACTTTGACCCAGAGATTACAGTCACTAGTCTTACACCCCAAAGAAACCACTGACAAGAAGAAAGTCCTCATATTCACCAAAATATTTACAGCAGCACTTTTTGTGATAGCAAAGAACTGGAAACAAATTCCATGAATTGGGCATGTAGATAAATAAATTGTGGTACATGAATGTAATTGAATATTATTGTACTGTAAGAAGTGATAAATGTGATCAATACAGAGAAACATGGAAAGATACACATGAATTGATGTGAAATGAAGTAAGCAGAGCCAAGAATACAATACACACAATGACCACAACAATGTAAGTGGAAAAAAATAACCTCACCAAAAAAATTGTTACAAAAGTATTTTTTAATTGTTCAAAAGAAGAGATATGAGAATCCCTTTGCAGAGGTTGAGAGGTTCATAAGTATATATATTTTCAGATTTTTTCAATATATTGTTCAATTATGTGATTTTTAAACTTTATCTTTTTTTGCCTCATAAAAATGTTATTTGTTATATTATATGGTTACAGGGAACAGGGAAAGGTTACAAGGGGATATATACTAAGAGAAACTATGATGATGCAAAAAAATGTACATCAATAAAAATGTATTTTAAAAATGAATTGAGTGGATCTTCATTTTAAAAACTAATCTGAAACATGTTAAATTATTAATTTGGGGAAATCTTAAAACAAAGAAATGTTTTTTGTAAAGTATTACTTTAGAAAAATGATTTCTGGGGCAGCTAGATGGTACAGTGGCTACAGCTCTGGCCTTGGAGTCAGAAGGCCCTGAGTTCAAATGTGGCCTCAGACACTTGACTCTTACTAGCGGTGTGACCCTGGACAAGTCACTTAACCCCATTGCCTGGCTGCAAAAAAAAAAAAGAAAAAAGATTTTCCATAAATAGGATAGATTCTGCTGTCATCAAACTAGTTTATTTCCTACCTCCTATACAAAATTCATGTTCACAGAATGTATTCCTAAAATGCCTCTACTTTTTTTATTTTACCTTATGTCTATCACTTCATTAATACTGATGGCCAGCTAACCTCTTCCAAGAAGCCTTCTTTTATTAATCAAAGTCCACCCTAATCACTCTTTTTTAATACTATATTACCTCACTATTCACACATTACATCTCTCTCTCTCTCTCTCTCTCTTTTCTCCACCCCCCTCCCCTTTCCCTCCTCTCTTTTTTCCTCTCTCGCCTTCTGTCTCTGTCTCTCATTATTCTTGGGAAAAACTCTTTTTAAAAGTAGGTAACAGAGTCTTTTCTAGAAAAGGAGTTCCATGTATAAAATGATCCATGTATAAAACAAATATTGACCATAGGACACCACCTCTACCATAGAAAATATTTATGATAAAAAAAAACCATTCAAAAGTTCACACCTATAAATGTAGATAATATGAAAATTGTCAATATCCTCATTATATTCATTATACTCCCTCCCCACTTCCACACACCCCAAAAATAAAGGTCTCTTATGGAACTTCTAGACAGGTATTTCACTTTCACTCCAGATCTGCCCTGTCTGTGTAACTCGTGAGATCTAGATCAACTATAGAGCAACTATAAGTATTGCCTCTAGAGGTCAATCCATGGTAGTTGTTCTCAGTGCAGTATACAAATCTCAAAACCCTTTTAGGAGATTGGCAAGGTCAAAATTATTTTCATATTATTTGCAATGAAAATACCCTTCCCTTTTCCAACTACATATTTATGTGAAGCTGGATTTTCATTTATTTCAACCAAAACGGCTTATCACATCAAATTGATTGCAGAAGCAGATACGAGAATCTCTCTTCTATTAATCCAGACATTAAGGAAATCTACAATAACATGTAATAAGACTACTATCCTCACTAATTTTATTTTGTTTTGCAAAATGATAGTTATTTTAATAAATGTTTTATTTATATTAATATGTAATGGCTTTATTGCTATTATTTTTAAATGAATGAATAAGTACATATATTTTAAAATTTAAATTCAAATTTTAAAAATTTCAATTTCTAACATGGTAAATATTGGCAGTTACAATGCAAAAGCTATAAAACAAAATACTAAAAACAAAAGAGTGTATAAAGGAGTTTTGAGACCAAAATAGTTTGAGAGCTTGAGATCAAAGCCATGGCTTGGGCTTTTTTGGGTTGATTTATTACAGGAAGCTTGGCGTTATAGTAGAATTAGGCCTGGAGTTAGGAAGACTTAAATTCAAATCAGCCTCAAGTACTTACTAGCTCTGTAACTCTGGGTAAGTTACTTAACCTCTGTCTGCCTCAGTTTTCTTATCTGTAAAATGGAGGTTATAATAGCATCTATCTCACAATATTGTTGTGAAAACCAAATGAGATAATATTTGTAAAGTATGGTGGATAGAATATGCTTAATAAATGGCTGCATTTTTTCAGGAAGTGGTGTTCTACTCTTAAGAAGTAGGATGCTCCTGAGATCACTTACCATTGATCAGTTAGCAAAAAGTCTGGAAAAGTATTTCTCTGGATTGATAGACATTGGTTTGTTGGGGGTGGGGGTTAGAGGATGGGGAGCATCCAGGGGTGGATAGTAAGGCATAAGAAAATCACCAGGGACTCAAGTTCATGTAGCCAAGCAAATAATCCAGCTTATAGCTACCATTGTCATTGGAAGAGGAGAAGGAAAGAGAAATCCCTTTTCCCCATTCCTGGAGATCTAAAAGAGAAGAGAGTGCTAGCAAAGGATTCCAATAGAGAAGACCCAAATGAGACAGGTAATCTTTCTCCTTTCCTCTCTTATAAACCAGTTGGTGGTTCTGCTCAACTCAATCACCAGTCATCTTCAATACAAAGCCCTCGGTAAGAGGACTCATAGGGAACATTCCAGATTTGTTGTCTCAAATACCCCTTAGCAAAAATCGCCAGCTCACTCCTGCTATAAATACTTACAATACAAACGTGGACGGATAGAGTTCTGTCCTTGGAGTCAGGACAGGAAAATCTGAGTTCACAAATTGCCTCAGAAATTTATTATCTGTTTGAGCATCATATGATTTTATTTACATATGTATATATACACACATACACACATACACACATGTGTGTATAATTAGATTTTATAATATATGTTTATCATATATGATTATATATAACATAAGTAATATACCATATATATATATATACCTGCTTTGTACATGTAACAGACTGCTAATTCACTATATAAATGCTAGCTATCCTCATCAATCTGATGTCCCCAATCACTACCACCCAAATATAGATTCCAACTCATTTATGCCTACCCATCTCTATGCAACTCTTATCTATTGTCTTCATAAATGCACCACAAAGAGTTCACTCAATTGTCCCTTGCCATGTGGCCAGCCTACTTTTTTTTTCTATTATTCACTTCCTTGATAATACTTTTGAGTCATTTTTTTTGAAGTTCCTCATTTGATTTATATCATAGCTTGTTCATACTTACAAGAATATTGGGATTAAAAAGATGGACTTTTGTTTCTGAGAGAAGTTTGAAGTCACTAAAGGAGCTCTGCAATTTCCTAAAGGTAATCTTTCTTGCTCTTTCTTGCTTATTTAATTCTAGCCCAACTTAGGGTCCACTTGCACTGTCCTTTCAAGAAACTAATAGATAAATCTATTGACTATAGATCTAAAAATTCATCATCATAATCTGGACAATAGGTTATAGTATACATTATGCATGTGTTTCATATAAATTCTTTTTTGTGGAGAAGATGGACAATTGATTTTGTTGGTACAGAAAATTCTCAGTAAGGAGATTCCTCTATCATCTTAGACTTAGAAAACTGGCTGGATCACTCACTGGAAGATTAATCGTCTTTTCCATGGTCACACAGGAGTGATATGTTACAGAAGCAACAACTGAATTTGGATCTTCTTGACTCCATTTCCAGCCCCTAGCCCAAAATATTGTGTTGCTTCTCATAGCTTATAAATCTACATATGAAACATAGATCAACAAACTTTTATTTAAAATCTACTATGTGCTAGATACTGTACGAGGCACTCAAGACAAATATGAAGAACTAAATAGTCCCTGCTCTCAGGGAGCTTGCAACAAGTACATATATAAATACAGAGAGAATAAATATAAAGAGAATGGATACAAATAAATGCATACTAGTTAAATACAATACAGGTAAAGAAAAGGAGGTTCTAGCAATTAGTTGGACGGGAAAATGTTTCCTGTAGAAAGCGGTGTTCACTAAGAAGAGCACCTGTGAGAGCATAGAAGATGGCCAATTCAAAGACACAGATACTGGAGATGGAGTATTAATTGTGAAAGACAGACAGAAAATTTGGTAGTATTACAGAATATGGAAGTGGGAATCAAGTACAATGAGACTGGAAAGTTGGGCTAAGGACAAATTTGTAGTCAAAGCTAAAACAGAAAAATTTATATTTTACCCTAGAAGCAACAGGAAACCACTGGAGTTTATTGAGTAGAGGAGAATGTCACTTTGGAAATCGTGGAGGATGGACTAGAGTGGGGAGAGATGAGGCAGAGAGACTACTTAGGATGCTATTGAATTAGTCTAGCTAAAAGGTAATGAGGATCTGAAGTAAAGTGGTGGCTGCGTTTTCAAATAGAAGGGATATGGCTATAGAAATGGCAGGATTTGGTAATTGATTTGGATATGTGAGGTGAGAGGGAGTGAGAAGTTGGGGATAATGATGAGTTTTGAACTTGGGAGACTAGAAAAATGGTGATGCTTTTGAGATAATTAGAGTAGTTTATAAAAGAGGTAGGTTTGAGGAAAATTTTTGTTTTGGAGATGTTGCATTTTATTTTCTTTTTAATTTATTTTCCTGAGTTACATGTTTTAAGATGTTTTAATTATATTTTATTTTATTTTGTTCCCTATTTCCTAATTATATTTTTAAATTTTATTTATTTGATTCTGAACTTAAGAAGAAATAAAACAAATACTTCCATAACATAGTAGAATAAGAAAAGGAAAAAAAAGATTGCAGATGAAACTGCAAATCTGTTATGTACAACTTGCTATTTCTTTTAAATGTATAATAAAGTTATAATGAAAATTTCTTTATTTCTCCTCTTTTCTTCCCTCCCCCTAGACATTGCTACCATTAGACATAAATGTGTGTATATGTGTGTGTAAAATCATTCTATATATACTTCTATTTATCAGTTCTTTCTCTGGATGCAGATAGCATCTTTCTGCATAAGTTCCTTGTAGATAATTTGGATATTTATTATAGTCAAAATGACTTAGCTGCTCAAAGCTGTTCTTAAACAATATTGCTGTTACTGAATACAATGTTCTCTTGGTTCTCATTTCACTCTTCGTTATTTTATGCAAACCTATCCATGGCTTTCTAAGATCATCAAACTCATCATTTCTTATAACACAGTAGTATTCCATCATGATCATATACCATAACTCATATACCATAACTTGTTTAGCCATTCCCCAATTGATGGTCATCCCCTCAATTTCCAGTTCTTTGCCATCACAAATAGAGCTGCTATAAATGTCTTAGAACATATAGGATTTTTTTCCCTAATCATCTTTGGAAACAGATCTGGTGGTGGTATTGCTGAGTCAAAAGGTATAGACACTTCAATGACTCATTGGGCATAATTCCAGGTTGATCTCCAAAATGGTTGGATCAGTTCATGGTTCCACCAATTTAGTGTCCCAATTTTTCCACAGCCCCTCCTACATTTGTAGCTTCCTCTTTTTTTAGCTAATCTAAAAGGTTTGATATGGTATCTCAAAGTTGTTTTAATTTACATTTCTCTAATCAATAATGATTTAGAGCATTTCTTCAGAGAGATGTTGCATTTTAGATCTCTCTAGGGTATCCAGCTTGAAATGTCCAATAGTCAGTAGGTAATATTCTGAGGATAGGCTGAGCCTGTATGTTTAAATCTGAGAGTTATCTTGAGGGGAATGATAATTAAACCCATGGAAGCTAATGAGATTATGGAGGGAGAGTATAAAAAAAGAGCTCAAACAGAACCTTGAAGGATACTTACAGTTAGGGAACATGATATGAATGAAAACCTATCAAAGGAGACAGAGTCCATCAGACAAGTAAGGAGGAGAAGTAAGAGAGAGTAGTAATGTTATAAAAAACCCAGATAGAAAAGTGTGTAGGAGGACAAGATAATCAAGTGATCAAGTGCAGCAAAAAGGTCAAGTAGGATGAGGACTGAGAAAAGACCATCAGATCTGCAATTAAAGAGATATGGGTAACTTTAGAGAGGACAATTCATTTCAATGATGACATCAGAATCTGAATTGCAAAGAGTGAGTTTTAAAAAGATTCCTTTAACCAGAGGCAATGAATATAGGCAGCTTTCTCTGGGAATTTGGCTAAGAAAGAAACATGTGAGCTGATAGTGTGAGGGGATAGTAGAGTCTAGTGAAATTTTGTTTTTGGTTTTGTTTTGTTTTGTTTTTGCTTTATTTTTATTTAGCATGGGAAAGATTTGACCATATTTGCAAGCAGAAAGGAAGTAAGTAGTGGATAATGGTAGGAAAATAGATATTGAGAAGAGATAATTAAGGGGGCAGGCAGCTAGATTGTGCAGAGAATAGAGCACAGGTCTGAAGTCAGGAAGACTCACCTTCTTGAGTTCAAATCTGACCTCAGATGATTATTAGCTGCATGAGCCTGGACAAGTAATTTAACCCTGTTTGCCTTACGTCTTCATCTGTAAAATGAGCTGAAGAAGGAAATGGCAAACCACTCCAGTATCTTTACCAAGAAAACCTCAAATGGGGTCATGAATGGGACATGACTGAAAAACAACTAAGCAGCAAGAATTAAAGGGGCAACCTGCTGGAAAAAATGGGAAGGGATGAGAAAATACATGGAATATAGTTTCTTACACAATGTCCTGCCAAAGTTCCTGTGGCATTTTGTGTGCATATAATTATACTCTCACCAGAATTTTCCTGGTCCTTGAGAAGTTTATCTGATCTTTTTTTAAAACCCTTTCTCAACACCTAGTATAATACTTCACACTTGGTTACTGTGTCAATGACAAATAACAATCAAAGGAACAGACTGTGAAGTGGGCTTTGAGAAAGAGAAAGGATGAAATAAATCACACAAATTACATCATTTCACCTATTCATCAGTGAAAATAACTATAAGACAAAGACAAGAACTAAATTGTGGAGTAAAATATTCCAATTAACCTCATTAACTTAGTTTCTTCCTATTAAAAAGCATTTCTAGTTAAATAATACTCAGGAGTCACAGACACTGATTTAAAACACTCTGGAGGAATGACTATCATTAACATTATTATACATGGTACTATGTATGGTTTGTATAGTTTTAATTTGTTTCAGGACGATTTATTTTTAATGCTTTCTACTCCATTTAAAGATCCCTTTAAATGGCCTATTTTGTGTTCTTATTTGGCTTTAATATTTTTAAAAATCATTCAAACATATGTAAATCTAAGGAATGTGTTGCTCATGTAGCTTTTATGTAAGTTATCTCCGGAATCTTGAAGAGCCCTCTTCAAGGAAGACTTTGATTCCTACTTGGAGGAGAGCAAGAGACTGGAGCTATTAGACTAACCACCCTACTCTCCTCAGAGAGAACATAGAATTGCATTTATCTGCTCTCTTAAATATTGTTAGAATATTCTAAATAAATTCTAGAAGAATTTATTTTTAGGTTTAAGCTATTTTCCTGCTCATTATCTTTTAAAGATGAAGGAGTGCTACTTATAATTGAAGGCTTGTTTCCTTCCCACTAAATTTTAGTTACACCAAATACTGTCACAAATAGTGAATAGTATATAAACTCATTTGTCTAAGCAGATAAAACAGAAATCGAGGAAGTTACATTAGAATACATAATACAGTACAAAAAGTACATAAGCATTCTCCCTGGAAATGATACATCTCAGTTCAAGAGAGAGTCCCCAATCTCACCCAAGAAGAAATTCTCAAGAAGGCAAGCTGGAAATCAAAGATCTGCTGAGGCACATGTCTGCCTTCCAAAGTCTATTATCTTTTCTTACGTATTTCTCCCCATAGAGGCTCTGGAACCACATGTTTCAAAATATCTCTCTGCTCCCAAGCTCTCACACAAGTATCAAGCATGGAGTCATCCTCCTTTCCACAAATGAAAAGAGTTTTATGTAAACATGATTTCTTATTTCCAATGAATTTAGGAAATTGTAGACTGTAAGAGAAATCATAATAATCTCATATTTCTATGGCACTTTAGGATTTCTAAAATATTTTCCTAGCAACAATCTCTTATAAGATAAGGCACGCCAAGTATTTTTTATCTCTATTTTACAGATCACAAAACTAATCAGAGCTACTGGAACCAGAGCTTCTAGACCAGTGCTCTTAACATGTGATTTAAATCCTTTACTTCAGCCCATTAATCCTTACAGAATATTAATGCTCCTCAAAATCCTTGCCACTCAATAGTAAAAATTTAGACATTAGGGGAAAAGTAATTATATCATCATCATCAAAGTTTTCTATAATGATACCTCATCATGGAATGAAAGTGAACCTAGATCCTCAAAGGTTGTTCTAGAGAAATATAAAATTTTGCAGGTTCTGTTATGTTAGGAAGACTTCAAGTACAGTGCCCATAGGAAACTAAGTATCTCATGAGGAACAATCTAGCTTATTTTAGAAAGGCACATCACCAGTAGGCTGGCTACCTGGTGATGATTGTGTGTGTGTGTGTGTGTGTGTGTGTGTGTGTGTGTGTGTGTGTGGCCTAGCAAATAATGAAACAAAGAAAAAATTAAATGACCCTCTATCAATTAATCAAGAAAGCATTTATTAAGCATTTACTGTGTTCCAGGTATTGTGCCAAGCACTAAAAATACAAAGAAAAAACAAAAAAATCATCCTTGATGTCAAGGAGTTTGAATTCTAATTGGGAGACCACATATATTTGAATAAATCAATACAACATATAAAGTAGATGAAAGGTCACATTTGAAGGAAAGGTACCAGCATCTATGGAAATAAAGAAGAGTCTACTGCTGTAGATGGCATGAGTCAGAGATTCTAAAAGGCAGAGGTAAGGGGAGATACCATTCCAGATATTGGGGAACCACTCACACATGTCCTGAAAATGGACCATCATGTGTCAGCAATAGCAAGTAGGCCAATAAGACTGGACTATAGAATTCATGGAGGGGAATAATGTGAAAGAAGACAGTTGTACCCTCCAATCAGATGGTGGTGATGAGATAGAGTACCAAGGCTAATGGGATCTTGAAGGCTGATGAGGTTTCCAATAATAAGTTACCAAGTGGAAAAATCAGAGAAGTCTGAAGAAGTGGGATTTCTAGTTGCATATGGCAGTAAGTAAGAGAATATGCCCACCTCTGAAATCTAAAAATCATTATCATACAACTCAGAGGCAGATTGAAGGTGTGAGGTGGCTACCATATATTACTAGCAAGGGACTTTAGCAAAGAACAAATACAAACAGTGTCATCAAGGAATTGGATAACAAAAAGCTGGACTAGTCATAAAGCAAGACAACAAGGACAACAGGTGACTCACCAAAGTACTCCTTTGTTATCCTCAGGATGTCAAGAGGAAGTAAAGAAGGCCTCTAATATATTGAGCCTTGTAGCAAACTTACAGGAGGTCATGGATAAGAACTGCACAAAAATGGTTGGGTATGGATATATTGCAATCTACATCATTAGGGTGAGCTCACAAACTGGTAAGATTACAAATCTATGTATTTCAGTAATCATACCACCCTCTACTAAAGTCTTTCTCCAACTCTTCTTGGTGATGAGTTGATGATTCTGAGTTTTGGAGGGTTATACTAGAGCAATATAAACTCTTCCATTCCTAGGAAGCCAGAAAAGTCTGCAATTTCAGGGCTGGTGGGGTGTCTGGTGTCTAAGTACCAATCTAACTATGGGTTCCCACATTGATTCATACATCCTTGAAGTAATGAAATAATTATAACACAGCAGGACATATCAAATAACATAAAATGATTACTGTACCTTATCTTCGTATAGCCCTCAATTTTCAAAGCACTTAAATCAAGGCATATGTATTTCCTAGTCATTTAGCTTATTTGTACTCTCTAATGATATTTCATCAATCTTATTTCACACCAAACCATGAACTTAGTTTCAAAAACAATGTATATTTAACATACATATTCTTCTTGTGATGCTGTGTGCCTGTAAGACATGTAATACCACAGTCTTCAAAGAATTAGAGTTGTGTATCACCCAAAGTAACCTGAAAAGATGCATGGTGGATGTGAGTAGGCTGTTTACTCACACAGGGGCATATGGGATGTTCAGGGAGGACTAGTACTTCCAGTGAGAGGGATTGCTAATCCCTTTTCAGGGTTGCTCATACATCTTTGGTGTCTACCTGGCACTCAACTCTCACCTGTGGCTCCAAGAAGCTGTAGCATGTACAGCAGCCACACCCCAAAAAACTGTCTTGGCAGACGGGCTTAACCAGGTTGAGGGTAGCCAACAGGCCTCAAACCTGTCAATGAGTTAGGGGGTGTCTACCACAAGCATATGGAAACTTCCCCTGGCAGAATGGGCAGATGAGAACAATTTGTAGCAGGTGCTGTGGAGCTCTTAGAGCTTGGTCAGACATCAAAAATGCCATGGTCACCTGCTGCTTCCCAGGCTATTGCCAGTAGTCTTGACTTTTGTCTTCCCACTGAACTTTTATGACTCTGGAAGAGAGAGTGAGCCTGGCAACTTTGTGCAACTCTGCCTCACTTAAATCCAATTCACAACACAAGTCAAGACATCACCTGTGATGTCATTGGTCCTCTTCATAAATGAAGAATGAACAAAAACAAATTTAAAAGCATTTATTAATTATTTATTATGTGCAAAGCTCTGTGCTACATGCTAGATATACAGATAGAAAATCAAGACAGTCTTTATTCTTAGAGAGCTTACATTCCAATAAAGGGAGGGTGAATGAAAAGGCTGAGTGTTCTTTAGGGTGTAACAGCAAGACAGATGGAAATGAATCTCCTTTATTGTCATTTCCATTCATTTCTGACATTGATTGTATGAAGGACTTTGGTAATGAGAACTTTCTTTTCTGGGTATCATTATTCTCCAGACTGTACTCCTGACTTGCTTTACCATGAAAACCTCATATTCCAATCTTGAAATTCACTCATTGGAACATCTCTCTCTCTCTCTCTCTCTCTCTCTCTCTCTGTCTCTCTCTGATTGCTTGGTGCCTCCCAGAACCTTCATCTGGGGAGAGTGCCCAACCCAGTAGTGTCTCATCCCTCTCCAATTTTCAGCTTCCTTTTATGTGTTGTCTTCTCGCATTAGAATATAAGCTACTTGAAGGCTGGGATTTTTTAAAATTGTGTTTGTATTCCCAGCACTTAGTACAATGCCTGGCACATAGTGAGCACTTAGTAAATGCTTGTTGTTATGTCTTCAATAGTAGTGATTGCTCAAGAGGCAAGGGTTGAGTTTTATCTCTACTAATATTGATCTCCTGGACACAGGCCTGAGGTGGAGGCAGGGCAGGGCAGGCTAGAGCAGAGTCAACGATCTGATAGAAGCTGCTGTTTCCAAGGTTCTTAGATAGAAAGTTGGGGGGAGGGGTTCCTCCAGCATCAGAAAAGGGTTAGGTAGTGAGTCAAGGTGGCGGTACTTTGAGCCAACTGGCACACTCTGTCTCCTGTTAATTCCTCGGGGCATTTTGCTGCTTGGACTAGGCTGGCTTGTCTCTTTGGTATTGACAGTTGGATTATTGCAAATATTTACACAGGAGAAAAATCATAAAGTTAGAGAAATGTGAAAGGAAATGGGCTGACTATAGCAAGAACATGGGTTATAATCAATGGTGAGTGCACATGTTCCATTAGTATCCTTGCTGGGTAAAGGAATCTGGAGAAAGATCTGAAGCATGTTCAGTGTATCACTTTGTGGGAGGTTTATGAGAGGAAATGGACAAAAGCAGCACAAGATGAAAAGGCATAAATGAGTTGCTCTCTATACCTACACCACTGGATGGAGCACCTGCAATATCGAAGCATCAAAATAATGTTGGGTTTGCGTTGGTCTGTTTATTTGCTTTTTAAAAATAAAAAACAATTTGAGACTTGACTGACATTCTTTCCTTTCTTAAAAATATGGGTTAAATTTTCCCCATTGATTAAGGCATAATAAGGAATATACTACATTTAATACTTTGAATATTAAGTGGGTCAGTTGTTGATCTTCAGTTTCTAAAGCTGTAATATATGTGCAATGATACCTGTCCTGCCCACCCCACAGGTGTGTGGTGAGTATTACAATGACGTAAAAAAGGGAGAAAATACTTTAAATTATGGGGTATTTTTATTAATAATTTTTAATTTTTTACAAAGAAGAGGAATGCTTTGGTGAGGGAATAAGCATTTATATAGTACCTACTATGTACCAGGCACTGTGCTAAGTGCTTTACAAATATCATTTCATTTGATCCTCACAACTCTACAAGGTTGGTGCTGTTATTATCCTTGTTTCACAATTGAGGAAACTGAGGCAAATAGCAGTTAAGTGACTTACCAAGAGTCATATGGTTACTAAATGTTTGAGGTTGGGTTTGAACTCAGATCTTCCTGACTCAAGGCTCAGTGATTTACCCGTTTTGAAACCTAGCTATCCTTGTGGTATTTCAAGAGTTGCATCATTATTTTCTAGCCAAGTTTATGATTCAATTTATGAGATTGGTTTGGAAACTAATCTCAAGCATTTCCTGACAGCAGACAAGATGGCAGAAGTGGAGCAGAAGAAAAAGCGAACCTTCCAGAAGTTCACCTACCACGATGTGGACCTGGATCAGCTGCTGGGCATGTCCTATGAACAGCTCATGCAATTGTACAGTGCTCAATAGCGGCAACTCAACAGGGGTCTGAGGTACAAACAGCATTCCCTCCTGAAGTAGCTGAGGAAGGCCGAGAAGGAGGCACCCCCCATGGAAAAGCCCGAGGTAGTAAAGACACACCTTCAGGACATGATCATCCTTCCAGAGATGGTGGGAAGTATGGTGGGCATCTATAATGGCAAGACCTTCAAGAAATTAAGCCCGAGGTGATTGGATACTACCTGGGCGAATTCTCTATTGGAACCACCCACTCCTCTCCTTTCATCCCTCTCAAGTAACCCAGATCTTAACAATAAAAATAAGAAGCTTTTTTTAAAAAAAAATCTAATCTCAGTAAGTAAAAGGAATAAATTAACTTCATTCACCTGTTAGTCATTTTCAAGAAGGAAGAGTAATGTGATATCAATTCCTAAAATCAAGGAGTTTTATTTTTTTAAATCCAAGTACACACATACTAATTTCAAATATCATTCATTAGTGCTGGTGTTATAAAAACTGAATTAAGGTTCTAGCATTTGGAAGGAAAAAAGAACATACTCTGGATTGCTTTTAATTAATCATGATTAGAAACAAAAAAAAGGCATGGAATATTCTGAATATTAAATACAGTAGCATCCTAATTACATCAGATTTGAATAACATTTATAAAGTACTCTAAAACTGAATCAGCCTAATCACTCATGTTGTAGTACAGTGGTTCTTAATTTCTTTTAAATGTTATTTTTCTGATTATAGATGTACACTATATAATATTCTTTTAATTGGACATAATATTTTAAGGTTATTTAGAAGGATAATTGTGAAAATAGCTAGAGTAGAATGTCGGAAATGAAAAGTTAATAAGTTATCTTTTGTGTATACAAATTGCCACAATGACCTTCTACTTATCTTTCTGAATTTATTCAAGAATAAATTAAATTTATAATATAAAGTCTTATTAAACTCAAAATTCACATTTGGTTATCCCAAAATGATACTTTGCAAGTGGATAGGTAAGAATTTATTGAATATCATTATGGGTAGAGCACTGTACTAGATGCTGAGGGAGGAAGAAATATGAAACAAAAGAACAAGACCTTCCTTCAAGGAACTTAGGATATACAGTAGTTGGGGATGATAAAACACATGCTTACAAGAAACAGTACAAATTGAATATTAAGAAATTAATAGAATGAATAGAATTTGTGGAATTCAATTCACTAATCCAAATCCAAAAATCTTTATTGAGCTGTGGAAGGCACTAAGGCAAGGTGAACATTTCTCTCATCAAGAAGACTACCATCTATTAGATAATAAATGCACAAAAATAACTCTATGAAAAGTGGAGTGCGGTAAGTAGCTAAAAGGATTATAGGATGTTTTTAAGCATTGATAGTTGATTTTCCTATATCACTTCATATTATTTCATCTGATCTTCACAACAAGCTTATAAGGTAGGAACTGTAGGTATTATGCCCATTTTACAGATAAGGAAACTGAAGTTGAGAGGTTAGATGATTTGTTCAATGTCAAATAGCTAATAAGACTTGAACCCAGATCACTCCTGGTTCCAAGTATTGTTCTCATTCCACTACACCACATCATTTTAGTTGAGAAATGATTATGGAGTGAGGAAAGGATAGCTATGGATTGTATGGAAAAGTGGTAAATGAAGAGATTGACAAGAGTAAGGTCACAAGGAAAGGTGTTACCAACTTATTGTGAGGAATGATAAGAACATCAGAAACAGTTGGGTATATTAGAAAAAATAATGACCTGCAAAAAGTGATAGTTTTTGTTTACTTTTTGTCTATGCTTCAACTTGTTTATCTTGCTTATTGTTATAACTAGCATTTCTAACACTATATTGAACAGCAATGATGATAATGGACACCCTTGCTTTATCCCTGATCTTATTGAAAAAACTTCTAGCTTTTAGAATTACATTACAGATAATGCTGGCTCTTGTTTTTATATAGATACTACTTTTTATTTTAAGAAAAGCTCATTTGACTGGAATATGTATGTTTTATTTTGTCATAAGCTTTATCTGCATCTATTGAAATAATTATACAATTTTTTTAATATGATCAGTTTTGTTTACAGTTTTCTTAATATTGAACCAGCCTGGCATTCCAGGTATAAATTCAGCATGGTCATAGTTTATGATCTTTGTGATATATTGATGTAGGTTCCTTGCTAATATTGTATTTAAATGTTTGCATCAATATTAATTAGGAATATTGGTCTAGAGTTGCATTTATGTTCTCTCCAAAGTTATCAATGATCTCTTAGTTGCAAATCCAATAGTCTTTTCTTGATCTTCATTCTGCTTGACCTCTCTGCAGCCTTTGACACTATTGATTACCCTCTTCTTAATACTCTATTATCTCTAGGTTTTTGGAATACCACTCTCTTCTGGTTCTCTTCCTATGGTCATATATGATCACTCTTCCTTTGTCTCTTTTGCTGGAACCACATTCAGATGACACCCTCTAACCATAAGTGTCCCTCAGGGTTCTACCTTCAATCTGCTTAGAATAATCCCTCTGTTATTTTGCTCTCCCTTTAATCCCCTCTTCCCTTTTTCCTTTTCCTTCCTTTTCTCTTGTTGAATATATCTACACCTAACTTTGTATGTGCATTTTGCCTTCCTTTAAGCAGTTTAGATGAAAGTGAAGTTGCAGTGTCAACTGGTTTCCTAACTCCTTCTGCCTTGTTTGCTTTTTTTTCTTTTTTATTAATTTATTTTAAACTTAAATACGCAATAAGAAAAGAAAAAGAAACATATTATAAACTTATATACAAAATAAAAAATAAAAACCATTGCCATGTGTACAGAACATAAGAGAGGATTCAGAATATACAGCAATAAATTTATCTTTAAGAAAAAAATGTAGTATTTATTATATATAAATATATATAATAAATACTACATGTTATGTTCCAAACTGTCCATCTTTTCTTTGTTTCCTTGTAAGTTTTCTTTTGTTCTCTGCTGTGCATTTTCTACTTTGTTCTTTTTTCTCCTTCCTCTCTCCCTAGAAGGCTACAATTAAGTTGGATATATGTGTGTATGTGTATATACACACATCCACACACATATACATATATACATATATACACATAAACATATACATGCCTTGTTTGTGTAGATGTGACTTGTATTCTCTGATTATGTGAGATCATTTTCACTAACCTTATTTTCTTTTCCCTCCTTTCCTCTCCTAGTGTATTCCTCTTCCCATCTCTTCCTATTCATCTCTTAAAATAATAAAGACATAAGAGAACCACTCCTAGGCTTTATCCATCTTTCTATCTATCTATCAATGGAAAGAGAGTTAGGAAGACCTGAGTTCAAATCTGGCCTCAGATACTAGCTGTGTGACCCTGGGCAAGTCACTGAACCTCTATTTGCCTTAATCCACTGGAGAAGGAAATGGCAAACTACTCCACCATCTTTGCCAAGAAAAGTATTAGTATGCCATGGACAAGACTCAATAACAACAAAGCTAATTCTTGCTTAGATCCTTATCATTGTTCATTCATGTGTCCTTTTTTACTGTTTCTCTAAACATCTGTGTCTGAACTTCAAAGTTTCTACACAGCTCTGGTCCTTTCATCAGGAATGCTTAGAAATTTTTTATTTCCTTAAATGTCCATCTTTTCCTCCTATAGCATTATACTGAATAACTTATTCTTGTCAATAAGTCTGAATCTTATACCTTATGGAATGTCATATTCCAAGTTCTTCTCTGCTTTATAGTTGTGGTTCCTAAATCATGTATGATCCTCACTGTGGCTTGTTGGTCCTTAAATTCTTTCTTTCTTGGATGCTTGTCATATTCTTTTTTTCTTTGACCTAGAAACTCTGGATTTTGACTATAAGGTTCCTGGGAATTTTCAATTTAGAGTTTCTTCCAGGAGTTGTCAAGTAGATTCTTTCTATTTCCACTTTGTCTCTCTGATTCTAAGAGATCTAAACAGTTTTCTTTTAAGATTTCTTGAAATATTGTACCTATAGATCATGCTATTCAGATAGTACAAAAATTCTTAATTTTTTTCTCTTTTTTTAATAAGTCAGTTATGTTATTATGAGATACTTTACATTTTCTTCTATATTTTCAGTCTTTTAACTCTTTGATATTTATTCTTTTCTCATACAGTCATTGGTTTCTTTTTGATGAATTATAATTTTCAGGGTATTTGTTGTAGAGGCACTTCTTGTGCCACACTATTGATTTCTTTTCCAATTCTTTCTTCCACAGCTCTCATTTTTTCCCCCTCAAGTGCTCTCATTTCGTGTATAAATGCATTTTAAACTGTTTTGTTTTATTTTATTTTGCTTCACCTCATTCAGAAATCCTTATTGACTTTGTGCCTAAGCTGTATTTTCCTCTGAGGTTTTGCTTGTAGATGCTTTGGAGTAATTGCCTTCAGCTTCCCTGACATCATTAAGGTGGGATTCTTCTTCTATTTGCACATTCTTCCAGATGTGTAAATAATATTAAATTAGGACTTAAATAATTGAAGGGATATTGATTGCTCATGGTTGGGTCACAGCAATAAAATAAAAATGATACTACAGAAAATACTTTACAGACTTATGACTATAATAATCATACTACCAAGGGTTTTCTTTATAGAGTTAGACAAAATAATAAAATTAATTTAATTTGGAGAAAGAAAATATTGAAGGAAATAGTGGAGGGGAAAAGTAGTAATAAGAACAATTGGGAAAATTAGAAAACGGTTTGGCAACAAAAAAAAAAGTTTAGACCAGTATATCACACATATGACATGATAAGTTTTGACTTAAGAGACCTAAATATGATTTTAAAATAATAAAGATATAATGAAAAATGAATGGTGGCACTTCTCAGAACTTTTCAGAATGGATATAGAGAGAATTCTTTTTTAAAATAACTATTTAATCATGTAGTCAAAAAGGGAAGGGAGGGTAACACCAGGCTGACTGAGGAAAGGGAGCAAGCAATTGTTCAACTCTGCCTCATACAGTTTATGAGATCTCTCTCTCTCACACACACACACACACACACGAGAGAGAGAGAGAGAGAGAGAGAGAGAGAGAGAGAGAGAGAGAGAGAGAGAGAGAGAGAGAGAGAGAGTCTGAGATGCCAGTAATGTTTGCTTCCATGCTTTTTGTTGAGTGCTCATTTGTCTTGTTATGTTCTCCCTGGAAGAACTGTTTCTTCAAAGTTCACATCTTAATTTGTTCCCACTTAAAGTAATTTTCTTTTGTTTTCTCCATTGTCTCATCATCTCTACTTCTCCTCTTTCTCTTCTCCCCTACCTTCTCTTTCTCCTCTACCTTCTTCCCTCTCTTCTTCCTTGTCTTCTTCCTCCTCTTTCCTTTCCTCCTCCACCTCCTTCTTCCTCTTTGTTAGATACATATATTTTTAATTTTACACTATCCATTTCAACATGAAACTCTTGAATATTTTCTGTGCCTTAGGGACCAGGGGGAAAATTTTTAATCAAACAAGATATAAAGGAATTAACTAAAGGTAAAACTATTTCAGTTATATGAAATTAAAAAGTTTCTGTATGAATAAAAATGAGGCAGCTAGGAGAAGAATGAGGTATCAATTGGGGAAAAAAATCTTTGTATCAAATATCTCAGACAAAGATCTAATATCCAGGATAAGAAATTGACCCAAATATATAAGACCAAGAGCCATTCCTCAATAAATAATAGATAAGAAGTCAAAGGAAATAAACACAAACTTCTCAAAAGAATTAGACTATAAACAATCATGAGAAAGATTACTACAAATCTCTAAGATAAGTTCAAAATGAAAACAACTCTATGGTTTCACCTCACACCAGAAAACTGGCAATGCTAAAAGATAGAAATATTCAGTGTTGAAAAGGAAACAGGAAACTGATATGCTTTTGGTGGAGCTGTGAATTGATATGACTATGCTGGAAATTGATATGACTATGTGGCAAATGTGGCTAAAATGCCCAAACCCAGACATTCCACTGTGGGGCATATACCCCAGGTACTGTGCTAAGCACTTGGTATATGAAGAAAGATGGAGCAGTCCCTGCCTTCAAGGAGCTCACAATCTAATGGGGAAAGATTACTATGCAAAAAAATTGTGTACAAACAAGATAATTATAGGATAAACTAGGGGAAATCTCAGAGGGAAGTCACTAGTATTAAGGGAGACTGATAAAGCCTTCTTGAAAAAAGGTGAGATTTTAACTGAGATTTGAAGGACAGGGAAGCCTGGAGGCAGAGAAGTAGAGAGAAGGAATTCCAGGCATGGGAGACAATCAGTAAAGCATGGAGTCAGGAGATATAGTATCTTATATAATGAACATCAAGGAGTGTCACTGGAACTTAGAGTATATGGAGGAAAGTAAGGTATAAAAAGATTGGAAAGGTAGTAAGGACCCAGGTTATGAAGGGCTTTAGAAGTCAGAGTATTTTATATTTTATCCTGGTGGCATTAGAGAATCATTGGAGTTTATCAACTAGGAAGGTGAAGTGGTCAGATATGTTCTTTAGGAAGATCACTTTTATAGATGAATGGAGGATGAATTGGAATAAAGAGAGACTTGAAGCAGGATGAAGCAGGAGAATTATAGGGAGTGCAGATGGTATGTATGAGGCAGAGTTGAACAACAGTTCAGGTATGAGGTGATGAGGGTGTACCAGGATGGTGGCAATGTTAGGGAAGGGGGGGCATACATAAGAAATATTGCGAAGGTAAAATTGACAGAACTTGTCAACAGACTGGATATGGACGTGAGATAGAGTGATAAGTCAAAAATGAAACCTTGGTTGTAAGCCTGGGTGAATGGAAGGATAGTAATAATAATAATAATAACAACAACAATAATAACAATAACATTTATGTATCACCTACTGTGTGCCAGGCACTGTGCTAAGTACTTAACAAAAATTATCTCCTTTGATTCTCACAACAACTCTGGGAAGTAGATATTATTATCACCTTTTTACAGATGAGGAAACTGAGGCAAACAGATGTTAAAATGACTTGCCCAGAGTCACACAGCTAGTAAGTGTCTAAGGCTGAAATTGTACTCAGGTCTTAACTGCCCCAAGGTAGGATGAGACAAAGGTTTTTGGGGAAGAGTTCAGTTGTGGATATGTTCAGCTTAAAATATCTATGGGATATCCAGTTCAAGATGCTCAATAGACAACTAAAGATACAAAACTAGAGGTCAGGAGAGAGGTTAGGACTGGATAAAAAGATCTAATCTGAATAGAAATGCTAATTGAATTGAGGGAAGCTGATGTGATCAACAAATGGAATAGTATAGAATGAAAAGGAAAAAGGAACCAAGACAGAACTCTAAGGGACCAAGAGTCAGTGGGTGTGAGTTGGATAAAGATCCAGCAAAGCAAACAGTGGAGAAGAATCAGTTAAGAGCAGCAATATCATGAAAAGTCAGAAAGAAAAGATCAAAGAGAAGAGGGCAATTAACAGTGTCAAAGTCTACAGAGATGTCAAGAAGGATGAAGACTGAGAAAAAGCCATCAGATTTGGCAATATTGGTAACTTTGGAGAGAATAGTTTTATTTCATTTTGCTTGTTACTCCCAGTTCTTTATCTTCACACTTTACCTCTCAGAATTCTAGTACACTTTTAATTACCTGCTAAATCAAAGTCATTTTTCATTCTTTCCTTTCCTTCACCTCATAGATTGAGAAATCCTATTGGTTCTACCTTTTCGGTATGTTTTAATCTGAAGGGTTCTTATCTACCATCTGCCCTCCCTGTAATTTCTTCATTTGAAGGGCACTCTGGCACTGTCATCTGACCTACTTACTTATGAGCTTGCCCCTTCTCCCCAATAAATCCCTAGGATTTGGGGGCTTCTCCATTTGCCCTGTGAATGAAGTTTATTGTATTATCTTTCTTAATAAGATTCTGAGCTCCTTGAAACTATGAACCGTCTGCTAAATTTTTATCCCTAGCACTTAGCACAGTGCTTGGCACATGAAAATTACTTACTAAACATTATTTCATTCTTTTTTTATTATTCTCTAATATACTTATCATGTAATTATATCTTTTCCTGGTTTCTTAGCTCTCTACTAAACTCTAAGTTCCTTGAGGGCAGGAAATGGGTTTTATGTAAATTTTGCGTCTCCTGCCATAAATAACACAGTTCTACATACAGAGTTTGTTAAACAAACAAATAGATAAAATGGACTAGAACCAGTAAGTGGAAGTTATAGGGAGGAAAATTTTGGCTTGATATGAGTTTAACCCTTGGTTCAAAGGGTCATTTGCATAAGACTCTTCTTGTTAGTGGAGATCGATTATTCAATGCTCCACAGCAGATTGACATCTGAGCTAATAAGAGCTGGAAACTAGAGATCCTGGTCCTCTGGCTTCCAGTTTTGAGAGAGAAGATACAAGATTCCAGGTCCTCTTCAGGTCCCTGAAAAGAGAAAAAGACTGTGAAGAAGCCAATATGTGGGCAGTTGGTATGTCTGTTATGTCCCTATTTCCAGCTTACTACACTAGAGATTTCAGGGAATTCCCTTGGGTAAGATCTGACACTCTCTTTCTCTTGTTTGAACTGAGTTATCCCATTCCTGATAGGAGATCTCATTTACTCTACGTATTTTCTGATATATATATTTATATATATATATATGTATATTCTCCTATATATTTAAGGGAACAGATAGCTATATCTAGAGTCTCCTCCCCCTACTTTTCTCCAAGAGAGACTTTGATTCTAGCCTACCAATTTCCTCTCTATGTCCTCATGGAGGAAGAATGACCAACCTCTTGTCCAAACTTCCTTCTTACTTTCCTGACAGGAAATCAATCTCCTTTGGAGAAGAATTAGGGGAAACTGTAGTTAAGGAAGAATTTTCTGCTATTTGGCTGGCTCATTACAAATGTTTTTTTCTTTTTACATTTAAATTTGACTCTAGTCATCTGTGGTCTAAGAATTAATCATGTTTCTAAATAGTGAGTCTACTATGTGAGGCTACAATACAGGTGGTACTGGAAAGTTTTCCAATGTCCTCAACTTATTCTCTATTGTATGCATGAAATAGACTGCATAACCTCTCTGAAAGAATTAGCTTAATTAGGACTATTATATTTCCAAACTTATTGCCTTTTTTAAAATAATTTTAATGGGACAAAAAAGGTAAATTGGTATTTTGTTTTTAAAATCTGCCCTTCTATCTATGAGGAACACTAAGAAATGAGAATAAAATAAAGGTTATTTCAGTGTCAAGTAGGAAATCAAAGATAAAGGTTAGCCATCAAGTAATCT
This sequence comes from Vombatus ursinus, assembly GCF_900497805.2. Classification (NCBI taxonomy): domain Eukaryota; kingdom Metazoa; phylum Chordata; class Mammalia; order Diprotodontia; family Vombatidae; genus Vombatus; species Vombatus ursinus. The sequence continues at coordinate 2,290,457 of NW_020954583.1, forward strand.
GTATATTTATGACACAAATAAAGTGAATTGCACACCAATTCCCTTCCATTATATCTTTCCACATTCTTTTAATACAGTTGACAAATTGAAAACACATCTTTATGGTAAAAAGGAATCATAATTTAATCTGTGTTTAGTAATACTATTTCATGCCAATTTATTCAGATTCTGTTTGTAAGAAGAATATTTTTATATAAAGGACCTTAAATAATTTATGCAATATTTCAGCAAAAAATGGTACTCTAAATTATTTTTCTGCTATGCCTTTCCATATGAACCCACATACTTCAGGACTATTAGTACTTACAATAAAGAGAGAATTATTGTCTAATTTGGAAATTCAGTAAAAACAAAGTAGCGAGGTATATTCTAAATGGTGAAATAACATTTCTGTTCAGGAATTTTTAATAGCAAGAAAAAGTTTTGTAAATGTAAATTCATAGGATATGATTTACAGTGTTGTTTTAAATGGAACATTATCACATTCACGATGACTGATATCATCTAGCTGTATTAAGGGAGATAAATATCCAATGATTCAGTAGTCTAGTACAGAAAATCTCTTAGGAGCAAAAAGAAAAAAAAAAAGAATTCCTAGCCAGTCATGAAGCTTTATGAATATATTGCCATTTTTAGCTGCCTGTTCATTTTAATACTGTATGGCAAAACAAGGCCACAATGATTTATTAAACACTTTGCATGTACCAGGGACTGTACTAAGCACTGAAGAAGCAAAAACAAGCAAAAAAGACAGTCACTGCTTGCAAGGAGCTTACATTCTAATGGGGGAAGACAAATATCTGGATTTGGTTATCTAAGGATGCTAAAATTCCAGTGAATTCCCCTAACTTTTAAGAACTCAGGTGATGTATATCACTCTTGGCTGGAAAGAAAAGTTGTAAATAAAAATCAAAGAGAACGTGCACAAGGCATCTCCTTTCACATATTGCCTGCTGACAAATAAATTATTTTTATTTCACCCAATGAGAGATAAATACCTAATTGAAGAAATAGCTCATGTGTAGCTTCAATGTCCCTGAAATTTGGAATGTTTATATAATAGGGTATCATACGACCATGGATCTAGATATTTTATATCCCTTCCAACTCTGAAGTTGGGAACTATGAAAGAAAGTATTTGAACCTCTGAGAGTCTGATGTCTTTTGCTCTAAGATTTTCCTAAGGCCACTCACAAGGTCAGAAATCACTTCTAAGGCCTAGCCAATCTGGCTTATTTGTTGCTCTTCTCAAACTACATATCATCTCCCATTTCCGTGTTTTGTCACAGGCCTGGAATACATTCTCTTCTCACCACTACTAATTGGAATCCCTTATTTCCTTCAGAGATATTCAGATCAAATGCTATATCCTACATAAGACCTTTCCTGGTTCTCCCTGTGTCTTCCCCTATAATTAACTTGTATTTATTTTGAATGTATTTATATGAGCACATGTTGTCTCCCCTGATAGAAGGTAGTCTTCCGGAAGGCAGGAACTATTTTAGGTTTTATTTATTTATTTATTTATTTATTTAGGTATGTATGTATGTATTTATTTATTTATTTTGTATTCCCAGTACCTAGCATCGTACCTGATACATATTTATTTGGACTGGACCAACTTGTGATTTCAATGACATAGGAAACTCCTGATGAGAAATTCCTTCTACTAATAGAGATTGGCATCTGTTCTAAAATTTTACATCAGGGATTTTTAACCTGAGGTCTCATGAACTTTTTTTTTAATATTGGTACAATTAATTGATTTTCTTTGTAATGCTATGCATTTTATTTTATGCATTCAAAAGTATTATTCAGAGAAGGGGTCTACAAGCTTCACCAGATTGCCAAAGGAGTCTGTGATGAAAAAACAATTTAAGACCCTCTCTCTTAAATGCCCAAATCACTGAAAACTTAAATGAGTTATTCAGGATGACATGGCCAAAATGTGTCTGAGGCGATACTTTGTGTTAGTATATAGCACTAAAGCTTCAGTTTTGTTATGAAACATTTAGGTAAAATATTTTGATAGTACTGTAGTCTGAAGTCTTTGCTCTCATCTGAGCAAAAGACCTTTACACTTAGTCCTCTTTGAATACAACTCAGTCATATTCAGGGAGGAATCCAGGGAGGAATTAAGATTATTAGAGAGATAGGTGTGCCTTGTTTGTGGTGATCAAACTCAGAGCAAGAATGTTTTTTCACTAAGAGTGGTATCAGGGGCAGTTAGGTGGTGCCGTGTGTAGGGCATGGCCTTGGAGTCAGGAGGACTGAGTTCAAATACAGCGTCAGACACTTACTAGCTATATGACCCAGGTCAAGCCACTTAATACTGATTGCTTCCAAAAACAAAAGAAAAGTGGTATCTTTGTCCATCCTTGACAAGACTGAAAGCTCGAATACCAAGATGTCAAGTGGTTTGCCCAGGATCATACAGCCAGTAAGTATATATGTAAGCTATACTAAATATTACTAAGCTTGGCTCCTTAAAGTCTAACAGTGATGCTGTGCTGGTAAACAGTGGTGTCAGACCCTCTTATACACACCCTCGCTGCACCCCAGTACATGCACATATCTTTTAACCGGCCAGGCAGCTTCTCTGCTTCAGCGCGATGTTCTATCCAGACACTCAAGTGCTTGCCCCCACTAGAAGTAGTATTCCTCTCCAACCAATCCTGGGAAAAACCAAGCTGTTGCTCCAGTCTCCAGCTCTCAAGAACTCTCCTGGTTTCTCAGTTTCTGTTCCCCACAAGGACCAAGACGTGGTGGGGCTAGCTTATTAGGCATACTTGAAGCAAAAATCTCCAAAGGAGACTTACAGGAGGAGAACCCCGGCACATCCTTATCTCCTTGGCAACACCAAAACAACACTGTGTACAGATGAGAAAAATGTGGGCACATATTTTTAAACAATTTCACCAAATTCTTTACAATAGGCTTCCGTGGTTATAGCTAAATTCAGTTTTGGATACCACATGGTTCAAAAAGGGAAGGAACTAGAAAGAACAAAAAATGTAGGAAATAGTCTTATTAAGAAAGAAAAGAAATCTCTTCATTCTGGAGAAGACCAAAAGTGAATAATTATCATCTTCTAGTACATGAAGAAATGCTAAAAAAAAAAAATGAGGTTTCTCATCTCCACTGTGCGTGAAACATTTGCATTAAAAGGAAGTTTAGTGAAGACAGAACTTGACTGTGAGGGTCATTCACAAGCTGGAATGGGCTATTGTGGGAGGCTGTGGGATTTCTCACCTTGCCTGGTTAATATTTTAAAATGTGATAGCTAGAAACTGTGGGTCCGCCTGCGGTCTCTGCCACTGGGGAAGGCAAAGAATGGTGGATTGAATTAATATGTGCCTCCCTTCTCTTCTCCTCTCCTTTCCTCTCTCCTTCCTTCCCCACTGTCTAAGAAAAAGTAATCCAGCCCAAGGGCTGAAACAGAGCTGATCAAAGCTTCTGGGATGCCAGCAAAAGTGGGCCATTAATGGAGTGGAGCCATTCTGCTGTGCTTCCAACTTGGGCAAGCTAGGGGGACCAAGTCTCAAAAAAAAAAAAAAAGGTGACAGTGATAGACATTTATTGCTCTCAAAGGGCATTTACTTTCCTAAAGCCAAGAAACATGAAGTAAATTGTTTTCCTTTGTCTTATATGCATGACAAGTTAATTCCATGATCACAGAATTTTATAATTTTTATTGATTAGCCTTTGTCATACAAAACTAGTATATGTCTTTAAAAAAACTTTCTAAATTTTAGAAATTCATGGTGGGGGGAAGGGAGGACAGAGTTGTAAAGTCTTCATCAGGGTACCTAAAATATGGGGTTCTATTAATTTTAACAGCACAACTGTGTTCATCTCACGCATAGAAACTTCTTTCTATTTTGAGATCAGTGAGTCACATTTTCCTGTGAAGAATACTGATTTCCTGTATTTTTTTTAGTTATACTATAACAAAACTTATTTCTTCCTTTCGCAAATTTTTTGTTTCCAGATAGATCTATTTATTCAATCCAAATAGGATTTCTTAGCCATTGCTGTTTGAAAATTTTCCTCTGTTAACATGAAGGCCCAAATTTAAAGAAAAGACATTAGCCCTAGGATAGCTAAAATGTTTCAGAGTTGTTAAGGAAGTTGGATATTGTCACTACTTTTATATCTTTTCTGATATATTTTGAATAATTTGAGGTTTTATTGGCTCATTTTATGTGACATACAAGTACTTAGGATCCGCTAGGTGGCAGTGGATAGAGCACTGGGCCTGGAGTCAGGTAGACCTAAGTTCAAATCTAACCTCGGACACTTACTAGCTGTATGACTATGGGCAAGTCACCTACCCCTGTTTGCCTCAGTTACCTTGTCTATAAAATGAGTTGTAGAAATGTCAAACCCTTCCAGTATCTTTGCCAAGAAAACCCCAAATGGGGTTATGAAAAGTCAAACACAACTGAACAACAACAACAGCACACATAATTGAACATTAAAGATGAGGTCCTTGACTTTACTGGGGAGCAAAAAAGAAATGAGTAATATAAGCAATTAACCTAAAGGGAAGAAAAGTACATGAGAAAAGAATTGAAACAAAGTGGCACTCAGGTTACCAAGTTAATTCCTTATTGAAATTCTACACATTTTGTGCACACTATGTAACAATATGTGTTGAAGTATGTCTAGAATGATTTTATGACACTTCAATGTCAGTCAAATAATAACAGATAGTGCTTACACAGTGCCATACATACACATGGTGGCACAATAGATAGAGTACTGGATTTGAAATCAGGAAGACTCATCTTCATGAGTTCGAATCTGGTCTCAAGACACTTACCAGTTGTGTAACCTTAGGCAAGTCAGTTAATCCTGTTTTCCTCAGTTCTTCATCTGTAAAATGAGATGAAGAAGGAAATGGCAAACCAATCCTTGCCAAGAAAATCCCAAATGGAATCATAAGAGTCAGACACAATTTAAATGACTCAACAACTATGTCTGTCTATCTATCTATCTATCTATCTATCTTTCCATCCATCCATCTACCTATCTTATACACACACACACACACACACACACAGACACACACACACACACACACATGCCCCTTATTTGACCATTAAGACAACAACCCTAGGTGGAAGGTGCTATAATTATCCAAATTTTACAGAAGGCAAAATTCAGGTTGAGAGAGGGTAAGAAGTAACTTGCCCAGGGTCACATAGCTAGTAAGTATCTGAGTTAGGATTCAAACTCATCCCTTTCCTACTCCAAGGCCACATTTCTGTCTACCACACCACCCAGCTGCCTTAAACTACTGTACAGCGTATTTTTTTGGTACCTCAATTTTTAAAAATTTAGATTTTGTGTAGTCTAACGATAGATGAAATATATATATATATATATATACATATATAATATGAGGGGTGAGGCTATATTTTGTTTTTGTTTTTTTTTTAAACAAGGAACTTCCTATTTGGTACGTTTTCATTTTTATCTACCTATTGCCATATTTTGGACAAGTTCTGAGCTGACAGGTAATTTTCAGACCTTAGAACTGGCTTATAACCATCAACCCCTTTAGATTGTTTTGTTCAATCCATACTGTGAGATGATTTTGTGTCAGACCAAGGAGGAGGGAGACTGGGCTAGAGGCAGCAGAAGGAGAAAGGCGGGGGAGGGAAGGAACGGCGCAGAATGAAATAGAGCAGGGAACTATTGAAGCATGACTAATCTGAAAGGACACTTCATGCTTATTATGAACCCATTTTGATAATAAAATCTGAATCAGACTGCCTAGTGAAACCCACTTGAGACTCTCTGCATCTTTAATTTTTAAAGTTATGGTGACACTTGGCACAGAAGGGTATCAGCTATCTCTAGTTTGCGTGCAAATACTTACTTAAGCAATCCACTCAGTCCAGATTAGTGAAAATTTCAGGCGTGGATCCATGTAACAGCAACTAATTACAGTGTTCCATTACCCTTTCTAAAGGTCACAATTGGGCTTAAGTGGTCATGGATGATTTATCTTGATTTGTTTTCATGGACCTAGAGTTATGACAAATTTATGTTTTTGCTACAGGAAACTAGTACTGATTGTGAAACCACCAAAATGTCAAAACATAAGGGAGTTCTCCTATTAACCTGTGGACTGCTCAAATCCCTAGGCTGATAATAAAACAGCATAGTGTAAGATGACAGAGAAGCATAATATCGCTTACAGGCAATTCTCAACATCTTAGCTGACTCTTGACTTTATATTGTATATGAAATTAGTATAACTGGCATTCTCGAAATTTTACATTTTAGGGTATGGTACTAGAAAAACCATCCTCTAGATGGCATTAGAAAGAATATTTTAATGGTGTGCTTTATTTCACATCATTCATAGTTTTTGAGGTCAGATAATGAATAATTTTTTTTATCATTTTCATTCAAGATGGCAAACTCAACAAGATACTGCATTTAAACAATATTAACAATGTAAAATATTTATGAAGAAATTTTCCTTGTGGTTCTTATTAAGTAGAACTCTGGGGGTTTTAGAAGCTTTATTACAGAATATTCCATATGAATTTTTTTTCTGCTTTGACTAATAAAATAAAAGCAAAATATCAGTATGTATTATTAAAGCTACCTAAACGAGTTTTTTTTTCAGCTGCTCCCTCCCACTCTCCTTGCTTTCATCATTTCCTGCCACGTTTTCCACTTTCCAAACCTGTTTAGACTAATCAGTCTTTTTAAATACTTTGGCAATTGTTTGATTCTGAACTAACAAAGAAAAAAATCTTTAACTCTTTTGTATTTTATTAGCAAAGTGAATTCTTCTAACTAGAAAGAAATATTTGTAAATTTCCTTCCTTCCTCCCTTCTTTCCTTCCCTCCTCCCTCCCTCTCTTTCTTCTTTTTCTTTCTTTTTCTTCTTTTCTTTCTTCCTTTGTTTTTCCCTCCCTTTGCTGCTCTCCACTCCAAGTTAGAATTTTTGTTTGGGGCAAGGGGGAGTGTGATATTATTTTCCTAATGTACAATGTAGGAAAAATTATCAGAAATTTGTCAATCTGTAGAGAAAAACTAAATTATGTTTACTTTTGACCTCAGGAAAAATCAATCCAATTGAAATTTACTAAGAGTTCTTTGCCTTATAATATACATAAAGGATAAGTAAATCTAACATTCTTAATGTAATTCTTCAAAGTGATAAAAGCAGGTTTTTCCCACTCTGTCTTCAATAAGAAAATTCTCCAAGTTATATTTTCATGATGAGTGGAAAGCAAGTTCTTCATTTCCCTTCTATTCCTTCATTTGACTAATCAGCAATTTGCACATTAGAGAAGGGGTCTCTTTCTCTCTCCTTTGTGCTCTTTTGCATTAATGTGATTTTTTTTCACCCAATGGAGTTTTCCTTCCACAAAATGTCAGCTTCACTATGCTTGAAGAAAAGCCCTAAGCCATGTAATATGTATATTCTTAAATTATCTGATCACCTGTAGTATCACCTGGACCAAAAGTTTACTTCAATGGACAATGACCTTTATAAAATACGTAAAAATAGCTCCAACAATGAAATAGATTGCCATCAAAGTCTTATCAAAGTTCCAGTAGCAGTCTCCTCATTTGTGCTGACTTTAATTTAGTAAGCAAGACAAATTAAAAATCTTTAACAACAAGACCTTGTTCTAAAACAAATTTCACTAATTAGTGCAAGAAAGAAAATCTATAAAAATTTAATTAAGGCCTTCCTATTTCTGTATAATTTGAACTTCACCTTTTTTTGTGGACTGTTACAATGTGTTGCAGAAAAATAATATTGGGCTGAAATCTTTAGTCTAGCAAAAGAATAAGGATAGGACTTGTGATTTCATTAGTATAGAGTGCACCCAAGTGAGGCAATTGCCTTTACCAATGCAGGTCAGTACCTTCTCTGTGATTTCTAGTTTTATGGTGCTGGCTAAAGAATGAAGAGTTTAAATGATTTGTCCAGGATCACACAAGTCTTCCTCCTAGCTTCAAGGTTAGCTTTCTATCTTCCACATTATGCTGCCTCTCTGAACTTGGAGGAATTTTCAAACTCAACCTAGAGTTTAAGGAGGTGAGAGATAAAGTTCTGTTTTAATTGATATTTGGTTCAAAATGGTTAGTTAGACTTGTAATTTTTCTTCCTTCCATCCTTCTGTGGTATTTGAGGGTAGTAGTCTGTTAACAGTGGGAAAGGAACTAACAGCATTACATGCTACGAAAAGCAATTGCCTGAGCAATTTTCTAAGGCAGAACCAAAGCAAAGCAAACACAATGATTCACCTCCACCCCCACCCTTCTGTCAGCCATATGAAAGGAGAACTGCTGCAGCAATGATTTCTACAGGGCAAATTCCATGGCAGGAGTCAAATTCTGTGGCCAATTGCTTGGCATCATGGTCCCTGACTGAAGAGTGGAATTTTAAATGCACAATCCTACAAACAGAAAATTATTCTTTGCTGAAGCCACAAGGAATTAAGATTTTAAAAGCTCTAATATCCACTTTTTCCTTACTCAACAGAAGTCACCTTTCAGTAAAATGAAGATGTTCTTAAGTTCCTTGAGTATTTTTTTTTTGCATCAGATTTGTTTATATAAAACTTTTCTCAAATATTGATTCCACATTGCAAGGTCAAGAAATAGACCAAAAATCAAAATTCAACTTCATCAAATTCTATACCAAATCATTCATTTAATAGAGGCACAATTGTTTTGCTCCCTGAGATTTTGTTAGGTGACATATGGTAATAATTCCTTCCCTTTTTGCTCTTTAAATATTTGTAGAAATGTATCTTTCTGCTTCCAAAAAGATAAGAAGAAGATGGAGTGGAAAAGAATCGATTGTCACTTTATCCTTTTTAAGTATAATCTTTCAAATTAGCTTCTTTTCCCATTTTCTTTCATTTGTAATATGAATAAATTAGATTTATTGATAGCTAAAAGTACTTAGCACCTAACACAGTGTCCAGCACACAGTAGGTAATTAATCAGTGCTTGTTTCCCCTATTAAAATATAACCTCCTTGCAAGTAGGGATTATTACTTTTTTTTTTTCACTTGCACTTACCATGCCTAGTACCATGCCTGGCACATAGCAAGTACATAATAAATGCTTGTTGATTGGTTGGTTGTTAAAAACTTAAACTCCAAATCATGAAAATTCATTTAATAAGCACCTACTTGTGTTTATATATTCGCTTTTGCTTTTAGCTTGGGTAGAATTTTACTTTTTTTAAGTCTTAAGTTTTGAACTATGTCATAATTGGAAGGTTCTTTTATTTTCATATTTGTCTTTTAATTTATAGCATCCTCTTTGGGCTATCACACCACATGGTTATTTATAGGTTAGATCCCCTGAGAGGAGACTACTCTCAAAGGTTCCAGGGATTGACCTCCAAAACTATAGCTCACCACTTCTATTCAGTTAACTTACCTTTATAAGTTAGTCAAAAGAAACACTCAGCTCAAAGAAAAGATATTTACTAAAATAGAACATTAAAAAGAGCAGCTACAAAACATAAACCAAGGTCACACTCTTCCCAAAATATATACAGCATCAGTGAGAAGAGTGGGCACAAACAGCATAAAATGGTGTATATAGATATATACACACATACACATACATACATATGCATATATTTATATACACATATATGCATATACACATGCAAGATGGTATGCATATATGCAGGGGGTATGTGTGTATCTACATATGTGTGATATACAGGTACACACACACACACACACGCAAGGAATACATGTGGCAAAGGCAGGAAATGCTCTGGTACTATAGGGTCCCAGGGTCCTTTCTCCACTTGTGAAGTATTCACAGTCTCTCCCTTCCTCCTCCCTATTCCCAGGTGCAGTGTCTTTGCTAAGTGAGCTCCTCAGCTTGGCTCGTTTCATCTATTACTCTCTGTAGCGCAAGTCTCAACTGCCTAAACTAGCTCATTATGGAATCCATTGTCAGATCTAGAGTCAGATCTCTAGAGTCAGAGTTGAAGCTTCTCTCTGCCTGGAATGCTACCTCTCTCTAGGCCTGTGACTCCACAAAGAGTGAAGAGCTCTACTGCTTGATGGATACATTTCAACTATACCTCATGCTCTTTTGAACTGACAAACTCTTTAACTGACAACTGCTGCTTTGGATGGCAGGAGAAAGAACTCTCCTCTTCCCACATCATTGATAGGGAAATAGTGATTCCCTCTCTCAGAGGTTGGATTCTGCCCTTAATTGCTGGCTTATTCCTGGACCATCAGTTCCTGGCTGGACTGACCACAGAGCTAGCAAGTCTAGGGGGCATGGCTAATTTTCTCCAGCAAATAACCAATCTCCCCTTCCAATTCCACTGGAGTATTTTTGTTGTTGTTTGTTTGTTTGTTTGTTTTCCCCCACACATCTTAAAGGGTTGGCAGGGAAATATATCTCTTTACATTTAGTTTTACACTTTGTTGTCTTGTTACTTTCTATGATTACATCCTGAGCTGGGGAGTTTGGCCAGAGATTCCTTTCTCTCATAAATTATGGTACATATTACACATACTTTGTTATATATAATAAACATTTTTGTTATGTCTTGACCCAGATTTTACTTTTTTCCCCACTTTGTCTCTTCCTCATTTGATTTTTTAAATCTACTTTTCTTGTAAAGAGGTATTTACAATTTAATTTATTTGCTTTTATAAAGGCAATCAGGGTTAAGTGACTTGCCCAGATTCACATAGCTAGTATCTGAGGCTAGATTTGAACTTAGTTCCTCTTAACTCCAGGGCCAGTATTCTAACCACTGTGCCAACTAGCTATCCCTGAGCTACTTCTAATTTACAAGTGATCCTATGAGCATAGGATAGCACTTCAGGGGTGGGGAACCTGTGGCCTCAAAGCCATATGTGGCCCTCTAGGTCCTCAAGTATGGCCCTTTGACTGAATCCAAACTTCACAGAACAAATCCCCTTAATAAAAGGATTTGTTCTGGTAAAACTTGGACTCAATCCAAAGGCAGCACCCAAGGACCTAGAAGACCACACATGGCCTTGAGGCTGCAGGTTCCCCATCCCTGCACTAAACCATAGGATCACAGATTTAGAGCTAGAAGAGAGCTTGGCAACCACTAAATCTAACATCTTCATGTGCGGATGAAGAAACTGAGGCATAAAAAGTTTACATAGATTGCCTAGAGTCTCACACTCAGTGTCTTGAAGTGGCATTTGAATTCAGCTCTTCCTTATTTTGAGTCCAATGCCTTATCAACCGTATCACGCTGCCTGTGAACACCATTTATGGTATTGAAAGAAGGCCTTTTTGCCTTTTCAAAGTTAATTCCATAAAAGCATAAAATCTTAGATCTAGAAGAGAACTTAAAGACCAGTTCCAATTTTTATGGCTAAGTAAATTAAAGTGGAGACTTACTCAAAGATCATGGAGATAGTTTATGGCAAAGCTGGAAGATCCCATTTCCCGCTCTCCATGCCGAGTTCTTTCCAATCTACCATGTTTGCTATGTGGGTTAACCATATAAACATGTTCAGTAAAATCAGCTTTCAGTTACCTACTTCAGAGGTGTTAAATACATAGCTGGCAGAACACAAGCTGGCAGAACACATTGCTGGACTGAGTAATGAGCTGAATCAGATTAAAATGTAATTGGAAAATATTTTTAAAATAAATAAAAATACAATGAAACATAGTGTAATTCATGGGTTTCTAAGTCAATACATGGCCACCAGGGATCTTTATGTATAGTTTAGTTGTCCTTTTTTCTATTTGAGTTTGACAGCAATGATCTTTGCTAATGGAATGAAGCAGTAGGGTGATATGTTAAATCTCCAAATAATTTTGAACTCTCTCTCTCTCTCTCTCTCTCCCCCACCCACTTCTCAGACACACACATACACATACACTCACAGTTATAATCAGATATTTCCCAATGCCTTCCTTGCTTCCTGGGATCTGTACGACAAATAACCTCCTTTCTAATTATATGTGAACTGTGTATGCCACTTTTTCCTATATAAATAAATCACCCTATACCTGTTCAATACACCTGTGAATGGATTCATGGAGTCAGAGCAGTAGTAATAGTGAATAAGAACATGAACAAACACAGGGCACTTCTGGTGTTTCATTAACCTAGCCAGTCAACAGAAATGCCCTAATTGTATTTCTTTGGTCTGTTTAGTTCAATCCTTTGTGCAAAGTGTATGGGCTTGCAAAAAGTAATAAAATAACATAATGGATTTTAGTGTCGAGAAACCTTGCTTTTACTTTTGGCTTTTTGAATGACGTGTGTTGCCTTTGAACTTCTCTTTCACTCAGTTTCTAGGACTCAGTGAGGAGATTTGAAATTGTGTCATATGAAGATTGGATGAAGAACGAGGTATGTTAAACCTGGAGAAGACTTGATATGGACACATAACAAATAGTTGAATAAATCTTTAAATATTTGAATTTCTGTCCTGTAGAATCAATCAATAGACATTTTTGGAATATTCACAATGTGTAGCAAATTAGGTTAGGCACTGAGGATATAAAGACAAAAAAGAATCAGTCCCACTTCTCAAGGAGGTTATATTCTATCAGGGGACACCATATATACAAATATAAATATACAGAAGCTATATGCAAAATAAATTCAATGATGAGGCCCTAGAAGCTGGGGGATTATAGAAAGGTTTCATGGAGTAAGTGGTACTTGAGCTGAGTTTTAAAGAAGCTAAGGATCCTAAGAGGTAGTGGTGATGAAGGTATCAAATTGAAGGTATAAATAGTATCAAATGTTGTAGAGAGGAAGTCAAGAAAAATTCTTGGCATGGGAGACAGATTGTAGAAAGGCACTGAATAAAACTGGAATGCTATGTATGAGGAAAAGCAGGAAAGCTAGTATACCTGAACAACAGAGTGCAAGAAAGGGAGTAATGTGAAATAAGCCTGGTAAAGTAGGTTAGAATCAGATTATGAACGTGCCTAAATGACAAATAGTTTCCATTTTGTCCTAGAGGCAACAATGAGCATCACTCAACCATGGGAGTGGCATGGTCAGAGCTGTGCTTTAGGAATCTCATTTGACAGTTATGTGCAAGATGAAATTTAATAGAGGAGAAATTTGAAGTAAGGAAATAAACTAGGAGACTATTGCAATAGTCTAGTTGCTAGGCAATGGGGGACTGAACTAGGTAGCAGTCATGAGAATGGAAAGAAGTTAGATGTGCAAGCTCTTGTGGAAGGAAAATCAACAAGAATAGAAACCTGATTAGATATGTAGAATGAGAAAAAGTAGGCATTGAGGGTGACTCTGAGGTCACAAACTATGGTGACTATAAGGATGGTAGTTCCATCAATATCTATAAAGAAGTTAAAGAGATAGGTGAGTTTAGGAGGAAAGATAATGATTTCTGTTTGCACATGTTGAGTTTGAGATGCCTGTGGGACATTTAGTTCAAAATGCTTGATAGGAAAAAGTGATGTGGGACTGGAGTTTAGGACTAAAACCATAGTTGGATATACACATCTGGAAAACATCTGTATACAGATGATATTTGACCCTATAGGAACTGACGCTTCTACCAAGAAAGCAAGTATAAACAGAGAAGTGATGGAGAACCAATATAGAGCCTTCAGGGTACCAACAGTCCAAGAATGGAATATGAATGGTGATTCAACAAAAGAAGCTAACAAGGAGTCACCAGATAAGTAAGAGGAAAATAAAGACAGCAGAATCACAAAAGCCATAGAAGAGAAAATATTCAAGAAGAAAGGGTGGTCAATAGTATCAAATGTTTTAGAGAGGAGGTCAAGAAAAATGATGGCTTGGAAAAGTCCACTGGATTTGTCAATTAAGAGGTTATTAATTAGTAATTTTAGAATTAGCGATTTTAGTTGAGTGAAGAGTTTGGAAGCTAGATTTCAAGGGATTGATAAGTGATTAAGAAGACTGGAAACATAGGAAAGGAGTGCAAACAACTTTTCCCCCCAGAAGATTAGCTGCATAAGGAAAGAAAGATACAGGATGCTTGAGGGGTCAGTTTTAAGGATGATAAAAACATGAGCATGTTGATAGTCATCTGAGTTGAAGCTAGTACACAGGAAGAATTGAAGATTAAACAAAGATTGGGTTAGGCAATATGATGGAAGAGACAAGAGGTGACAGAATCAAGTGTAAAAGTAGAGGGATTAACCGTGTCAAGAAAAAGAGTTCATCTCTTCAGCAGTAAAAAGAGTACTTAAGTAAAAGGGGAGAATGAGAGATAATGCTAGTGGGTTTTAAGATGTAGAATAGAAGAATTGGGAGATCATGGAGAATTGCCTCTATTTTCTCAGTAAAATATGGATTAAGGTTCTCTACTGAGAGGGTGGAGGAAGGGCTTGAAGAGAGTAGAGAAGTTTTGGAACAATTCCTGTGGGGAGAATGGAAAAGAATCAAATAGAGTAAAAAGATTTCCTTGGCAAAGTGAAAGTCCAATTGAGTTTGTAAAAAATCAATTTGTAGTGAACCCATCCAACACAATTGTGTGACTTCCTCCAACATCAGTCAATAGCACATGAGTAGTAGCAGAGGAGACAGAGGTTGGCTGTCGTGAACATCAAAAGGACAGTGGTTTCAAAAGCAGAGGACAGTGTAACATAGAACTCTGGAAGTAAAATCAAGTAGTCTTCATAGTTTGCTAACTATAGTATATGTAGCAGAGAGAGAAGAGCAAGCAGCTCATTTATCCAAGAATCAAAAGTTGCTGCTGCTAGATGTGGAAGTAATTAAGATTGTATAGCTAGGGAGTCTTGAGATACTGTGTTTTATCTTGTCCTGTAAATATCCAGAGGATCCTTGAAACAACATGATGGCTTCTCTACTATAATATTCCCACACTGTAAGTCTTTAGCCCAAAGCAAGCCCCCAGAATTATTTTTATAATACTTAAGCTGTTTTATCTTGTCTTTTGGAGTTCTAAAGAATTCTAAACTTAAGAATTCTCCCTGTTAAATAATTTATAAATGTAATTTGGACATAATTGAATGGTGTGTGTATGTGTGTATGTGTGTGTGTGTGTGTGTTCTTTGACAACTTGCTAACTATAGGGTGGAAATTAAGAAAGGAGGAAAGTGAAATCAGAGCAAGGGTAAAGAGAGTACATGTGAAAAGGACTAGAGCTCATGGTGAAGAGGAAAAATAGGTTGAGCAGTGATAGAATGATAGAAGGCTTTGGTTAGATGGAATTTAAGAAATCTCTGAATTAGAACACTTGTGGGTGATGGCAAGATCAACTGTTATCATTCCTGTGTGTGGTTGTGGTGGAATGAAGGAATAGGTCATAGAAACTGATGAGGCTAAGGAACTATGATACCACAGTATTTAAGGTAATATCAATGTATATGTTCAAGTTTCCTACTCCTCTGTAAGAGATGGGGTGGAGGTGAAGAGGAAGACTGTGAGCCATTACTCTACTCCTTGAGAGAGGAGAGAAAATAAATTTGGGGGTGATAGACAACTATCACCAGGATCTGGATAGGTAATCTAGATAAAGTGAACCTGAATGAAGAAGAGATTGCTAACTAGTGGTGGAATAGGAAGAGTCTGGATAGGGCAACAGAGAAAAGGAATAGGCCAAATCCTCCTCCAGAACTAGTGTTGAAGGCTATCAGAGATGGCAAGTAATACAGTGTTTGCCTGAGGAAGCTACTTCTCTGGATAGAAGAAATACAAGAAGAGGTCTAAGAGAAAGGGAAGATAGTTAACCATTGAATGGAGGTTCCATAAGATACTACAGATGGGAGTGGACAGAGCTGGAATGAGACTTTGGAGGGAGGTATAGGTCTAAAATAAGGGAGATTAAATTAAATAAATAATAAATAAATTAAATAAGGGAGACTAATCAAAATTGGTGGTAGAGAATAGGAATGGCTTTTGTTTAGGCAACTGAAGATTCGGAATCACTAGAAGAAGAAGAGTAAGAACTAGGAGTTTGTTAGTTATAGGGAGGGTATTAGAATTAGACTCGATCTTGTCAGTTTCAAATGACTAAACTAGAAACAATAAGTGGAAGTTTTAGGAAGGAAGATTCCAGATCAACAGAAAGAAAAACTTTCTATCTTTTTTTTAAGCACTTACCACCGTACCTGGCACATAGTAGGGCTTTAATAAGTGTTTATTGATTTACTGTCTATTACGATTGCCTAACAATAGGATAAATTGTAACAGGAGGTAATGAGTCACTTTAGATGTTTGTGTATGGATTGTCAGTGTCTAAGCTGGGGCTGTATTAGATAATCCTCAACTTCTTCCCAGTTCTAGAAACTATGATTTGATGATTCATTTTTCTCATTTTTGTTCTGAAATTAATGATTATACCTTTTCCATTAGCTAATATCCCAAGAACATAGAGTGAATGAATGGTTTGATTTCTTTAAAGAACTTTGAGCTTCTAAGGAAGAATTGTAAAATATTCCTTCATTGTGAGAAATGAAAACCAAAAGCCTATTTTCCACAACCTTAGATTGATTAATGATAATAATTTTTATTCATTATACTTTGTTTAGATGTATATTAGGGGCAGCTAGGTGGCTCAGTGCATAGAGCTCTGGACTTGGAGTCAGGAGGACCTGAGTTCAAATGCGACCTCAGACACTTGACGCTTACTAGCTGTGTGGCCCTGGGCAAGTCACTTAACCCCAATTGCCTAACAAAAAATAAATTAAAAAAAAAATTAGATGTATATTACTTTATAGTTTACCAAGTGCCACTTGAGAAATAGATCTTGTTTATTTTTTTTAAATGTTTTCAGTGTCATCTTGTGTTTGTCTTAATCAGTCAGCCTGGAATATTTACATTTCTTTTTTAAATAGTGAAATCATTTCTCTGGTTCATCTATTCCATAAATCATATTTTAGATGTTAACTCAATCTTTTAAAAGAAATTCTCTATTAAATGCTACATGACATATTCTTATGGAAAAAAATGTTAAATAAAGAATGAGCTTTGCAAAGTAAGCAATGAATCAATGTTTCCTTTAAATTAAATTAATCTAACTTAATTAAAAACAGAGCAAAAAAAAAAAAACTCCTATCAATCCCATATAGATTAGTTCCAAATACCACATAGCAGCAGTACTTTACAGTATAAACAGGAGAATAAGCCCAATGATTGCAATGGAAAGCATAATACTGGACCAGAAAGAGAATAAACAGATCCACATGAAAATATGCCAAAGTAAATCCAATTCTAGTTGAACTGGTGAGGTAATGAGTACATATCATTAAATGTATGGATGCTGACCCTTTATTTTCAAAGTATGTTTCAAATACATCTGTATATTGCTAGATTTTAGACAAGAAATGAACAACTTGTAAATTTGGAGCAGTCAATAATACATTTATATTTAATACATTTATTTAACCTTACTTTCTGCCTATTCTGAATGGAAATCATTTTAAGTTTTACAAATCCATTCAAAGAAGGAGTCATACTATTTCACATTTCATAGCCCTGTGCAGTTAGAAAAAGTTTCTACATATTATCTCATCTGATTTCACATTTATTTCAGATAAGTAACAAAAGCATGAAGATTCCATTTTACAGATGAGGAAACTGAGGCTAACAGAAGGTAAGTGCCTGCTTCATAGTCACACAGCTAATAAAATATCAAGGAATCAAACTCAGTTTTCTTACTCTGAGTCAAATGATCTTTCCAGTATACTAGGCCCTCTCTGCTTTAGGGACGTGAGAACATTAGACACATCTCATTCTTAGAATAGAGAAAGATGTATTTTCCAGACGCCTTATTTTTACTAAAGCACTAGATCTGAGATACTAAATAGCACTTCATTTAAAGGATTTGCTTTACTTATTTTTTTTTAAATTCAATGTAGCAAATATTTATTAAGCACTAATGGCTTTATTAAGTATAGTGGATTGAGGGTAGGCTTTGGAATCAGAAAGACCTAGGTTCAAGACCTGCCTCTGAAACATACCGTCTCTGTAACAATGGGTTATTTTATGCCTTCAAAAAATTATCTATGACTGTTAATTACACATAAGTGAACAATCTGCATAGAAAAAGGGAATTTCTTCACAGGGAGTTGCCTAAACCATTTAAAGTTGAGGCCTAGTTGTTTTTTGAAATATGCTAGATATTGGAAAAACCAATATGAAAAATTTAAGTTTTTATACTCAAGAAACTGACAATCTAGGAGGGAAGGTGAAACATGTACAAGAATAATTTTGTGATTAAATGATTAAGTACATAAAAAGAGATCAAACAAATATTCTAAGAGATAAAAAGGAAAGAATCACAGTTGGGTGGAGCAGAAAAGGCATTACAGAGGAGGTAGGTGCCACGTGAATTCTACTTTGAAGAAGAAGGAATTGGAGATGCATATGGGGCAAGGACTTAAAAAAATAGGTTCCTTTGAAAACATTAATTCTTTTCAAAAGTTTATTTTGATATAGTTGAATTTCTGAACCTGATCTGTTTTCTCCTATCTTGAATTATGGAATAGACTGTAATTTCCTAAAGAATTTTCCTCTGCAAACTCATGTCAACAGTACATCAGCAGAAACAGTTTAGAATTCCCTAGTGTCTCATTATCTCTTCTTTTTGGAATCTGATCATCCAAGGCTTCTGTCAAAAGTTAAATTTTTTCGGTCATCCAAATTTTCATAATACTAAGGGAAAGACTATTCAGGATAAATTTCTCTGCAAAAAAAAAATTAACAATCTTTGTTTCTAACCTATGATCCCATCCTTTTTATATACGTCTTCAAAAGTTTCAAAGGAAATATCTGCACTCATAACAGTTTGAAATAGATACATTATTAATCAAATTTTTGAATGTTTAAGTCATTTTGGTAGATATATTTTAGTGACTTTGAAAAATGAATAGAGTTGTCAAAAGTTTCTTTATTCCAGAAAATAGCTGGTATTTATATAGAGCTTTAAGATTTGAAAAGCATGTTTATTTCATTTTAACCTCAAAACAATCCTGCTGTGTAGGTACTGTTATTATCTGTGTTTTACATATGAGGAGCCTGAGGCTGATAGGGAGTAAGTGACTTGCCCATTATCATGAAGCTATTAAGTGCCTGAGGTTGGATTTGAACTCAGCTCTTCCAGATTCCAGTCCAGTGCTCTATCTATTGTACCACCTAACTGCAAAAGCTACTTAAAAAAAAAAAAACAGTATCAGAAAAAAATTTCATAGTTAAACTATATCATTACTAAGTTTTTAAGACTCCAGATTTGATCTTTGTTACCTAGAGTTCTTTAAGCGTGCTTGAAGGATTACAAAGTGCTTTACCTATATTATTTCATTTGTACAACCCTGTGAGATAGGCATTATTACTATCTCAATTTTACAGAGAAGGAAACTGAGACTGAGAAAGACTAAATGTCATGCAGCCAGCAAGCATCTGAGGCAGAATTCAAACTTTGACTACAAGCCCAGTGCTCTATCAATTGCAGCGCCTCCCTGCCTCTCAAAATGCTGAGTTTGAATCCTGTCTCAGACTCAACTTGGACAAGTCATTTGACTTCTCTCACAGAGTTCAGAATTCACTCATAGCCCATGCTCAATAATACCACCCCAAGATTTTGGGGACTGAGACATGTCCATAAAATATCCTGCATGTGAGGGATTATTTGACTCTGTGTCAAGTCTGCTGTCTAATATCCTAACCTTTTTTGCCCTGGGTATGGCACTTGTGGCCTTCCCTGGGGTAATACTAGGGTTTTATCTGAGGATCTGGGCCTTTGGGGATTTGGCCTGATATCTAATCCTAATCTTTAGAGCAATAGGTGTATGCCAGCACATGATCACCCTTGAAACACTAGAATTATCATGCCACCTAAGTTCTTTCTTCTCTTAGCTAAACATCCACTGTTCCTTCAACTAAAAAGAAATAGGATGCCTTTTTTGTTCATTTAGCTTTTAAACTCACATCTATGTGAGTGTTGTCCCTTCAAATTAGTAACCTGAGAAAGTCATACTTTTTTTTTTAACTTTCTCTTTTGGAAGGTAAAATTACCAATTTATGCATCACATCAAACAGTCCTGATATATCACGTCCCTTCAATAGCCTAGTAGCCCTCTTCTGGATGCATGATGCTTTGTCAAAGCCCTACTGAAAATGTGTTGCCCAATACCAACTATGATGCTCTACATGAAATAATGAAGAGTAAAATGAGCAGAACCAAGAAAATATTATGTATATTAACAGCAATATTGTTAGAATAACTGTGAGTGACTTAATTATTCTGAGTATTATAAATATTCAAATCAACTCCAAAGGTCCTATAAAGTAAGATGCTATCCACCTCCAGAGAAAGAACTGATAGTATGGTTTTACATATATATATATGTGTGTATACAAATACACACATACATAAACATAGATACACATATATATACATATATACATATACATACACACACACACACACACACACACGCACACCTATGTTGAATAATGTCCTTCTCTAATACAGGGTAGGGAAGGAGAGAGGGAGACAGTTCAGAACCTAAAATGGAACAAAAAATTAATTTAATTGAATTTTAAAAAATAGATATGGCAAATCACAAGACCATCATGTCTCTCATTCTAGATACTATGCATCCTTTAATATATGGACTGCATTACTTCCTCATTCCACAAACTTTATCTTCCTTCAGATGCAACCAACCCCATTCCCCTGGCTAGTGTTCTCCCTCTTCTCAAAAATTTTTAAAACACTTTATCTCCATTTCTCCTTTGACAACAGCTATTGAGAGCATTTCTATTGTTCTGTGTACACACCATATCTCCACCGTTAACTCGTAACCACTTTGAGGGAAAGGACTGTATCTTTTTTTTTTCATCTTTGTGGTCACAGTGCCTAGAACAGTATTTTCTAAATAGTAAACAATACAAGTTTGTTGAATTTAATTGAATTTTGGTGGGAGTGGGGGGTGTCTTTATTACGGTAACTGTTTTGCACCATAACAAATGCTTTCTTTCTTTAAAATGTCTCTCGACTAAATTTCTTTTCCATTTTCACTTTCACCACCTTGGTTCATTTTCTAAAAATAAAGTAGAATCTACTAGCTCAGATTTGGTACCTCAGTAAAGATGAAGAAAAGAGGGGCAGCTAGGTGGTGCAGTGGATAGAACACTGGCCCTGAAGTCAGGAGGACCTGCGTTCAAATCCAGCCTCAGACCAAACACTTACTAGCTGTGTGACCCTGGGCAAGTCACTTACCCCCAATTGCCTAAAAAGAAAAAAAAAGATGAAGTAAAGGGAAGAGAAAAATAGATCATTCTCTGTTTTAACAATGAGAGAGTATTAGAGAAAAGCTTAATGCTAGCACCTTCTTAGCTAAGGTTCATTGTTGGAATGAAATGAGGCACTTGGAAATCACTGAACAGTTAACCAAAGGAAGTTTACTTTGCTCTAACATAGCAATAATATGCAACAAGGATATAGTGGAACTTAGATTCTCTGGATGTGCCCCCCCCACCCCATCTCCATAAGAAAACATTCGGTCAATGACTTGAATAATCTTCAACAATCCACCAAGTCAGAGAGGCCCTAAATCCATATGAGTGGTACTTTTTATACCCTTAGGTGACCAAGAAGCTATGTCAAGAGAAGTTGGGGCCAATCAAGTCCCAAGGACAGTTCTGGGTTTTGTTTTGGTTTTTTGTTTGTTTGTTTGTTTATTTGTTTTCCCTTTAGGGAAAACTAATTGCTATTGTGGTGGAATGGGAAAACCTGTCCCTATAAACAGAGGAATATAATGATAATCTCTAAATTATATACTTATAATTAATCATATAATTAGCCATGTATAAATAATATATTAATATAATTTTACCATACAACTATACTATATTAAAATAAAGAATTGTATTAATAAAATTAAATATATATTTATAAATTATCTCTCTATTTCCTTAAAGCAGAGGTGGCATGGTTTGATGGGAAGAGCATTTGACTCAAAGTCAGAAAACTGTTATTGTTGCTTTTCCCCTGACACTTTTCTAGCTTTGTGACTATGGAACATTCACATAACCTCTGTGTACTTCATTCTCCTCAATATCTAGAAAGGGAATAGTAACACTTGTACTATGTACCTCAAAGAGATGTGTTACTCAAATGAGAAAATGTATGAAAAATGGAGCTTTATAAAATGTCCACATTGCCTCTACTACAATCGCCTTTTTGATGTCTCAGGCTTCCCGTTTCTCCACCTTATCCAACATACTACTGCAGGCTAATCTAAAGCCGTGTATTCAAACATCACAGAGTCACAGAATCAGAGTTTTAGAATTAAAAGAGATCTCAGTGGCCATCTATTCCAACCTGTACCTGAAAGGAATCCCACTACAGTATATCTGATAGTTAAATCATCTCTGTTTGATAATCTCCAAGTTTTTCATGACTTCAAACGTAAAATTTCTTCTTTGCAACTCCTACCCATAGTTCCTGGTTTTCTTACTTTCTAGCCAAACAGAATAAGCCTAATACCTCTTCCATATGACAGTTCTCCAAGTTCTTGAGCATGGCTATTATATCACCTCTGAGTCTTCTCTTCTATAGGAATTGGCATCACTAGGTCCTTCAAATGATCCTCCGGAGATAGGGACTCAACTACTCTGATTGTTCTTCTCTGAAAAATCTCCAGCATATCAGTATCCTTTTTAAATTTAAGTGTCCAAAATGAAACACACTACAGAAATACTTTGATCATGGCAAAATACAGCAGGACTCTTAACTGTGTCTATTTACACAGGATGTCCCAAAAATCTCAGTGAAATTTTAAGCCATTAAAGCTTAAACAGAGTGTCCCAAAAGTCTTGGTGTAGTTTTAAGTTATTAATAAAGCTGTAGCCTCTTTGCGCATATTCTTTCCTTTATTTCATTACAGATATTGGCCTATAGTTTTTTTCCTCTGCTTTATCTTTCTCTGGTTTACATATACAGTTTAAAAATGTGTCAGTAAGAAATATGTATCTCATTAATTAAAATTAATTCATTATAGGAATAAAACATAATTTTTTGAATTACTTATATCCAATATTTAGGAATTTTATTTTAATCTCTATATATTTCATGCTTTCCTTTTATTCTTGCACATTCTTTACATACATGGATGCTGAAGGAGAGTTGTATTCTTCTTGACCCACAGATGAAGAAACTGAGGTTGAGCTTTTTACTATATGGTTCAGAGTCACACAAGTAATCTAAGGTTAGAAATCAAACCTCTTTGTTCAGTGAGTTCAATAACAGACTATTTCCCTTGGACACTTTACAAAAATGATATTTAAGAATAATGCTAGATATAGTCTTTATGGTCTCAGCACTTTAAAGAGCCTCATTTCAATTTATAAATTGCAAGTTCAAAGCATTTTCTCTATACTGCTTTTAATTTAGTATTTTATCATGGGAGATCAAATTTTTTCTCTAGGTTGTCAGGAAACAGTCACCCAATTTTATGAAGTTCTAACAATAGGTCTTATCCATAAAACTGTAATAAGGAATTAAAATTAAGCTAAATTGTTGGCTTAACTCCCAGATTAATAATTGTCTTATGAATGAATAAAACAATAGATGATATCTACAAGATGAAGCAACGATTTAAATGTTAATATCTATCCAGCTATATTATCTATGTTATCTGTCTAATTTTTTACTTTTAGCAATGAAATGGTTAATATTTATTAATTGGTAAGCCCAAATCATAGAGGCATTTTTTAGGGAAATAAGAAGATAACAATATAAAAAATCTGATTTTTCAATATTGTCTTTTACTGATCCCAAATAGTGGGGTATTATGATGCTATGAACAATTGTGTATGTCATGTTGCATAAGATACAAGAGTGACTGTGCCAATTCAGTTCTGATTACAGAATTGTAATAAGATGACCATCTCCAATGTATGTATGCCTATCCTTGCTGTCCCAGCCCTTTCCAGTTGTCTCAAGACTTGATGGAAGTTTTGGGAACAAATCAGATTGGTCAATGAAAAAAACATCAGACCTTTATCAAGGTGCATCTTAATTCACTTAGAGGAAGGCTTAAGGAGACTTTTGGGGACAAGTGAAAAAAAGAAAGGATATTATCAAAGGAACTCATTACTACCAGAACAATCTCTCTCCCACCCTACTTCCTCAATACCATGGCAGTAAATCAAAACCTACAAGCCAAGGAAACAACTGACACCTTCAATCCGGAGTAGCAGCTTTCATTTGCAAGTCAGGGCAGGAAAGGGATATAACTAGGGTACTCATGCCCTATAGTGTCTTATTTTGACAATTGTCAGCCATATCACAGTTTGAGATATTACTAATGCATGTGAGATTTACACAAGTGAGGCTAACTGATGGATCAAGTTGTTACTGTTGTTGTTGTCTCCCCCATTTGGGGAGACAGCTTTCCTAAATAGAAAGAAATTTTCTATTAAGAATGATCTACTATAGTAATCTTTTTTGTTTGCATGTTTCAAGTTAATAGTTTCCTTTGAAGCACAATTGCCTGTAACATTGTAAATTTGTAAGCTAAAAAATTCACCAGATTTTTTTGCCTTTCATGTAGCTTCTACAAAAAATTGCGCTCCTCCCTTCCCACCCCCTTAAATCACTCTAAGATAACAGTGGCTTCTGGCAAGGTCATTTTTAATATACTGATTAGTACTCAAACCAAGCAGACTGTCCATCCTGAGATAACTGCTGCCTCCCAATCCTATCTTTAGATTAATAATGGGAACTAACCCATCGCAGACTTTTTCAAAGACAATAGGCACCTACATTTCAGGTCTCTAAGGTTTGAGGACCAATCATAAGTGAGGAGCAGACTGTCCAATTAAGTAGGCAGATGTCCCTTGTCCAACTAGCATTAAGAAAAGACTATCCATGAATTTATAAGCACATCACCTACCAAATTAACACGTATATTTTCAAGAACACTTGAAAAGGGCAGGGTGGGTTTTGATAAACCAGTGACAGAAGTGGATCTATTTTTTTTCCTTTGTAATCTAGAGCAATCCAGTCTCAAATTTCATTGGTGCTGAAGACTAATCCTGTTACTCTCATACAGACACTAGTACTTGTATTGTTGTTTGTTCTTCCTTCTTGAAGAGGACCATGATATGGGGGAAGGTGATGTCATGACTTGCAAGTGAATTGGATTTAAGTGAAGCAAGACTTAAGTCACCAGCCTCACTCTCTCCTCCTGAGCTATATGGGTCCAGTGGCAAGACAAAGATCAGGACTACTGGAGATGGCCCCAATGCAGTGGGAGACCTTGGCCTTTTTAAGCTAAGGTCTTTTCCAGGTCTCAGTTTGTCTGAGGCAACAGCCATTCAGTGATTGAGGCTAGGTGAAGAAATGAGGCCTCTTCTACCTAGCAAAAAAAAAAAAATCTATCTGGGAGGGGAAGACCCTCAGCGTTTCTGTCAGGACAAAAACAATTGCTATTTACACTCACTCTGAACCATCAGAGCCCAAACAACGACCAAATGAGGCTTGCACTGGAACCTATTGTTGGACAATCAATAAGAGCCAGACAGTATAGTCATTGCTGTAATAGGATCAGAAGAAACTCTTCAGGAGTATTCTTTTCATCTGAAACTACCTAAGGAGACTATTGGTAGCATTTACAACCCTATGTTATCTAACTCCTAACCACTTAAGATCTAGCTGTTATAATTCATCTGCACATCAACTCATTTCCTTTAACAACTTGTCAGTACTATAATAAGAAAAGCTGACTATTTTGAAATTACATATTCTTAATTGTATTGGAATCTGATAAAGATGAAGTGTCTGGCATATAGCAAGAGCTTAGTACTTGTTGATTAATTGAAAAGGATAACTTTATGATTCATAATAGTTAACTAGACTGGATAAAACATAAACCAAACAAAACTTCAAATGTAAAACACACGGTGCATCATTGAATGCAAGTTGACTACTAGTTTTCACTACTTACTGCTGAGAACAGAGAGAAATGGGGGGATCCGAAGGAGATGTTTGTGACCAAGTTTGTGACGAGAGAAAAAGAAAGTGTGACAATTTGGAGAGTCATTCATTCCTCCTCACTTCATGATTAGTTTGAATCTTAAGGTCAACATATACCAGGGATTCTAACCTTCTTTGTACCATAGCCCCCTTTGGTTGGGGTGTATGGGTTGTTCATAGAGGATTTGTACCTCTCACCTGGAATGATTTACCATTTCCTTCTGCAGCTCACTTTTTTACAGATGAGGAAACTGAGGCAAACAGGGTTAAGTGACTTTCTCAGGGTCACACAGCTACTAAGTATCTGAGGCCAGATTTAAACTCAAGAAGATGAGTCTTCAAGATTCCAGACCTGAAAGTCTATCTACTGCACCACTTAGCTGCTGTGCAACTCTGCCTCACTTAAATCCAATTCACTGGTAAGTCAAGAAATAACCCTGTGATGTCATTGGTCCTCTTCAAAAAGAAAGGATGAACAACAACAACAATTATGGGCCCCTTTGGTAGTCTGGTGAAAATTAATGGATACCTTCTAAACAATTGTTTTTAAATGCATAAAATAAAGTAAATAGAATAACAAAGGCAACCAATTATATTGAAATAGTTATCTAGCTATCTAAATTTTAAAAATAAGATCTAGAACCCCTGACATACATAATGCAGATTGCACTTGATGACAAATTTGCTAGTACACAACCATTGTTTGTTGTTCTGAGTACTGGTGTTTGCCAGCTGAAATATAGTGCTACTGATGATAATGATGATTAATAATAATAAAGGAACAAGCCTTCATTATGAAAATTGAACCACTGAACTGATATTTCATTTTAATGTGAGATATATGGTGGGTGAAAGATGAAATGACTGAGGAAACAAAGGTTCAATCTCCCAAGCATATTGATTTATTAAGCAATGAGTGCCAATTGCCTGACAAATCAGGACTAGGCCTGTTCCTCCACTTCCGTCTGGAACCCAAATATGTTTAAAAAAAAACCAACAATGAATCAAATAAGACCAATTAATTAAAAGGAAACAATGTCACATTAGGTAATTTGACTTCTAAATAGAGGAAAAATTTTAGATTTTCCAAGTTGGGAGGGGGAAAGTGAACAGGTGCAATTCCCTGAAATCAGAAAAAGAAGTCCCACTCACCCAAAGTGTCTGTGAACTATCAAAGGCACATGGAAACAATGACTTGTTGATCAGTACGGGCCAGTTTTCATACAAAACGTATGGGTTGCTTGAGATGTACAATTGTGAGAAAACTCCTTACATCATTCTTTGGTTTCTGATCAGCATAAGTCTCTAAGTAGCAGCTAGGGGTGGTCCAGCTTCCCAGCGACACATGGCTAGGTTCAAATAATGCAATAAAGTTTTCTCATAATTCTCACAATTGAAAAAAGTTTTCTCACAAAACAGAAGTTGGACTAGACCCATAATTGAACAGAAAGAGAACTGAGCTAGCTCCAGAATTGAGTAACAAGATGGAGTCAGTAGGGTTCACTCGATTCCCACGATTAACCACTTGCTATCCTAATCCCCTCAAGTTCCTCAGATATAAGGATTCCAAAATATAAGAAATGCAAAAATTGAATACATAGAGAAAAATAAATGCAGAATGCCTATCTAAATAAAAAGTTAAATTTCTCTAAATTTATCTTTAAAATACAGAATAGGATGGAAGAAAGCATGAAAATTAATAAGACAGGTCAATGGTAACATAACAGGGTCATATAACAACCCTAGACAAACTGTAATACAGTAATTTTCAAATTCTAAAAGGCTAGTTGAGTAGTTCTTGTCAACAATGAGGAAGCATTCTTAGATTTTTAAGAAAACAAATAAATGGGATAATAAACAAGATCATAGAGTTAGAGCTGAAAGGCACATTAGAGGTCAACTAGTCTACTATCCTCATACTTCAGATAAACTGAGACCCAGATTTCATACTGCTTCATTCATTCAAATGTTATTTAGCTTAAATAAAGTGCCTTGGCAGAGTAATCACAATATAATAATAATAATATTAATATTAATAATAGTTAGCATTTATATAGCACTTTAAGATTCTTTACAAATATTATCTCATTTTATCCTCACAACAATTCTGGAAAATTGGTATTAGACTGATCTATGCTCTCTGTAGAATAGTGCACAGGTAAAGTCAGGCAACTCGAGCTAAATTAACTCTTACACCCTGCTTGAATATTTTCCGCCATGAACTAAATAGCATCCAGCAGACTGAATCAATGCATCTTCCAAAGATTCCTGACTTTCACCCAAACAATAACCACGACATTTAAAAAATATTATTGAGAGATGAATTCTGAATGCTATGTTTTCTTACATCAAATATTGCTATATTGAATTTCTGGGAGGCATCACGGCACAATAGATAGCAGCGTGCCAGCTGTGGAGTTTGAAAAACCTGGTTTCAAGTCCTGCCTTTGACTAGCTGAGGAACCACAGAAAAATTGCTTTACCTCTCAATGAGCCATGCCACTCTAGGACTTTAATTACAGAGGAGTCACTGATCTGAAGGGGTGGAGGGAATTTCCATACCAAGAAGTCCCTGCTCCCAATGAAATTATGGGTACATGTCATTCCTCACCCTCTCTTGTACAATCTACTTTATATTCCCCCTGTGACAAAAAAAAAAAAAAAATCCCACTGCGATTTGATAAGCAAGTGTTTAGCAATCTTTTTGCCAAGAAAGCCAAATCTCCCACATGTTAGTTTCCCTTATGGCTAAGTAGACTGATCTATGCCATTAAAACATTCCTGTTTAATCAGAAATTAAGAATTGAAGAGGCTCATCCAAATGCGATTCAACTCAATTTAACACTTATTAAGTGCCTACTATGTGAGAAACCCCATTCTAAGCAGTGGGGATACAATCCCTGCTGTTTAAGTAGCAGATGGGACATGAATACAGAATAGTAGATATAAACTATACGTAAAGTTGTGCAAAATTATTTCAAGAGGGAGAGAACATTAACAACCTGGAAGAGTTTATAGACCAAAATTTTGCATGCACAAAATTTATAGGGTTTTTAGATTAGATAAGTAAGAAGGCACTCATACCAAATTGTCAATTTCATCTCTTTAAAGTGAATTGATGTTAATAAAGGAACTAAGGCTTTCATTTCCTGTCTAGGATGCATTTGCATTCTCTATCCTAAAACTAAATTACAGAATTGCATTTAATTAGGTAATAGATTCTAACAATTTGTACTTCCTGTAAACTAAGGACCTATCATTTTGACCTCTAGAATTGACTTGATCTGCCAAGATTATGACCAAAGACTAGAACATTTTGACAGTACATTCTGCAAAAAGCTTTCTATACTGGGACTTTACCAAATTGATCAAAATATGCACACAAACTGGAAATGCACACTTTACTCAATACATTATGATGAATTTGGCCTAGAGCCAAAAGTCACTAAAAGAGACAAATTATGAGGAATGCAGGTTTTAAATACCCTACTCCTTCATTTAAAACACTAATTGCATGGGTTTACAAAGTGACTCAGAAATATTGTTCCCTGTGACTGTAGAAGTGGCTATCTTATGTAGCATGCATAGAGATATGCATATAGAGAGTGCCTTAGCTCCTTCCATTGGTCATGCATGTGCTTTCTTCATCACAGTTGTCACATGGCAACTACCGAAAGTCAGTGAAAAGGGTCAATTTTTTCTCATTTCAATAAATCAAATATCAGTGCTATTTCATTGGTGATGATATTCATACCATTGATGCTAGATACAACCTGTTTATGCTAGAGGAAACAATGTCCATGTTACTGTGGCTGAAAAGTCATCTTGTGGACATGTTAAAAAAGTTAGTAAAAGAAGGAAGGTAGAATATCAAGAAAAATTCATGTTTATACACAATTATTTCATAAGGAATTCTCATATGAGTGGGTGTAGCCTTCTCTTAATTGGCCGCCTAACAGAAAAGACTGCATCTCTAAAACTAGTGAGACTGAGATGTTTGCTCTTTTTATCTCTTCCTAGATCATTCTCTTTCCTGTGAGCTCTTTCCTACTGATTCAAAAGGTGAAGGTCACAGTTGATGGTGCATGGGCACCATAAACTGAATGGGTGAAAGAGGAAAGACTTCCTTCCCTTGCTATCCCTCTTTTACCCATACTTCAAGAAATGAGTTTTGTGGTATTTGTTGTTCAGTTTCATTTGTCCTTCTCAGTTTCAGGTGCCAGTGGCAATCCACACCAGACCTAGGGAGTATAAGCCATGGTGACTTTGGAACCAAGATGGCAGGTGGGATGTTGCAGTCATTCAGCCTAGCAGAGAAGGCCAGAAAAGGCAATGTTCCTGGGCCTCAAGCCTGAAAAGGGGGCAAGGGGTTGGACATTTTTTGGACTTGGAATTGGGACTGTGCCCTATAGGAACTAAGATAAGCTATGACACTAATTTCCTTCCCCTCTCTACGGAGGGAGGTGGATTAAACCCCACATGTTAGAGGGAATAAATTTATATATTTGTGATCATATGTTTTGAAATAAATATTTCTTTGTAAAAGTTAATCTAATTGTTAGTAACTAAATAGAACTGGGGTGCAGGTGAACCCCTTTCCCTTGGGGGAATACCTTTTGTAAGGGCTGGAGTCATTTGCAAAAAGCCTAGATACCCCAACCCTATCCCACTCTTTGTGAAATCTAGTCTATCTAGCCCTCTAAGCAATGAGGCCACAGTAGTCAGTCTTACACTTGTTCTCTCAATGGGAGGAGGGGGAAGTGGGAAGGAGAAAATATGGACCTGAAAATAAAATGGAATTTTTTTTCTAATTAATCTTTCCCCCTAATACAGCCCTTCCATTATATGGCACCATGGGCCTACTGAAGGATTTATCTTCATGCACCAATCACTCTTTACTCCTACTCAGAAGCCCAAAAGCTGGGTCTTTGGTAGACCCTTCTAGTATCTAAAGGTTACTTCTACTCTTAGATGAATTTGAGTCCTCTTAAAATTCAGCTTGATTGATAGGATCATAAAAGAATAAATTTAGACTAAAGACAGAAGGGATCTTAGAAGGTACCTCTAGCAAATTAATAGGGATTTACTTTACCAATAAATAAGTACAGTGTCATGAATTTCAGAGATTATGAGGATCGCTCTTTTCAAAATTAACCCACAAATAACCACTGATGAACTCAGGAGTTTGGAGAACTTGGCCTCTCTCTATCCCAGTAAAAGCCCCTCTCAGCTCTGAACCCATACACATAGGCTAAGTTCAGCCTTAGGAAGATCTTCGTCAGTAAAGAGAAAAGTCAGGCTCGGCTTTTTTTTTTCTCACACACTCTACCTTTTTAGATACCCCTTCATCCCAGAGTACTAAGGAGAATCACTTTAAAGCCTAGGTTTAGATCATGTTTAGGGTCTCTCCCAAAAGAGGTTGGTAGGAAGGCACATTCTATAGAGTACTGAGCCTGTGCACTGGCCACTTCCTGGGAAATTTGTGTTCAGTTTTAAGAGCATCTCTAATTTCATTATTCCCTCTCACAATTTCATATTCAGAAACTGCTCTAATTTTTTTTCTTTGTTTCAATTTATTTCCAGATTTGAATTGGAATTGCATTAACATGATGCTTGCTTAATATGGCAGCCGTAATAAATGAGTACTTAACAAAAAATTGAATAATGAATATCACTATTCAGAATATTTTTGCATGCTCTGGCATGCTGAAAATATAAAAGATACAAAATTTTCCCTCATGTAAATCAAAAGTGACATTCAATATTACAAGGTACCACATGGCAACTAAATGCTTATGGATATTTAACACAAAAAAATGTTCAACAAAGTCCAACAATTAGAATTGTTATTCTAGAGGATAATCCCTCACAAATTTTGGAAGAAAATTAAAAGAATTTGAAATATGACCTTTTCCTCCTCACAAACCTCATCCTATTATCTCTGAACTGACTGAGTTTGTACACTATCTTTTGTATTTTTCAGCGAGTATTAATTTTCAAGACAGAAAGGAGGAAGTCCTAGAGTATGAACTTAAAAATTACTCTAATGCAAACTCCACATATACAAAGGAGTTTTATTTGTCAATTTGAAAAAGAACTTTAAAGATACTGTGATACGAAAATTATCACTACTATTAATCACACAGGCATATTAAAAGGACCCAAGAAAATGACCTCTTCTAATACAGAGAATGCATGTAGAAAAATATGTCTTAATCTTCTTTTCTGTGCTTAGATAAGTGGCAAGTGTATCTATCACCTCAATTAACCATAAGAGAAAAAAAAAGTGTCAAAATGGAATTCTCTTTTTGACAAGGCGTTTGTTCTAAAACTAGCAGAGGGAGAAACAGGCAGTTTTATTAGAAAAGCATGAGTGTCAAAAAGGTCTGAGACACATGGTGAGTTTTCCACATGCAAAGTGCTGATTAGAACCATAGTAAATCAAGGAGAGCATTTTCCAGGGTGGTTGCCTGAGCTATAGTAAAATGGGAAGGTTTGTGGTCTAGTTGACTTTGAAAATTAGATTCTATTAACAAAAAAAAAAATGTTTTTGTTTTTTGTCTTCCTAGGCTGTCCCACGCTAAATGTGAATGAGCTGGAAATATGTGTGTGTGTGTGTGTGTGTGTGTGTGTATTACCTTAAGCAACAACATGAGTGATTTTGTACATCAAGGCAAGACATTTATCATTGCTATTTACATTTGTCTTTGGTATTTTGAAAGAAATCACAGGCCCCTTTTGGCATTTCCCAACAACATACACAATCAAGTTAAACTAAAAAATATTCTTGGAAGAAACTCATTCTTTATTAAAGCTGAAGTTCTCAACATAGAGATAAAAAATTTCATTGTTTGTAGTAAAATTTAAAAATAGCATAATATCATTGGTGGATCATATAGGGCTCTTGATATTTATCCTTTGTGTATAATTCTGCTAATATCCACTACTCACCAAATACCAATGAGATCATGTTATAGAATAATCTTTTCAGATGGAAAGTGTCTGTGCACTCTAATTCCTGATGCAGATAAAACTATCTTCCAAAGAGAAAGGTAAAATGTTGTGACTAATAGAAAGAGAAAAAAACTTTCTGTTTCATGAAAGGCTTCCACAGTGT
Source organism: Vombatus ursinus (assembly GCF_900497805.2). Lineage (NCBI taxonomy): Eukaryota > Metazoa > Chordata > Mammalia > Diprotodontia > Vombatidae > Vombatus > Vombatus ursinus. The sequence continues at coordinate 2,323,559 of NW_020954583.1, forward strand.
TACAAATTAGTAGTGTTTCACAAGGGGTAGAGTGGGGTGCAGGGAGAAAGAGAGGAGTCAGGAATCACATAATCACAAAATTTGAGTTGGAAGAAATCTCATGGGACACCTGGTACAATCTCTATTACATACCCAATAAATAGTCATTTAGCCTTTTTCATGAAGGTCCCTCTCCTTCATCGCCCAAAGAGGAGACACCAATTATCTCCTATGACAGCCATTGAACTCTAGACAGTTCTAATCACTAGGGTGTTTTTTTTATATGAACCCTAAATCTGCCTATACACAGCTGTCAGCCATTATTCCTAGTCTTCTCTCTTAGCAGTCTAATCATTCTTCCCCTTGAGAGCCTTTAACATACATGAAGACAAGTATCATACCTCCTCTCCCTGCAAAGTCTTCTCTTATGCAGGTTAAACATTTCAAGTTTCTTCAATTGAATCTTTTATAGTAATATCATGAGGTGTTTCACTACCCTTAGTGCTCTCCTCTTCATTCTTTTTAATTTATCAATATCCTTCCTAAAATTCAATGATTAGACCTGAATGCATATATAGTCTTGCCAAGTGAGAGCAAGTGTAACCATCATTTCCTAGGGCATTATGCCTCTATAAAAGAAGTCTAGGAAGAGATGGAATTAGATTGGGCTTAAGAACCTAATCAGTCTCAAGGTTTAAGATTCTGAAATATAATATGTAGTACTAACTAAATTGGCAGATGCCATCAGATGCATTATCTCTTCTGCTTTTAGTAAGGACAGTAAACATTCTTTATGTCTTAAAGATTTACAGGAACATTTTTGCAAGTTTAGGAATTAAAAAAACTTACCTGCAAAGGTGGAGTGGCAGGATCCTTTTGGAAAAGTAGTTTTCTGCCTAGGAGAACAAGAGAATAAGGGATAGGAAGTGTGAAACATAGTCTCTGTTAGAACTAGAAGCAGTTCTGGGAAATTATTGTTTCAACTTTTATTTGTTATACTTCCTGGAGAAATAAAATTATATCCAAACATGCAAATCTAAGAGCAGGGCTAGTCCTAGGCAAAATTGTGGTTTGTCTGTGAGCTCCCTAAGAACTTTTTTCTTCATCCTTACTCCACATGATGGCACCCACCTCTCCTAATACTTAAGATAGTGTCAGTGTTCAAACTTCTCCCAGGTTCTGATAGTCTATTTTCATGAAGAAATCCAATATTAACCATTCATTTCTTGGTTTGAATTCATTTAAATCAATGTATCATATTTTTAGGGAAATTTGCATTTTCAGCCTCATCTCTAATTATGAAATATTAGGTTTTGTTTTTACAGTTAAGGAATTACAAATATCAGAGGGCAAGAAGAAGAGATATTTTACTTGTGGTGGAGGTTGGGGAGATCTTATCACTATGATTCCATTTATTCCTGAAATCATACCATGTAAGGATTATCGACTCTGCTTATGAATGATATTCTATTTGTTTACATTAGTTTCCTAATTGTTTGATTTGTTATTTTATCCTTCGATCATTTTGGAAGAAAAAAAGTGTCATTTTTCTCCACTCTCACTGAATCTAGCTGTGCTAGGTCACATAGAACATAGCAGTTTTCAAAGAACTAAAATGTCTATCACTCATGGGTATGGACTTTGAACAAGAATAGGAGTAAAACATGTCATTAGAGAAATGAATGATAGGAAAAGAGGATGGTCTGGTCACATGGTGAAGGTGAGCACCTGTACTTTTGCTCTCTGGAGATTAAGTGTTAAAACTATAAAAAAAATGACAGATGGAAAATGACAGGTGGATTGTACAAGTGAACTGCTAGTATGCTGGGAATGTTAGAAGGAAGAAAAGAAGACCTCTGGCACATTGAGTTCCCCTCATGGTGAACTTACAGGCGGATATAGACAGGCATTGCACCAGGTAGGGAGGCATGGATGGGTTATAATCTGTATCACTGGAGGAAACATCCAAATTGCTGAGATCATAGATCTGTTTGACCATTGGAGTGAGAACATTCCCTGATCTGGAGAGTATTTTATAAGACACATCCCTGCCTCTATAACCACAGTAAATTGCTTGTCCTTCAAGTACCACTTCTTCCACTGGATGGAGAAGTTCTCTGGGACATAGCTATTAAGCATGCTCAGTAGCCAGGGCAAGTTTTCAGTGCTAATGGGAACCTTCAAATTAGTGAGATCAAATTTAACAGTCTGTAAGAAAGTATACCTTTATTCTAGTAAATTTTCTCCCACTTCAAGCAAGACTTCTCTATGCCTGTGTTTTTCTGTGTTGTTTCTCTCTCCATCTCCATTTCTATCACCTAAAGCAGTAGATTTAGCCATATAATCTCATTCTCACACATGATCTTGATCATTTTCATTATCACAGAGATAATTCTGTCCAGTTTCCACCTCCCATTTCCTAATTTTAGAGTTTAAATATGTGCCAGAGGCAGCAATGGCATATGAAGAAATGTGGTAAACTTCTTAAGCATTTTTATCTGTGAGATTCATGTACAGGCTAAAATTTAAGACTTGCTGACATGAGAATTTCAAAGCTGTTTTGGCAAGATAAACTCTCCTTCCTGTGCTCCCTTTTAGGTTTGATTTGTTGCTGTCATTGCCTGGTCTGGTTTTAAGTTAGCTCTGTCCAAAACATACTGACATCATACATGTCATGGTGAATTTCAACCATTAAACAAGCTGCCTGGGCTAGGATGCCAAATCTGCCTTGTCAGCTTGGCTTCCCTAAAACACTTAATCATAAGATTGGCCTTAAACTGGAATTCACGATTTGGCACATATCCGTGATCTCAAGGAAATAGAGTTTATAGTCAATTACAGGGATCTAAAGATTGCAAAACAAGAAACCATCTCAGAATTTTTAAAAATGGGGGGAAAATATTGCCAGAGTTTAGTAACATGGAGCCTTATTTTCCCACATTAGGAAAAACTTCCAACAGTTAGAGTTGTCTAAAAGCAGAAGGAGCTACTTGACAAAAAGTAGAGTTTCCCTTCATTGCAGGTGTTCGAGCAGAGGCTGGGTGGCCATTTTATAGCATGGATTCCTTTTCAGTATGACTTAAACTATATGGACACTGAAGACCCTTGCAGAACTCAAGTTCTATAAATCTGTGATATAATCACTCAAATGGTTTCAAATTCTCCACTTCTACAAATGATATAAAAGACTTCTCTTTGAACTGATGCTACTTCGCCTCCAATTTCTAGTCAGAGAATCTAGATCATTAATAAACTAAGCAATAATAATACAAAAACAAACAGTTATTGATTAATACTATCCCACTGAATCTAAGAAACTTAAACATTTATTTACATTCTCCCAATTTAACTCTATGTGTGTCATTTGTATGGTCTCATTCCCTATTATTCCAAGATCACGGGAATTATTTCAAACTCCCAGCTACTGTAGTATTATCTGGCTGTTCTAAATCTCATCACATTTCCAATGAATAACTTGATTTTTTTTCCCTCAAATACCAGATCCAGTATTATAAAGAAAATTAAAGAGTATTTGTTGAGTACTTAATGTGTATTCAACTGTGAAGACTACAAAAGAAATATAAATTAAGATAAATGCCTTCATGAAGTTTATAATCTAATTGTCAGGAGAAGATACTGAACAAAGCTAGAGAGAATCTAATTAGATTCTAAATTTGTATTACAAAGCGTTCTAAGGATTCAGAAAAGTTTGGGAAAAAGAGAGGGAAACAAAGATGCCCACAGTTGGAGTTCCACACTTGTGATAAAGACAACTGCTGAACTCTGCAGATGCCTTCTTTACTTCCTTTTCACTCACCACTTACTTTTTACACAGAGGAAAAAAGAGTAGGTGAACAGGGACTGATCTGAATAGATCTAAAATAGAGACATGAAAGCCAGCAAATACTTTCCGAGAGACATGAAAATTCTAGATTTTTAGCACCAAGCTCACATAGATGTTAACAAAAAAGAGGTAGGAAAAGCTGTTGGTCATTGTTGGCTGTGTTCATTCTGAAACTTAAGAACTAGAGGGAAAAAGAAATCTAGAAACATACAGGCTCTGATTCTTAAAATCTAGCCACTGCTCTGATTCTTATAATCAGCCACTACTCAGATTCCTAAAATCTAGCCACGGCTTAGATTCCTATAATCTAACCACTGCTTACTCATGTTCAGACTCCTTAAGAGTCTGCCTAATATGATGGATGTTCTAATAAACCCTGTCTTTGACTGAAAGAAGGCTTGGATAGAATTCTTTCGGGCAAGACTCACGTGTTGTGATTTTGGGGTCCCAGGACCCCTGAACCCCTAAACCACATCATTTTGGTGGTCCACAGGGGGAAACTGTCTAACCCCAAGTTCTTCTCCAACCAAGACTAGAAGGTATGTAAGTCTCTTTCCCCTCCTTTCTTGCTCTGCAGTTGGGGTCGCTCTCTAAGCACCAAGGCTTGGAGGTGCTTTTCTGGCAGACAGTTACGAGGCTGTCTCTCACTTGGCCTGACGCTCTCAGGCTCTCGGTCCACTGGGTCAGTTCAAGGCTATGGACCTGGGTACACCTTCCACAGCATAGAGGACAAGGATGGATGCCCTATCCAGAAGTGTATGAATTCCCTCTGCGCTAGGGAATTGGGGAAAACTACAATTGTTTTTTTGGTTCCCTGAGGCTTACTTACTCCCTTCCCTCTGCACCTCTGAATCCTCCTTCATGGAGGTTACAGGGAAAGTTAGAACAGCTAACAATATCTTGGCATATTCTGGAGGTTTTGTGATTGATCATTAGGGAGTTTTGAAACACCTTTGATTTCGCCCTCCCCCACCTGGGAAAGGAAGGAGGGAGGAGGGGCAGCAGCTACAGTGTGGACCCTGGCAATGGCGTTGGGCCCTAGGGCAACCTTTGCCTAAAAGCATCACCCAGGTTCAGCACATTCTGCTCAAGGTAAAGAAACTGGCCTCTGAACTTGGGTAAGCACGCTCTTTAAATTTGTAGTTTTAACTGTTAAGATGAGATGTTGATTCTCTAACAAAACTGAAGTCACCTGATTGGTAACGGGTTTATTTCAAGTTTCAAATTGGTGAACTTTTTGTATCAGTTATGTCAAGCAACTTTCATAATTTGGTTACCGCTAAGATAATTTAGCTATTGTTAGTTATTATTTTAATGTGTAAACTAGCCAAAAAGTTTGTTTGGGTTATATATGGCTTGCTGAGAATTTGCAAGTGTATAGAAATCTCTAATGATTGGCTTTTTATATTAGGATGAATTTGAATTTGAGATATAAATCCTGGAAAAGTTTTTCCTAAATTGTGATTAATAAAACTTGCTGTTTGAGATAAAAGCTCATAGGATTTTATTTTGAGTTGTCTGATGGGTCATAATCCATTGATAATCAATAATCCACCATCTGAGAGAAATGCCACAAGCTACTCAGAGGTGATATTGGTGGGAAGTCAGCATTGGGAAAAGGTGAGAGGACAATTTTAGCCTCAGTCTAAGATGGGATCCTCCTGGCTCAGTTTCCCTGTTATGTTCCTTTGAAAGGGAATGTTACCCACCTGGCTACTCCTGAGTCTGGCTACGAGATGGATTTGATACTGCATGGTTGGAAAACTGAATTATCTGAATCCAAACAAAGCTAAGGATGTTTTATCCTCTCCAAGTTGGACCCTAAATCTAGTCCCTGCTTTATATCTGGGCCCTGCAGTTTTTTCTGTCAGATTTATGTCTTCCAGACTATGGGCCATTCACCTACAGTTGGCAGCAAACAGCGAGTACCAGCCAATGTCCCCCCATCATTCCCTGGATGCAGCCTGTGCTCTGTTCCAGTCAACCTCCTCTTTGGGACCCCCTCAAGGCAGGGACAGCTCTATGTCCCTTGCCAGCAGGAAGCAGTTTCAGAAGCCGAGAACTTCGCCACTTACTCCAAAAGCATTTAGGTCCCATTTGTTTGAGGGGGGAATGATGGGGTTGGGATCTGGGCCCCAGAAAGGAAAAACCCTGGACTTTCCCACAAGGCCAAATCTCTGGCGTTGGCCTGAGGCTATAATCCCATCAACTGGCCTTTCATTGTGACTACACCCAATCTCCCCTCCATTGTCTTACCTCCCTATGGCCCTTAGCCATTTCCCACCCTTACTCCTAGCTAGGATCCATTCTCCCTTGGCCACGAGGTCCAGGTCCCAGAAGTTCTGTTCACCCCAGTTTACTGGCCACTACTAGATCCCTCCCACAGGCTTTCTGTATATAAGATCCATCTTGTCTCCATTAAGATGCTCTGATTCTTAAAATCTAGCCACTGCTCTGATTCTTATAATCTACTCACTGCTTACTCATGTTCAGACTCCTTAAGAGTCTGCCTAATAAGATGGATGTTCTAATAAACCTTGTCTTTGGCTGGAAAAAAAAACAAGAAACATACAATAGGGTTTTGCTATAATATAACACTATGCTGAAAGATCCTTGAATGGGGCAAGATTACTTTATGACAAAATCCCTTTGTAATTTATGTTAATTTCATGGAATGGGTTCAAGATGGACTAATTATATCAAATTCCACTGTACTATAGAGTAGTAGAAAGAGTAGTGGTCTGTGGTTCTTGGTACTGGGGCCTGGGGGCAGCTTTTTTACTAACTTTGAGAAAGTCAGTTTATTTCTCTATATCTCTGTTTCCACATCTATAAGGGGCTAGATTAAGTGATCTCTAAGGTCTTTTACAGCTCTGAAATTTTACTATGCTATAATTTGTAAGATTCCATTGTATATTTTTCTCCAAAATTAAGCTGAAGTCATCAACATAAAGTCATGTTTTAGGTTTCCTGTATGTCCCTCTCCTACAACAATATGCATGGATAACACTAGCAATTACATTACAAAAGAAGTCATGCCATTTATCAAGCAATACAAATTTATTGAATGTTTAGAATATGACATGTTGTCAGCCATAGGACATTGTCATAAAGAACTTAAAATCTAGCTAGAAAGCCAAAACTAAGATACAGGAAACTTAAAGAGAATAGTAAGTGTTTTCCTGGCTCTACTATTTACTGTAGCCTATGTAACCTTGGGCAAGTTACTTAATTTCTCTAGACCTCAAAAAACTAAGAAGCAAACTGAGGAGATTGGATAAGATGACCTGGAAGGTTTGGTCCATGGGATTCAGAGAAGAGAGTGTAGGCTAGAATGATCAAATAAGACTTAATGGAGAAGAAAGAATATAACCTAGGCCCATGCGAAGATGATATCATGTAAAAGCACCTCTCTTGGAGTCAGAAGACATGGGTCCAAAGCATGACTCTGCTACTTTCTTGTTGTGAGATTGTGAATTTCACTTTTATAGGCTTTAATTTCCCCTCTATTGAATGAGGAGATTAGGCTAAATGGTCTCTACAATCCCTATCAGCTCTTAACATTCTGTGATTCTGATTGGTAGGACTTAAAAAAGTAGAAGGAAGTTGGAAGGACATTTCAAATGGGATGAACATCATGAGCAAAATCAGGGAGGTAGGAATGAGAATGACATGTTTGAAGGACAGTAAGGACAATACTGTAGCAAACGGTACAGGTAGGTGATATAGTAGAGAGAGTACCAGAGTTGGAGTGAGGAAGACCTGAATCCATATGCTTATTAGCTGCATGTCCCTGGTCAAGTAACTAAGCCTCTCAGTCTCAGTTCAGCTATATAATGAAGTTAATAATAGCACTTACCTTACAGAGTTGTTGGAAGGACTAAGTAAGACAATTATTTGAAAAGCACTATGTAACTGCTGGCTGTTATCATCATCATCATTATTACTTAGGGATAAGAGGAAAACAAGTTGATTAGATAAAGTGAGAGCATATTTTAAACAACCCTGAAAAATCAACAGAAGACATGGTCCTATGGACAATAGGGAACCATTGCAGGTTTCTTGAGAAAGTAAATGATAAGATGAAGGTATTGTTATCAGATTGTTGGTCTGGAAACAGTATACCTGCCCTCATACTAAGAGATATCATACATTGATGTTATCTAAAATATCCTAACTTCCCAGTTCTTCAATCTACTCAAATCCTACTCTTCCACTCCACCTCAGTTACATATAGGAATGATCATACCCTTCAACTCTGAAATTTTGCATTCTTTGTTATATCCAAGTTTTTATCCTTTATCCAATTTTGCATTCTTAAGAACCATAACCCTGTTCTTTTTCCTCATTGATTTCCAAATTCTCCACCCCTCAGGATTTTCCCAGGCCATCACCCTGAAATGGATATATTCTCCTCCCTTCTCAACATCAATTCCTTGGTGAACTTCAAATCCATACTATCTTCTCCTCCTGAATCTCTTACTTATCCTATCACTATCCTATCACTAATCACATCGGGTTAAATCCCAATCTTGGATTACTCCCTCTAACCTCATGCCCCAATCTCTCCTCTATCATTTCAGTCTCTGATGAAGAAAGAAGTAGCTATTCTGCATTCTAAGGCCAACCCCTTTCTCCACCAGATTCCACCACTATCATTTCCATTTTTCTCTCTAATGTTCAATCTTTCTCTAACTTCTGGTTGATTCTTTGCTGTCTACAAACATATCAAAACCTCTCCCATCTAAAGAGAAAGAAAAAATCCTCCACGCTAAAACTTACCCTGCCTGCTACCTATAACCCTATATGTCTCCTCCTCTTCTCAGTTAACTCCTAGAAAAATATGTCTACACTAGGTAGTCTTACCTTCTCTCCTCACACTCTCTTCTATACCCTCTCCAATCTAGCATCCAAACTCATTATTCAACTGAAACATCTGTTTTTAAAGTTATCAATTGTTTTGAAGCCAAGACTAATTCATGTCAGTCTAGTGCTTCACATGGAGAATCAGATTGAAATTAAAAACTCACAGAGTTTATAATATTTCTTAATGAAGTTTTATTTAGCCGATACATGGAAAGGATACTCAGCAGGTATACAGAAGTGGTTCGTTTGAGTGGTGTTTCCTGCCTCTGGTTGGCCATCTTGTTTATGTATCAGTAAACCTGTACCAGTAAATCCTGAAGGAGAACAGCTACTGCCTCCACGTGTGTTGGCTCTTGTACTTTGGCCATCAAGAAGCTACATCTATGGCCCAATCCTTTATCCCCCAAGCCAATCAAATCTCAAGGATTATTTCAATACCTTTTAAGGAAAAATTAGCACAGCCTACATGACAGCATTTGTTCGTACCACACCAATAATTTCTTAAATGACAAAGGTTAAGACCTTTTCTCAGTCTTCATCCTTCTTGACTTCTCTGTAGCATTTAACTTTACTGATTACCTTCTCCTCCTGGCTACTCTCTCTTCTCAGGGCTTTCTTGATACTGCTCTCCATTAGTTCTTCTACTTCCTGCTTGACTGTTCTTTCTAACTCACCTTTGCTGGATCTCCATTTGTGTTCTTGCTACTACCTGTGAGTGTCACCCAAGCCTTGGTTGAGGACTCTCTTCTCCTTTCCATCTACTCTGTCTCACTTTCTGATCTCATCAGCTCCCATGGGTTCAATTATGCTGATGATTCCCAGATCTATATATATACAGACCAAGTATCTGTTCTGAGCCATGGTCCCACATGGCCAATTAACTAGCAGACATTTCAAGCTCTATGTCCCATCAACATCTCAAACTCAACAGCCAAAACAGAATTTATTATTATTTCCCCTAAGCCCACTTCCCCTTCCAAACTTCCCAATTATCATTGAGGGTACTACTAGACTTCTAGTTGCCTACTTTCACAAATTTGGTGTCTTATTTGATTCCTCTTTCATACTCATCACATATATCCAATCATTTGCCAAATACCGTTGCTTCTATTTCCACAATGTATCTCATATACAACCCCCTCTGTTTATATAGCCTCTATGTAGTTTAGGCCTTCATCATATTTCACCTTTCTAACTGGTCTCTCTGGCTCAAATCTCTCCCTATTCCAATCCATGCTCCTCATAGCTGACAAAATGATTTTCATAAAATGTAGAACTAACCATGTTACTCCTCGGCCCCCATAACACACACGCATACTCAATAAACTCCATTGTCTTCTTATTGCTTTTAGGATCAAACATAAATATACTTGTTTGACATTGAAAACTCTTCACAACCTGGCCCCATCCTGCCTTTCCAATTTTCCTGCTTAGTGGTCTCCTTCATGCTCTCTACAATCTAGTCACACTGGCCTAGTTGTTATTCCTCACACGTGAAGGACTGCCTCCATGTCTTTGCATTGCTAACCCCCATGCTTGGAATGCTCTCGCTTTCACCTTTGCATCTTTGAATCCCTGGCTTCCCACATGACTCAACTCAAACACCACCTTCTGTAGGAGGCCTTTTCTAGTCCTTCCCACCTGCTAGTGTTTTCCTCTCTGTAGTTATCTTCTACTCTATTTAGTAAGTATCTTGTGGCTACCTATATATATATATACATGTTGTCTCCCACATTAGAATATAAACTCCTTGAGGGCAGGGACTATTTTTGCTTTTTCTTTTTATCTCCAGCACTTATAAAGATGCCTGACATAAGGTAAACACTTAATAAATGCTTATCGACTAACTGATGGGTTGATTAAAGAATAAATTGAAGGAAAAGGAGTAGAGGCAAAGAAAGTAATCAAGGGACTAATGCAGGAGATAGTGGCAGTAAGAAAATGGAGGAAAATACAGAATTAGAGTTGGTTGGTTGTTGTCCTTTGTACTTGAAAAGGACCAAAAGGACATCACTATGTCTGGGTCAATGTATGTATAGTGTGTCTGACTGTGGCTGATCAACCCAATATGAGCTTGAAAGGCTCTACCACAAGTTGGTCAAAAATAGTCCATATAAATTAGAGTAGCGAATCAGAGTAGAGTTGGAATTGGGGCCAGCTAGGTGGCACAGTGTATAGAGTATTGGGCTTGGAGTCAGGAAGACTCATCTTCCTGAGTTCAAATCTAGCCTCAGATACTTACTAGCTGTGTGACCATGAGCAAGTCACTTAACCCCATTTGCCTCAGTTTCTTCACCTCTAAAATAAGCAGGCAAAAGAAATGGCAAACCACTTCAGTATCTTTACCAAGAAAACCCCAAATGGGACCACAAAGAGTCAGACATAACTGAAACGACTGAACAACAACAACAGGGTTAGAATAGAAGCAGTTAAGGATATAGTGCTGGACCTAGAGATAGGAAGACCTGAATTCAAATCTCAATTCAGACACTTAAAAGCTACATGACCCTGGGAAAGTCATTTAAACTCTGCCTACCTCAGTTTCCTCATCTGTAAAATATCTCCCAGAATTGTGAGAATAAAATGTTTATAAAGCACTTTTCAAACCTTAAAGTGCTACATAAATTATATTATTATTATTATTGTTGTTGTTAATTATGCTACCTTGAGGGTTGGCATTTTGTGAGGGGTAGTGTTTTATTTTGTTTTTTATATCTAGCTTTTAGCACAGGGCCTTGCACACAGTAGGTGCTTAATCAATGCTTATTGGATTAGGAAAAAGTGATTCCAAAAGATACATCAAAGGGGGAAAATGCCAGTATCTTATGACAGGCTGGATATGGAAGATGGATATAGGATCAAAGATGACATTACAGTTTTGACAAAGGTTCATTAGGATAATGGCACCCATGGTAGATATGGGATAATTGGAAAGGAAAAAAATGTAGGTGTCCTTGTTTCTTTTCTGCTGTCATCTAAGTGTCTGAAAGTATAGCTTAACAAGGATTATGCTGTTCTAATTTTGAAATGAGGCCGAATTTCCTAGTCATTGAATAGCCACCAAAGTTAACAGAAGGGAAACTAAGGCATATTCTCAACTAGACCCAGGGAGCCCAAATCACATGGCACTGAATCCTCTTTGGAGATTACTATGTCCTGTCAAAGTAGTATGGTACACATGCCACTAGGGCAAAGGCACTGCTAAGATCCACAATACGCTTCTAGCTATTGTTTTGATTTAGCTCAGAAATGGAATCATGTGTATTTCTATTCCTATTTCAGTGATTAACAAAAGTAAGTCTCTTAATCCTATGAGCTTTCTATTCTTTTGAAGATGAAGTGGTATAGGCAACATATTGTGTTCGTTGAAATAATTTTGAAATTGTCTGACCCATTATTACATAAAGATGAGTGTTTCACTTAATAAAAGCCTTAGAGTAACACAATTTGTTACACCATAATTAAAGATGGACACATCTGTTCCATTTTAATTCAAACTCCTTTGAACATAATTGCATAAAGCTGTAAGAACAGAAATTCTACAGCCTCAGAAATCCACTATAAGAAAAAAAATCACTCTTTTATGCAAAATATATGGTTGAAGGACAATTTGTAAAATGAAGTCAAATAGATGTCTCTAGCTCAGTATAAAAACATTGAATAAAAGATATGTTTTCAGGTTTAGAATCTTTCCTTTGCAATTCTTAATAAGTTAAGGAAACCCAGGTGAATAACAATCTCTTGCAAAAATTATTCCCCTACTTCCATTTGTGTGGAGAGTTACAGTTTTTGAATGTTCTTCTGGTCCATAGATAAGGAGAGAAGGAAGAACAAAGACTAAGAACATTAAGAAGGTTACATATAAAGGATATTTTCACATTCTCTGCTTTTATCATTTAACTGACCTTTCAGTCATAATCATCTTATAGCCTTTATACCCAGAGTATTTTTCTTAGGTTGGAGGGAGGGAAGAAAGGAAAGGGGAACAATTATCTTTAAATCCAGAGTAATTTTTAAAATTTTATATTGCTATTAATCAGAGGTAGATGAAACCCCATGACATAAAAATGTATCTGAATGAAGTTTATTGAAAATCTAAATATATCAGTTATGTGGCAAACAATGCACAAAAGTATTCCTGAAATGTGCAGTGTTAGTTTTTCTTATTTGTGTTTCCACATCCTCAAGATGATTTAGTAAAGAGATGCAATCAGGGTTAGCTAAATAGTAAAATGTTGGAGTGAACAGAGCTAGAGTAAGATTTATATAAATATTTGCAGGCACTGAGAAGAGCAGATGCTCATATAATCCAGACAATGTGTGTATACTTGATTTTAAAATAAAATAAAGCCATTGAAAGCCAAAATATAATTAATCAGAGGAAATGCTTTAATCAACATCTTCCAAATCCTTAAGCACTGTTGAAAAGATGAAAGAAAAATGAAAACAAAATAAAATAAGAGAGTTTAGAGGAAAGTTAGTACATTTCATAGGCTTTCCTTTTTTCAAATGGCATTCAATCTTCCATTAATATGTAGGTGAAATTGCCACCAACTAGTGAAATCTCACAAATGTTAAAAGTACTGAATGAATCACTGAATACATAATGTATAGATAGAAATATAATCTACTATTTTGTTATGAGTTTGTGAAGTGAAATATATGTATATGTATATTTTTTCCTGTAGTCTTTGACTGATATCTTTCCAAAGAAAGAGGAAAATTTAGATATGGGTCCATTTTCTAATAGCTTATGGAGCATGTGAATCTAATCTACGTAGACATCTATTATGGATAACAGAGGCCCACAATAAATCATTTATTTTCATAGCAAGGACTTCTATTCATGTTCCTAAGTCTAAGAGAGTGCAAATACTTAGCTAGATTTGTCTGAGTTATAATCTGCCCAACGTTTTAAGTAGAAAAATAATGTTTGTGAAGTTCTTGCTGAAGTTTTAAACTGAAGTTTTAAAAAGTTTCAAAGAAACAAAAAATGTTTTCCTATGTTAAAGTATTTGTAAACTTAAAAAAATTCTGATATTTCAAATCAGTTCCCCCAATTCCACAATGAAAGAGGTTTTGATGACAGAAATTAAATGATTCCATTTGCTTCCAAAATCATGATATGGCTAAAATGGACCACTATAAGATAGAAGACAGGTTGATTAGGCCTTATTCACCAACTACAGTTGAAGAAAGTGTCTCTTTCTCTTTTAAGCAACATTCCAAAAGGTTTAATACTCTTGCTATTTATGATGGCAAGTAAACAGGTTGGTTAGGTATATGTCACAAGCAGGACTATGAGGGGACTGGGAGAAGGAAAACTTGCTTGGGGAAGTGGAACATCCTGTGGTTAAAATTATTCCATATACCACTCCTAGGTCTATTTCTAAAAATGATTATGGAAAAAGGAAAAGAACCTATATGTTCTAAAATATTCATAGCATCTCTCTTTGTGGTGGCAAAGAACCAGAAATTTCAAGGCCATCTGTCAGTTAGGGAATGGCTGAAAAAGTTGTGATACATGATTGTGATGGAATCCTACTGTGTTATGAGAAATGATGAGCTTGGTGATCTTAGAAAAACATGGATAGACTTGCATGAAATAATGGAGAGTGAAATGGGCAGAACCAAGAGAACACTGTACACAGTAACAACAGTATTGTTTTAAGAACAACTTTTGAGTGAATAAGTCATTTTGACTATTATAAATACCCCAATTAACCATAAAAGACATAGGAAGGAAGATGCTGTCTGCATCCAGAAAAAGAATTGATAAATAGAAGTATATATATAGAATGATTTTACATATATATATGTATATACATATGTATATTTGTGTCTAGTGGTAGCCATCTCTAGGGTGGGGAGGCAAGGGAGAAAAAGAAAAAAAATAAATTGACATGATAACTTTATTATATATTTAAAAGGAATAGCAAGTTATACATAACAGATTCGCAGTTTCATGTGTGATCATCTTTTTAAAAATTATACTATATTATGGAAATGCTTGCTTTATTCTACAAATTAAAAATAAATAAATAAATAATTTTTAAAATTGTTTCAAAGAAGTTACAAAACAACCTGACTATATACTTGCTTGCTGGCATGAAATGGAGGGCAGTTCCCACATAGAAGAGCTTATGCTAAATTTAGGTTCTATAATCTCATTACTTCATTCTCTAGATATGGCAAAGAGGTCAAACTCATCTTTAAAGGGGTGAGAGGGGTGGAGGAGAATTAGATCAAAACCATATTCAGGGACTCCTCTCTGAGGCAGGCCTGGGCGCAACAGATAGTCAAACACTTTTATTAAATGCTTCTATGTGCCAGTCACTGTGCCAAGGTCTGGAATACAAAGAAAGTCAAATACATAAAAGGTTACTACAATAGATGGGGCTTGAATTGATGAGGGCCTGCACCAAGGTAGTGGATATCTGAACAGAGAGAAGGGGACATATAAGGGAGATGACGTGAAAATAAAGATGTCAACATTTGACAACAGATTAGATATGTGGAGGGGGAGGATGGGGGAGGGAACAAGCATTTATTAAGTACTTTTTACATGCTAGACACTGTGCTAAGTGCATTGCAAATATTGTCTCATTTGATCCTTACCACTGCCCTGAAACATAAGAGCTATTATGACCCCCATTTTATAGGTAAGGATACTGAGATAGACAGAGGTTTAAGTGACTTGCCCAGGGTCACACAGCTAGTATCTGAGACTAGATTTGAACTCAGATCTTCCTGAATCCAGGAATTCACTCTATTTGCTCTAGTCCCTGAGACATCTAGCTGCCTCTAGAAAAGTAAATGGTAGGGTTAACCTCAATCTAGTTGAGGTACAAGAAAGAGGGGTATTCTATGAAGAATGAGTTTTCACATGGAGGAGAAGGGATGGAGAGGACACACTATTCATGCATTGTGAGTTTGATGTTTAGGTATCATTTATTGAATACATTGAATGAAACTGATCTGACCTGGGTAAAATATTATAATTGAAAGGCTTCTGCATGAACACAATCAATGCAGTTAGCATAAGGAGGGAATTTTATTGAGGAAAAAAATCTTTGCATCAAATATTTCTGAAAAGTGCATTTAGGATATATAAGAAATTTAGAAGACCCATTTCCAAATAAGTGGCCAGTGGATATTATAAACAATTCTCAAAAGAAAGATTACAAACTATTAACAATCACATGAAACTTTATTCCATCAATAACAAGAGAAATTAAAATTAAAATAATTCTAAAGTTTCATCTCATACTTACCTAATTGAATAAAAGATGAAAATACTTTAAATTAGAAAGGTTACTGGAAGATAGCTCCTGCTATCTTTTTTATTAAATCACTTTTTAGTTTTCATTTAAAGTCAGTATTTTTTAACATTAATTCCTTGGTGAAGAATAAATTGACGACACAAAGGGATGTGTGTGGGGGTAAAGAAAGGGAGCCAAAAGAAGGGAAAATGACTAGTGGCTGCTCCAAGTCCAGACAAGCAGAGCAGCACCACAAGACAGAAGGAACTACACCCCTACCACTCTCCTGCATCCTGAAGCATTACCTCACTGTCGAGGGACAAGCACCATCCATGTTATTGGGGAAAAGGAACGTTTTAAGAAGAAATGGGAAAGCACAGGGAGCAAAAGCTCTAGCCAGCCTTCACAGGAGAAACTTGCCCTCAAGGCCACCTAAGACATCAAACTGGGATCAGACAGAAACATCTTTAAGAAGCAAGGATAATTGGGGCAGCCAGATGGCACGGTGGATAGAGCACTGGCCCTGAAGTCAGGAGGACCTGAGTTCAAATCTGGCCTCAGAACAAACACTTGACACTTACTAGCTGTGTGACCCTGGGCAAGTCACTTAACCCCAATTGCCTAAAAAAACAAAAACAAAAAAGCTAAATAAAGAAGTAAGGGTAATCTTCACCCCTCAGTCAGGTTTGCTTTCAAGAAACACACACTGGGCCAAAGGCCAACGCAACATACAGAAACATTTGCTTTGCCACACTTCCACAAGCACCTACACAGGCTGAAGGGGATTGTTACAGTAAAAGCAAAAATTTTAAATTTAAATTTGAGATATCACTGAAGCACAACCTTAGACAAGAGTCTTCTGTTGTTGGTAGGACTGTGAATTTGTCCAACATTCTAGAAATAAAATTGAAATTATGATCCCCCAAAAGTGAATAAAATGACCATAGCTTTTGACCCAAAGATCCAATAGGCATATACCTCAAGAAGGACAAGAAAAACCGGTCTCATATAAACCAAAATGTTAATAACAGCACTTTAGGGAAAGCAAGTTACTTGAAATAAAATGGGGACCCATCAATTGGGGACTGACCAAACAAATTTTGGTACCTAAATGAATTATTACTGTTCCTGATACTCTATATATCCAGTTGAATTGTACCAGCAAAATCAGTGTCTCCCAATGATTAACATGGCAAACACTGTAGGAATTGATATAAAGAATAGTGGACAGAACCAGGAAAACAATACGTATGATATCTTCATTGATATAAACTGAAAGAGAAGATGGCAGATCAGAGGCAACCTAGATGAACTCTTTCAACATTCCCCTCCAAACAACTGTAAAATAACACTTCACATCAAATTTTGGAGCAACAGAGCCAACAAAAAAGTCATGGTGAGATATTTTTCTGGCCTAAAAAACTTAGGAGGTCAACAGGAGAAGTCCCTGGTACCAGAGAAGGGACCGGTCTAAAGCTTAGGCACATGATGGCACCAACAACAGTGGCCAACAGGCAGCAGATTTGGGAGCTCCCAGCCCAGGGATGGTAAGGGGGTCAGACAGCTAGTCAGAAAGAGATGACAGGGGGGCCTTTGCTGGCAATGAACACAGCCAACACTGATTGGCAACTCTATTGCCCATACTCATTTCTAGGGTAGAGAGGAACACTGATGGTCAGTCACAAGGGAGCAGGGGCTCAGTTTCAGTTCCAAGACAAAGAAGAGGGCTAGTGCTTGCACCTGCAGGGAACAAGGGGCCCTTCTTGGGTAAAGGCCAGGGTATAGACAAGGAAAGCAGTGCCCACAGCTTTTCCAGCAGAGATCATTGTGCATGGTAACAGCATTGTTGTAATGATAATCAACTGTGAAAGACTTGGCTACTCTAATCAATACAATGATCCAAGACAATTCCTAAGGACTCATGATGAAAAAATGTTATCTGCCTCCAGAGAGAGAACTGATAAACTCTGAGTGCAAATGGAAGTATAATTTTCTCACTTTTTTTGCTTTTTTTTTTGCAATAGTTAATATGGAAATATGTTTTGCATCATTTCACATGGATAATTGATATATTGCTTGCCTCAGTGGGAGAAGAAGGAGGTAGGAGGGAAGGAGAAAATTTGGAACTCAAATTTTAATAAGAAAAAAATGTTATGAATAAATATTTTTAAATTTAAAGTTAAAATTAAATCCAACCTTCTGAATATATATGGATGTGTGTATGTATAAATTGAAAGAACATTTTGAAACTGAACACTGTGTTATTACAATGACCAATTCTGGCCCTGGAGAAGAACTGAGAAAATCTAACTTCCTTCTTTCAATGGCGAGTTGAAGAACCATGAGTGTAGAATGTTGCATATGGTATTATTCAGGGTCAACGTGTTGTTTGCTTTTGCTGAACTGTTCAAATTTTTTTAAATCTTTTTTGCAAAGAAAGTCTTCTCTGGTAGGTGAGGGAAAGAAGGATAGATTCTGAAACGAATGTGATTGCAAGACAAATAGCAACAAGTTAAAAATATTGCCTATGGTACAGGGATTATCTCAAGTGAAGAAGTGATTTCTCCAGACTTTGGATAGAAGGCCAACATGATTTTCATCTAGAAGCAGAAAAAAGATGATAAAGGGAAAGGAAATAAATTTCTTTCATTATCTTCATGGGAGCCAAAAAATTGAAATATTTGAACTATAAAGTATGGTCAACAAGAAAACTCCTCTCTCTTTTCCATCCTAATTATAAAACAAGAAAATTTTCCTTAATGCCTTATAGATACTTACAATCTAAAATCTAGACATTCCCTTAAAGAAAATTTATAAAAAATTTGGTAGGGGTTTAGGGATATAGTGCCTTGCGGACTACTCTTTTCCTTAAATTCCCTTTTCTCCTATTTATCTCTCTTGGCAGTATTTATTTGCACTGTTGCCTTGTCTGAATCTTGATTACCACTCCTTTTTTTAAAAAACAGATTCAGCTGAAGTATAAAAAATCCTATTCTACCTCATTTTAATGTTATATGCACCTTTATGTTTTGTGTCTTTCTTGTATACAGCACATTGTTGGGCATTGTTTTATGATTCATCATACCACCTTTTTGTGTTTCTTAGCAAGTTTATTCCATAAATGTTTAGAACAACTAGGGTTGCTCCTTTTGTTCTTCTTATAATCAAATTATGTTTTTAAAAGAAAGAAGGAAAGAAAGAAGGAAGGAAGGAAGGAAGGAAGGAAGGAAGGAAGGAAGGAAGGAAGGAAGGAAGGAAGGAAGGAAGGAAGGAAGGAACTAAGTATTTGTAGCAGTTTATATTGCTTGGAAGAATCTGAATCCCAGTCTTCTTTCTCCCCTTTTAACCTAGAATAAAATCGGCGTTTTGGCTTCCTATTTTCTTAGAGGTGGTTTTCTTTTTTCTTTTCTTTTAATCATTGATTTGCAGCTATAGTTTGTTTACTGGGGATAAATTTCTAATACTCTGTTTATACAGTGGAATTGTTCTAGCAACATTAGTATCTACTAATGATTAACTAATGAGTTCTTTAGTTAATCATTAGTAGATACTAATGTTGCTAAAACAACGATTTTCACCCAAGATCAATATTAATGTTCTATATGACTGCAGCCAGTTGCAATAACACTATTTTTGCCATTTGAGGGGCTTTTACATGAAAATGGATATGGACCTATGCCTTCTCTCTACCAAAAATCTCTTAAAATGTACATTATGACCATCGGTTATTTACCTACAAAACGGCAAAAGTTTATCATCACTACCATATCTAAGAAAGTCCTTAAACACAGTAATATATTTTCCCTGCTGACCTCCCTGTGATGCCTGTGTGAAGCATAGAGACAAAGAAAGTTTAGACTAATTGAGACTTTATTTTTCTTTCCTTCCTTACACTTTTCATACTTCCTTTGTTTCTAATCCCAGCACTACTTTTACTTAGAATTTCTCATTCTGCTGGTCGTAGGGGCAGCCCCAGATAGTTTTATATCACTTTGATTTGATCTTTTAGAAATGATTCCATTGTGTGTGTGTGTGTGTGTGTGTCTGTGTGTGTGTGTGTGTAAATCTAACACCCATGATATGTTTTCTTAACTCCTCCTGAGCCATCCATTCCTAGCTTATACTATTTCATTTCCTTTATACTCATGGTCTCTATATTATTAGTATACCTTCATAATACATCTTAGGTTGATACCATTACTAGACACCTCATAGTGACTACTGGGTAGTTTCCTAAAATTGTCTAGTCAGCTTTTATTTATTTATTTATTTATTTATTTATCTATCTATTTATTTATTTATTTAGCTAGGCAACAGGGTTAAGTGATTTGCCCATGGTCACACAGCTAGTAAGTGTTATGTGTCTGAGGCCAGATTTGAACTCAGGTCCTCCTGACTCCAGGGCCAGTGCTCTATCCACTGTGCCACCTAACTGCCCCTCTAGCCAGCTTTTAGATCCTAACAAAGTGACTATTTTTATTTTCTGTAATCTACACAGTTTAATCTTTAAGATTTTTTTCTATTCCTTCTTTAACAACAATAAATAAGTTATCTATAATTTCTCTTGATTCCTCTTAAATTTTAAAATTACCGAAGAATATACTTTTCAGTTTCCATTATTCTCATTCAGTTGACATTTTTTAGTGGCAGGGTCATATTTCTATGCAATATTTATAACACTTTTTAAAGTGCCTAGTGAATTCTGCATATTAACTATTGAGGAATGAGAGAGAGAAGGAGAGGGAGGTAGATTGAGGGAGGCAAAGAGAGAAGAGGAAGAACAAGAGGAGAAGGAGGAAAGAAAAGGAGGAGGAGGAGAAGGAGGAGGAGGATGACAAAAAGGAGGAGGAAGGAAGGAAGGAAGGAAGGAAGGAAGATACTTTTCCTCTCAAATAAACATCTTACTAAACACAATTTTTTTTCATCCTTTCCTCTTTAGCAAATTTTTGTACTTTCTTTGGGGAGGACAATGACAGTGAGTTCTGATTATCTGATGATGTCATGTTAGCTTCTTTCTTAGTTTGATGAAAGAACTAGTTTTCCTGGGTTGGTTCTGAACTTCAATAGAATTAGATTTTATTTACTAACTTATTATTAAAGTTCAGATTGTATATAATCCCTATACTGATCTAGAAATAACATAAAAGGATAAGATAAAAATATAAAATAACGAGACTTTAAAAAAACACAACATATCAAGAATACCAGTAGATATTAACTTTGGAAGTCTATATACTCATTCTAATCATATTACCATTGCTCAAAACTCGGAGGTTTTCAGGGAAGTATCATGGCAAGGTCAAACAAGAACTGAACCTCAAGTTAAAAGCCCTGGCTTTGGATGCCTACCCTACTATTTGTTACTTTTGTCACTTTGGGTAGTTTACCTTATCTTGATGAATCTCCATTCTTTACCTGTTAAAATGAAGGAGTTGGGCCAGACATTCTTCCCAACTATGAATTTTTCATCCCTTTTATAGGTCATGCAAACAAATCTTCATAGTTTTGACTTATGACTTTTTAAACCTTAGTTGCTACTACTTAGCTTGCTCATCGCCACATTTAACAAGTTTGACACTAAATTTCATTGGGCAGATTCAGAAAAATTAAATCCACCTCAAAAAATTAAGACTAGCAACTATCAAAGATGGGGACTGGATCTGTGATTTCAATGGTATAGGGAACTCCCAGTTAAGGAAATTCTTTTTACCAGCATGGGTCAATACCTTTTCTGCACCTGAAAGTCTGAGACAGTAGTCTAGAAAACTGAAAGATTAGATAGCTTACCCATGGTCACGCATTCACTGGATATAATAGGTGAGACTTGAACCCAGGTTTTCTTTGTTTTGAAGTTTATAATATAGCCACCATGTTGGGCTACTTCTCAAGGTCTGAAGGTGATCCTTAGACGTTTCTAAGTAGGTTCTCAAGAACAGAAGTATAGTTGGACACAAGGTCACTATTTTGAAGGGAGTAACTAATATGCATAAGTTAAGCATGTTCATTAAACAATCACATTATTTCACAGTAATACATCACAAAACAATTCAGAATTCAAGTCAATCTTCACTGTATATTGTACTTGTGACATTTTAAAAGTTCAAGAAGCATGATTTCTGGGTAATTAATTATTTTATTAATAATGCTAACATTTTATTAACAAAAGGAATGGTCATTTGGCTATTTCTCTTGGACCAAAGATAACTCATGGTGGTGGACTCACATATGCCCTTGAAAGAGTTAGTGTTCCTGAGGGTGGGAATCAACTCTAATTGGTTAACAATTAATAAGAGAATGAATATTACAATGAAAGGTGGATCTATTCTGATGAAGGGCTTAGGGGTTTAATTTTGATTATGTCATTTACTTCTAAATAACCCCCAATCTTGGGCAATCTAATCAAAGAATTTATCCCCATTCAAACCTGAGTAGAACTCAATGGGCAGGAATTCACTTAGATAAGATGGTCTATGTGGGGTAAATTTTTGGCAGAGATCAGTAATGTCCTTCAAATGCTGGGCTTCAAGCAAGAAAATAGGATGGGGAAAACAGCTGTATCTCCCACATAATTGGTTATTAATAATAATTTCTCTCAACACTAACACAAATTCATCACTTTCTGCACTGAACCATTAATCCAAATATAATTTGATCATTTTTTTAATATGGAAAGTAAATTAAAACAACAGATTTCAGGGAACAAGTTTGTTTTAATTCAACATTACATTCCTTGGTAGAATTCCTATAATCTCTACCTGGAAATGTTGGTATTAATTAAGAGGCAAATATGTTTTCCCATAAATTGACAGTTTGGAAAAGATAAAGTTCAAGTATATTAAAAAAGAATCCAGCAAAATCAAATTCAAAACAGAAAAAAAAATAAACCTTTAAATCAAGTAAACACTAGCTGTGTTGATACCAAGTTATTTATTAGTAAATAAGTTTGGTGTGATAACTTCAAAGCAAGGCTCAAAATGCTTGTATCACAATTTCAGTAATTCAAAAATGAAAAGACAAATATCATACACCTCAAAACGTTATCAGCTTACGTATATAAAGTTAAGACAGGGGTTTTCAGGTGGCATGGTACATTGTGTATAATTATTACAGTTTGTACCAATTAAGAAAATTAAAACAGTTAACAAAATACCCAGGCTATCTATTGTCCTGCAAAGTTAGAAGAAAAGCCTACTTTATCACCTGAGAGTAATTATATACAGCCTAGTGACTGGCAGTTTATTTAAAAGGTTAAGAAAGTCCTAGTGGCCAGAATTAAGCAAATAATTCTTTGGTATAAGTACCAGAGATTTCTTGAAAGAACAAGATATATAAATAATCTTCATAAACTTTTAGCAAATGCAAAATATGAATGATAGTACCAAATAGCATTTTATCAGCATTGCAAATAGATTGGCACATGCATTCTCTTACCTCATATGAATAACTCAGATAATTTCTATCCACACAGGCACATGCATAACCACATGCATACAACGTCTACTTGAATGGGCCACTACAAATCTTAAATTCAATCTCAGCCATGGTGTTAACAAAACACAATTCACTATCATGTTAGAAGCTCACTTTGTAGAGTCTCATCTATTTTGTTGTGCTCCTAAATATCATTCAGTGGCAGGCAATTATGCCCCTGAAAGTACGCAGAATATACATCAGTGTACCTCTTTCAAGATTTAAAAACAAACAAACAAACATTACTTAGCTGTATTTCTTTTTCTCAGAAGGGAATAATTATAATGACTCTAGGCCTTCTGAGCCCATGTAATTTGCCTGTGAAAATAGTGAAGGAACAGGCTTTTCTTCAAGTACTAGACTCATCAATCACCTTACTAGCAGGTGAATCACATCCTCTACCACCTTCAGCTTTTGAAGCTGTGTGAAAAAAGCCATTCCAGTTTGAATTACCCACATTTTCTCCACCCAACAAAAATCTACATAGAAGGCTGATGGGGAAGATAGGCGAATGGAAATCCTTATCATCATTTACTCCTGAGAAAAAAGTAGAAGAAATTTTATTCTGTTTCAGAAGGTTGGAAAATTTTCCCAACATTTGGGTTCACCAAAGGAAACTTCTCATCCAGAGTGGTTTGTTATAGTTACTTGAATATTCTGATTAACTGAGTTGCTATGTATAACACACAGAGCTTACTAATTTTCAAGAAATCATCATATTGTAAGGGCTTACTAAATGTTTATTGATTGATTGATATAAAACCACACACAGCATTAAGGTTGAACCTAATTGGATCTTTGATCATTTAGAAGTTGTTCCTTGATATTGCAGGGCCTCTAAATCATAACTACAATCTGCTTCCCAAAATCCTGTACTGCAGATACAAGAAGAAAGGGAATGTATTTTTAATAAATATAACAAAAAAGCATAGAATGTTAGCACTGGAAGAGACATTTAAGATCATTTGGTCCAATTTCCTCATTTTGCAGATGATAATTCCCTGATACTGGTTTAATTATCATTTGTCTCATTCACATAGAAGCAGATAAGAGGTGGAAATTGTATTACTTTAAATTATTAATCCAATTGGAATAGAGAATCATAGCTTTAGAACTGGAATGGATCTTAGACTTCACCTAGTTTGCCCCCCTCATTTTACAGATAAGGAAACAGAGGTCCATAGAGGTAAATGATTTGTCCAAGGTCACACAACTAGTTAGTGACAGAGCAAGGACTTGAACTAAAACTCTTTAAATTCAAACTCAGTGTTCTTTCTAAGGATTCTTAGTAAATGGAAGATTTTCTTATCAGGAAGTAACATTACAACACTCAGATGGTTCAAAAGATTCTGCCAGTTGAGGCATATCCTCCAATACATGGATCAAAACTCTTCTACACTTTGGTAGCTCTACCACCATAAGTTACTGGGCTCGTCTGAAATTGATCATCTTCTGGCCCACATTCTGGTAATGAGATTCAGTGAGCTTAGCTAGCCTGCTCCTCAGATCGTACATAAACAATCTATTGTTGAAACCATACTTAAATCCCATCGAGCTCCATGGACCTGCTCTGCTACCCCAAGCTTAAGATGTCAGGATTTTCTCCATGCCACAATGGTGTCCTGCAGTAGAACTTTTGGGGGAAAAAAAGGGTAGTAAGTAACAAAACAAAAAAAGTACACAGTGCCCTTTGTGTGAACTGTCGCCCTGATTAGGTACTCATCACCATTCTCTACCTGACAAAATTCTCTGACCGTTCCTTCCTCACCAGTGCTGGAGATGGTTAGAATCCTCCTCCAGTACACAACTTTCCTCACAGCAACCAGGAACTCCTACTTCCCGTGCTGGTGCAGGAGAAAAGGAAGGCAGAGGCTCTAATTCTGAGGGAAAGGTTAGACAGGGAGGAGGAGTGATCCAAGAACCCTGAATTGGAATTCACAATAGATTTCCACAGAGAAACAATGGGTAGGTAGATTCTATACTATTATTAGTTCTATAATTCATCAGTATTATGGATGGAATAGGATTTTACGGGTTATACCGATACTTTAATCATCACTTATAACATTGATTCTTTAGGGAAAATGTATTTTGAGTTTCAAGTAAGTTATTTATTAGGCAAACTTCTAGAACATGATTTGCTCCTAAGTTGGAACTATCTGTATAAAATGATTAAAGGAAGTGGCCACAGTAATAACGCCACATAGCCACTGGGTAACTCCAATAGTTAGTTGACCTACTCTCAAACACATATAAAACACAAACAAGCAAATTACAATATTAAGAAACTGGGGAAGTGATTGAATTGAACTATTCTCTTCCCAAACAGATTTGGCTTCAATAGATCAAACACAGATTCACGTGGTGATGCTGAATTCATATAGTACTTGGAAAAAAGCTGAAGAACTAGAAATACTAGCTATTAAAAATCTCAAATAGGGACTAAGGTTGGTGTCAGAAGCTGAGGATAATAATGTCAGTCTGGGGCTAAATATGGCTTTGAGGTTTGGGACCATATAGGTACAAAGATGAGAAAGAGAAGTTACAATATGGTGTCGGGAAGCAGTTCGACCCAACCTGTTTAGTATCAAATGAAATCAAAATCTTGATGAAAACATTTTAAGGACTTTGAGATGTCCTGGAAAAAAACACAGAAAACAAAAATAGAATTCAATCACCTTACAAAGTTCATTGTTAGGTTCTTTAGACTCATGCAGCACTTTTTTTTTTCAGGCAGCACTTCTTAAACTATGGGTTGCGACCGCACAGTTTAAGAAGTGCTGAAGGAGTCTCAAGCGGAAAAAGTTCAAGAAACCTTGCTTTAGAGGAATATAATTACATAAGTTTCATGGATTCTTATTTAAATTTTGGATTTATTTTTAGATTACAATTGAAGCTTAACTGAAAATGATATTTTTAACTACATCATATTAAATAATTGCTAATGCTAGAGTGAATTGGGATAGTCTAGCCTAGAAGATCCAATTCAATTAACTTAAAACATTTTTCAAAAATTTGAGGAATTTTGCAATTGCACATACTCTAAGTATAACTAGATACAAAGGCCTTTCCTTTGGTTTCAATCTCCCTTATAGCTCTGATGCTTTTGATAGTTTGAAAAATGTCCTCATCCTTGAAAAACTCTTCTCCCCTGGCTTTTCTATTGCCTTATTTCTATTGCCTAAAAATAACCTTATTTTTCTTTTACTTCCATGACTGAGAATCAATCACAGAATTTTATGTTTGAAGGGACCTCAATGACCATATAATTACACTGATTCATCAAAAGGAATTACCATTACAACATCCCCACTGTATCCCCATATTCCCACCATCTTGACTGTTCTTGAAGACATCTATCTATTGGGGAAACTCAGTACCTTCCAACATAGCCTATTCTGCTCATGAAAAACTATAATAGTTTTTCTTGACATCAAATCCAGTTCTACGTCCGCAATTTATTAGATTGTAAGTTCCTTGAGGGCAGAGACTGTCTTTTGCCTCCTTTTGCATCTCCAGCACTTAACATAGTGCTGACACAGTAAGTGCTTAATAAATGTTTATTGATTGATCATTGGAACTTCTACCTTTTACTCCTAATTTTGTCTTAATCAAGTCTAATCTCTCTTCCACAAGAAGCCTAGCACATGATAAGTACTTAATAATTTTTAAATTATTTATGCTTTATGCGTTCATCTTTGATGATAAAACTTCTGGGATAACACAAATAAATTCTGAACTTGTGTTTTTTTTTTTCAAATCGATAAACAAAATTTATTCAAAATGCCTGTGTTCTGGAAAAAAAGTGTTGGTATAATACCTAGTGGTTCAATGACAGAGTATTAACTTGTATTTACATTCTAAAATATTCTTTAAGAGAAAATATGTTCAAGGTAAGATATTGCAACCTTTTAAGGACATGATATAAATTTTGTTTATCCACCTGGATTTCATAAAATTTTTAATCTTCATTTGTTATATGAAGCCTTAACAATTAGCCTTCTTTGGTTCTGAGAGATTAAGGGGAAAACTGTCTCCACTATTTCATTAGTTCAGGTGGTAGATATTAAGTTTCCTTTCCTCTTTATTTCTTAGAATTAAATGTCTTAAGGCAGTGTAAAGGAGAAAAGAGGAATTTCCTGGCTATGGTTCAAAATTTCTGGATTTTCTATCTTGTCTCTAAGCTACCACAGTCAGACCCTTCAAAAATCCCCTCCACCTAAATGAGAGGATTGCATTAGATGATCTCTTATGTTTTGCCAGCTCCAAAATACTATGATTAAAAGAAAAGTTTGTTCCTTCAAAATAGAAAACTCATGCTCCAACGCAAAAGTTGGATATTCAACAAAACTAGCTTTGGAAAAGTGGTTTTCTCTTCAAACTAGCCATCTTGAATATCAGAAATAAAAATCTCATTTGCCTCTGGCAAAACTGATTGATGTAACTTTTGGAAAAGGGTGGAGAGGAAATTTTAGTACATGTCAAATCCGTAACTGAATGATTATAAGAAAGAAATGGGATATGTGTGCAATATATTTACTGATGTCAAATACATTGCAGTTAATATTGCAAGAAATGTATGTATGTATGTACATACACACGCACACACACACACATATGTTGAGATATACTGTTCAAAGTATGGAAATGGGAAATAAAAGAAGCCAGCTCACTCCATTCACAAAGTCATCATCACTACCCATAAAGACAAAAAAAAAATCCCATGCAGTGTTTTCTTCATGGTCAAGTAACACTCTAAAATTTAAATCCAAGAATCATTATAAATATAAATGGATTGATATTGGCTAAATTGAATGATAACTGGTAAAGATGAAATTGATGATGGCTACTGCTATGTAACAACACATTCTTTTACTTGTATACCAAATGTATACCAACATTTTCATTATCATGAAAAATTATTGCCTTATTATAAATTCAGTAGCTGCAATAGTTCACACACATAGATTCTAGAACTGATCTGCACAACTTGGCAGCAAGTAGGAGCCAAAATTAAAATAGGATAGACTTCTTCAGGACACAGATAGGTTTTTAGTGGCTTGCCTTCTAAGTAAAGGTATAATTAATGATTAAACTATTTTGCAAATAAACCATATTTTTAAAAAGGGAAATTTCAATTAATATCAATCAATTACACATTACTTAAGAATCTTATTTATCATGAAATCACATTAATGTTAAAAAATTACTTTGCTATATAGTACAAGTTTTAATACATTTTTCAGGTTTTCTTACTGTTTACATTTAGCTAATGGGACATGTTACACTTCTTGTCAGCAATCAGTTTATCATACTCTGGAATCATGTTTGAAATCTATTTCTTTAGAATCTAAAAACTAACCTTAGTAGCTCTTCATTTTCTGAGTTTACTTTCTTGAAAAACCACTGTTTCCCACAGAGATTCTTCAACAATTTGGATGCTTTAATTTGTCCAATTAAATGTCCAAGGTGTCCAATGTGCTTAAGTCAGGATGTTTTGATTCAAAATGGTGACAAAGATTTCATTCTTTCGGAACAGTTATTACTTCTTGGTAAACAAAGCACAATATTTTGTCTCTTGTGTAAGTAAACAAGTATATATTTGTCCACTCCAAATTAAACACTCTATGTTCTGATTTGATCTTCTGTTTCTTTTTATCACCCATTTTACAAAGTCAACCCCAAAACTTTAATGTTAGAACCAAAAAAATCTACATAGCAACTGCTCACATACAAAGAAATACTGAACTCAGTGTCTGACCTTGGAGAGAGCACCAGACATTCATGTAACTTGGAGGGCAGCCGAGCGGTGAGGGAGGGGAAGGAGCCCTCGTTCTGTTGCCTCTCATCAAATAACTGGCATCGGCGTGTGGCTGCGCTCACTTTTTCCCTATTCAATGCCAGCAATGACCAAAAACACAGCAAAATATGGCTATCGCTCCTCTCAGACTAGAGACAGACTGACAATGGTTGGTTGCCGGGGGTCACATGACAAATGGGAGAGAATGTGCAGTGGCAACCCACCCACCAAGTTACATGACAGACACAGTAGTGACTAGTGGAAGGCAGGTTAAGCAGGGCACCAACAAATCATTTGTTACATCTTTACTTTTTTTTACATCCTCTACATTTTTCATGGGCCACACAAAATCCTTTGGCGGGCAGCAAGCAGACCATGGGCTATATGTTGTGTAGACCTATTCTAGAACAATCCAAATCCTGATGCTTTTTCTTCAGTATATAAACATTTATCACTTTTGTTGTTGTTCAGTCATTTCAGTCATCTCTAACTGACTCTTGGTGACCCCATTTGGGATTTTCTTGGCAAAGATACTGAAGTGGTTTGCCATTTCCTTCTCCAGTTCATTTTACAGATAAGGAAACTGAGGCAAACAGGGTTAAGTGACTTGCTCAGAGCCACATAGCTAATAAATGTTACATTTGAACTCATAAAGATGAGTCTTCCTGATTCCAAGCCCAGTGCTCTATCCACTACACCCCCTAGCTATCCATTTATCACTTGCAGAGCTGTGGTATATGACTGTAATGAGATATTATTGTGCTATAAGAAATGATGAGCAGGATGATTTCAGAAAAAACCTGGGAAGACTTACATGAACTGATGCAGAGTGGAGTGAGCAGAACCAGGAGAACACTGTACATAGTAACAGCAATATTGTATGATGAACAACTTCCTTAGCAATCATTGTATTGCTAAGACAATCCCAAAGGACTTGTGATGAAAAATGCTATTTCCAGAGAAAGAACTGATGGTGTCGGAATACGGACCAAAGCATGCTATTTTTCACCTTTTTTCTTTTTTTGGTTGAGTTTTCTTCTACAAAATAACTAATATGGAAATATGTTTTACATGATTGTATATATATAACCTACATTATATTGTTTGCTGTCTCAGAGAGAGAGGGGAGAAAGAGAGTGAGGTGTAGAATTTGGAACTCAAAACTTTAAAAATATCCAAATGTTAAAAATTTATTTTACATGTAATTGGGAGAAAAATAAAATGTAATTTTTTTAAAAAGTTATTCCATTTATCACTTACTCAATTATTATGATACATTAGAGGTCAAATCAAATCCAATCTCTCTTCCAGAATACATTAAGAAAATAATAGCACTTACTTCCTTTGTATATTTCCTGGTATTCTAATAAGAACTATATCAATTTATGATTTATGAGAACAGTTGAAGATAAGATACTGTTTTAGGGATTTATGCAATTGCTGAGTTGTTTTTATGTTTCAAGATAAGAAGGAAAATACCGTATAAAATTGTAAATATATGCATGGTGTCTATTCTCAGATTCTTATTCTTCCTTCCCACTTTTCCTTCTTCTCCTTCCACCCACCCCACATACCCTTAACTCACAGAAACTTGATCTTTTAGTAAGACTTCTTTTAAGTGGTATGAAAATAAGGAAAACAATTCTTAGTTAATCCTGACAGATTTCTATCATTTCTTTAAATTCAGCATGTATACGGAGTGTGTCCTGTTTCTTCAACTTAAGAATGACATGATTCACAGAATACTTTTCCAAAATTGGCAGGACAACTTCCAGCAGAATTTACATTAGGATGATAGCTAATAGTTTGTTAGTCAGATAAAGGCACACTTTCTTGTTCTTAAAAAAAATCAGAAGATGAATTTCTAGGCAGTTCTGGAGGTAAATATAGCCCAGCAAAGAAATGCAGCTAGAATGCTAAATAACAGTAACGTGGCTATGAAATTTACTTTTGATATCAACTGGTAACATTTCAGTCAAATCACCTATTTGTTATCCTTCAGGGAACATAACTGATCAATGCTACATGATAATGAGCAATTGAATCATTATGCTCAAGTTTTTCTTCAGTTTAACATTCTAATCCATCAATGAAAACAAGATAATACATCTTTGTTTATAAAGATATTCACATAAGAAGAATCAACAAACTACTTTCATACTCATGCTATATTTTCAACTCCTTGGAAGAAGATACTCATTTATCCATGCATTTATTAGAGGAGTATGGTATAGTGGAAAGAATACTAGATTGGAAGTCAGAAAACCTAGGTTTGAATACTGGCTCTACACTATTAGCTAAATGAAGTTGGACAAATCCCTTAAACACTCTGGGTCTTAGTTTCTTCATCTGTGAAATTAGCATAATGACATTTGTACTGCCTCCCTTACAGAGTTGTTTTGAGGGTAGCACTAGTGAAACACTAAATATATACTTTGTTGTTGTTGTTGTTGTTGTTGTTGAGTAATTTTAGTTGTCTGACTCTCCATGACCCCATTTTGGGGTTTTCTTGACAAAGAAACTGGAATGGTTTGCCTTTTCCTTTTCAAGCTCATTTTACAGATGAGGAAACTGAGGAAAACAGGGTTAAGTGACTTGCCCAGGGTCACAGAACTGGTAAGTGTCTGAAGTCAGATTTGAATTCAGGAAGATGAATCATCCTGACATCAGGTTGTTGATGAGAGAGTGATTATTTCTTACATTTCTTAAATATCTTATAATGCTTAATATTAGGAATAATGTATGGCCAGGGGGAAAAAATGGGCCAATCATGTGACAAGAGCAAAGGATAACTAATGAAAAGGCAATATTTTTCATTGGTATTCATGAAATTTCAGAACTGAACAAAGGCCCCCAATAAACTGGGGTGTCTGTTAGGATTTACGGAAGGATAAAGACAAGACAGCACTTCTCAGGGTGAATGTTATGGATGCATTGTTGTAGGAAGAACCTGTGTAGACAAGACCACAGATCTATCAAGGTACTGAAGCAATTGATTGATTATCTGTACCTGAGACATATTTTCTTGCATCTAATCTAAATCTATTTTATAATAAGAGGTTAAACAAAATTATGAAATTGGGCTAGAGAATTTCTATGGTTTTTTTCTGAACTAAGATTCTTTAGCTCTGTGATTCTCATTTCTTTTGGTTAATTTCATTTTTCTGAGACTCATTTTCTTCATCTATAAAATGGTGGACAAGATGACTTCTAAGAAAAAAGGTTAGTTCTAATTCCAATACTATTATTTCAACTTTTTGTTTTAATATTACTAGTTAATATGTTATCTCCATAGAATTTGCTGGCATTTCAAACCAAATCACATCCCAAAATTAGATTTCATACTAAACTAGATACTTAGATATTTCAGTGAAACTTCAATGAATCTGTTATCTGTTGATGGAGATCCTTTCCTCTACTCCATGTAGGCCAGTTGCATTCTAAAATTATGCTAACCATATTACCAAACAAAATCCTTTTGCTAAGAAAAGAATGCCTCTCCCCACCTTGCTTCCATGGATGCTGAAGGCCTAGATATATTTATAGCCTAAAAAATATTTGGTCAATTTTTTGGCAAATTAAAGAAATATTAAAATGAGCTGTAAAATACAATTAGATGGAAAACCACAAACAACAAAACTTCATATGAAATATCTCACTAAATGTAAGTAGAATCTAAAGCCATATCTTTTCATTAAAAAACTGAAGAAAATAAAAAATATTCTTTGTTCTGTTTTTTGGTTTGAGATGCAAGATTTCTGAATTTTCCTCACTATTGCCTTTCAGAGCAAAAAAAAAAATCTTTGTGAAAGAAAAAAAAGCTTTGTGTTTCAACTATTGCTTCTTGATGTTACTCTAATGATATATGCCTATTAAATATGACTATAAATATTTAAAATATTAATGGTTGTGTTAGTCATTATGAATAGCTTTATGAGCTCACTAAAAGATGTAAGTGTTATATACTTTGGTTCCCAAAGGAGCAGTGGATAAAGTCAGTGCAACAAAGGGGACCTTTAACGTGTATTCATTCATTTGTGACAAATGAAGGCTGTGTCAGTAATGGATACTAAATCTAGTTTATTTTAGTGAGTAAAATGTATAGCACAGAGATGGCAATATGTAAAATTACTCCATTTACCTGATCCCTATTAGATTAAAAAGGGACCCATACTGTCTTAGAATCATTTGTATAGCTTTAAATTCAAGTTAAATTGTAGTGGGTTTTGATATTTAGTCAGTGAGGCAAAGAAAAAGAATGTACGTAATTGGTTATTCAGAAGACCAACCAATCGAACAAGTTTTGTTTTTCTTTTCTTCATTTTGTCTTTTCATTTTTTTATATTTCTCTGTTTTTATTCTCTTCTCTTTGTGCATATTTCTTTTTCTGTTTCTGGCTCTGTTTTTCCATCTCTCCCTGCCTCTCTCTGTGTTTCTGTCTCTGTCTCTCCTCTTCTTTTCTTCACTGTCCTCCTCTCCCTTCCCCATCTCTACTTTCCTTTTCTCTTATATCATTTCATATTTCTTATAAATATATATTTTATAATATATTATGTATCATATGTCACAATATATGATATACAATATATATTATATAAATATAAGACTATATCTTATATTATTATATGAATATATCTTATTATATATTTCTCTTATATGATTATATATTTCTCTTATATCTCTTATATAGGGTTTGTTTTTTCATATTCTAGAAATCATTTTTGCAAAAAGACACCACCTCTGCTATTCTCCTCCACTTTTCCCCACTACATACACACGATTTTCTTCCCACTAACTTCAATATGATATCACCAGAGCCATAAAATCCAAATCTAAGCATCTCCAAAAATAATTTGACATGATTGAATGATGTACTGAGTCTAACAAGAAGAATCTGATAGAGATAAAAGTAAAGTCATATACTAAGGTTAAAAAAAATAAATATCAAGTGTAAATAGCAATTGTTGGGGCAGAGCCAAGATGGCGGAGGGAAAACAGTGACTTGCTTGAGCTCTCCACCAAACCCTGCCAAATACCTGTAAAAAATGGCTCTAAACAAATTCTAAAGCAGCAGAACCCACAAAAAGAGCGAAACAAATTTCCAGCCCAAGACAACCTGGATGGTTGATCAGAAAGGTATATCGCGCTGGGCAGGGAAAGGAGCACAGTTTGGCATGGGTACACAGGCCACAGCAACCCTGGAGCAGGCCTCAGAGGACTGAATCACAGGCAGCTGTGGCAGTTTCCAGACTTCTCAACCCATGAACGCCAAAGACAACTTAGAAGGTCAGTGGGAAAAGTCTGTGACTGCGGTGAGAGAAGGAACTAGGTCTCAGAAGCAAGTCCTGAGCACAGCCTCAGGTGGCTGCCTCCTGAGCTCCCAGCCCACAGACTGAGGGGGAATAGAGTGGCTGATCAGAGGGGGATTGCAGGGATCTTTTTGCCAGTGCTGAGACAGGAAAATCTTGCTTTACCGGTGCTTGGATCTGGGTCACAGTTCTGAGGGGAGGTCCTGGAGCAAAGAAGAATGCTGGTGTGGTGGTGCTTGTGGCAGTGGAGAGAAAACTCCTCACCCCTTATCATAGCACCTTGGAAGAACTGAAAATTTTCAGGTCCCTAGAAGTATCTCTGAAAACAGCTGTGCAAACCCCTGAAGCGTGGGACAGTATATTCTCCACATTGGAAACACCTTAACAAAGAGTTTAAAACTCAAGTAACTGGCCAGGATCATGAGTAAGCAGTGCAAAAAGAGTCAGACTATATGATCTTACTTTGGTGACAAAGAAGATCAAAACATAAAACCAGAAGAAGACAATGAAGCCAAAGTTCCTACATCCAAAGCCTCCAAGAAGAATATGAATTAGTCCCAGGCCTTGGAAGAGCTCACAAGGGATTTTGAGAAGCAAGTAAGAGAAGTAGAGGAAAAACTGAGAGTTTTGCAAGAAAATCATGAAAAACAAGTCAACAGTTTCCTAAAGGAGACCTAAAAAAATACTGAAGAAAATAACACCTTAAAAAATAGTCTAACCCAAATGGCAAAAGAGGTCCAAAAAGCCAGTGAGGAGAAGAATGCCCTAAAAAGCAAAATTGACCATGGAAACACCCCGCCCCTTATCATACCACCTTGGAAGAACTGAAAATTTGCAAGTCCCTAGAAGTAGTTGTGAAAACAGCTGTACAAACCCTCGAAGCTTGGGACAGTACGTTCTCCACATTGGAAGGAGACTCTTACCTTAACAGTTTAAAACTCAAGTAATTGGCTGGGATCATAAGTAAACAGCGCAAAAAGAGCAGACTATATTATCTTACTTTGGTGACAAAGATCAAAACACACAACTATAAGAAGACAACGAAGCCAAAGCTCCTACATCCAAAGCCTCCAAGAAAAATATGAATCAGTCCCAGGCCTTGGAAGAGCTCAAAAGGGATTTTGAGAAGCAAATAAGAGAAGTAGAGGAAAAACTGGAAAGAGGAATGAGAGTGATGCAAAAAAAATCATGAAAAACAAGTCAACAGCTTGCTAAAGGAGACCCAAAAAATACTGAAGAAAATAACACCTTAAAAAATAGCCTAACCCAAATGGCAAAAGAGATCCAAAAAGCCAATGAGGAGAAGAATGCCCTAAAAAGCAAAATTGGTCAAATGGAAGAGGAAGTCCAAAAGATTACTGAAGAAAACACTTCCTTAAAAATTAGAATAGAGCAATTGGAAGCTAGTGACTTTATGAGAAATCAAGACACTGTAAAACAAATCCAAAAGAATGAAAAATTAGGCAACAATGTGAAGTATCTCATTGGAAAAACAACTGACCTGGAAAATAGATCCAGGAGAGAGAATTTAAAAATTATTGGACTATCTGAAAGCCATATCAAAAAAAAGAGCCTAGACATCATCTTCCAAGAAATTATCAAGGAAAACTGCCCTGATATTCTAGAACCAGAGGGCAAAATAGAAATTGAAAGAATCCACCGACCTCCTCCTGAAAGAGATCCCCAAAGGAAAACTCCTAGAAATATTGTAGCCAAATTCCAGAGTTCCCAGGTCAAGGAAAAAATATTACAAGTAGCCAGAAAGAAACAATTCAAGTATTGTGGAAACACAATCAGGATAACACAAGATTTAGCAGCTTCTACATTAAGGGACCACAGGGCATGGAATATAATATTCTGGAGGGCAAAAGAGATAGGATTACAACCAAGAATCATCTACCCAGCAAAACTGAGCATAATCCTTCAGGGGAAAAAATGGTCATTCAGTGAAATAAAGGACTTTCAAGCATTCTTGATGAAAAGACCAGAGCTGAATAGAAAATTTGATTTTCAAATACAAGACTCAAGTGGAACATGAAGAGGTAAATAGGAAAGAGAAATCATAAGAGACTTATTAAGGTTGAACCATTTACATTCCTGAATGGAAAGATGATATTTGTAACTCATAAGACCTTTGTCAGTATTAGGGTAGTTGTAGGGAAAAAATTATATGTATGTATATATATACATAGATAGATAGATAGACAGATAGATAGATAGATACAGATAAATAGATAGAGGACAGAGGGTGAGCTGAAGATGAAGGGGTCACATCTGGAGAATAAAATTAAGGGGTGAGACAGGATTATACTAGGAGAAAGAGAAAGGGAGAGGTAGAATGGGGTAAATTATCTCACAAAGAAAAAAAACAGAAAAGAAAAGGGTCTTACAGTGGAGGGAAAATGGGGGAAGGTCAGAGGGAAAGAGTGAATCTTACTCTCATAGGATTTGACTTAAGGAGGGAATAACATACACATTCAATTGGGTATGGAAATCTGTCTTACCCTACAGGAAAATAGGGGGGAAAGGGGACAGGAGAGTAGGTGGATGATAGAGAGGAGGGCAGATTGGAAAAGGGGTAATCAGGAGCAAATATTTCTGAGGAGGGATAGAGTCAAAAGAAAGAATAGAATAAATGGGGAGACAGGATAGGATTAAGGGAAATAGAGTTAGTTTTTCACAGCATGTCTGCTATGGAAGTGTTTTGCATAACTGCACATGTATAACCTATATTGAGTTGCTTGCCTTTTCAATGA
Source organism: Vombatus ursinus (assembly GCF_900497805.2). Taxonomy (NCBI): domain Eukaryota; kingdom Metazoa; phylum Chordata; class Mammalia; order Diprotodontia; family Vombatidae; genus Vombatus; species Vombatus ursinus. The sequence continues at coordinate 2,360,845 of NW_020954583.1, forward strand.
GGGTGGGTGGGGAGGGAGGAAGGAAGAAAATTGGGAACCCAAAGTTTTAAAAACACATGTTTAAAAAAAATGTTTTCACATGCAACTGGGAAATAAGAAATACAGGAAATGGGGTACAGAAATCTATCCTGCCCTACAGGAAAGTAGAAGGGGTGGGGGATAAGAGAAGGAGGGGAGAGATAGCAGGGAAAGCAGACTAGGGGAAGGGGTATTCAGAATGCATGCCATCTTGGGGTGGGGGGAGAGATGAGATGGGATGAAAATTTGGAACTCAAAATCTTGTGGAAGTAAATGTTGAAAACTAAAAATAAATGAATTTATTAATAAAAAATAAAAGAAAAAAGGGAAAAAAGGAGAAAAAAATAAAATATCATAATACATTATTGGAGAGATGTGGCTTGACAGCAGTCCAAGTGAAAAAGACCTGAAAGTTTTATTAGACTACAAGTTCAGTATCAATCAAAAATGTGATGTAGTTGTGGGAAAAAAAAAGTCAATGCAGTATTATTCTGCATGTGAAAATCATAAAATTATTCTGCATGAGCATGATCAAAATGAAGGAAATCATAATATTTTTGTAATCTTCACTGGTCAGACTACATTTATAATAATATGCCTAGCTCTAGGTGTCACCTTTTAAAAGGAACATAGACAAGTAGGAAGCACATCATAGATTTAGAGCTATAAGAGAACTCAGAGTTCATTCATTTCCTTTTTCAGACAGAGAAACTACAGACTCGAGAGATGATGGGACTTGCCCAAGGTCCCACAACTAGTAAGTGGCAGAATCAGGATCTGAACTCAGTTCCCCTGACTCCAAACCAACACTTTTTTCACTATACTATGCTGCCTCTCCCTGCACTGTGTCCTCTGCCATGCAAAACAGGGCCACTAGCATGGTGATGGAATTCCAAACAATGCTATATAAGAGGTGTTAAAGTAGCCAAGAACGATTAGTTCAAAAAAGGTTTATGGTACATATGAGAGCTCTTTTTGAATATTTGAAGAGCTGATGTGTTTAAAATCTATTCCCATGGTTCCAAAGGGTTAAACAAGGTCCAATAGGCAGAAATTACATGAAGACTGATTTTAGATCAATATAAGGAAGAATTTCCTATAATTACAGCTGTCCCCAAATGGAATGTGTCAGAATAACGAGTGCCTCATTATTTAAGGTGTGACAAAAAAAGGCTTAACAACCACTATAGAGGGATATTGTGGACATGATTTGTGTTTTGGTTAAGGAATTAACTAGGTGAATGAAGTTTTCCCCAGCACAGATTTCCATGATTCTTCAATTTTCTTACTCTAACATGACATAACTGATTAATATATATGTGTATGTATGTATGTGTATATGTATGTATGTGTATACACACCCCCACATATACACATACACACACACATACACACACACATTATCCAGTAGTCAGTGAATGTGTCCACTCCAGAGAACTGAAACCAAAGTGTATGAAATCCTTCACTTAACCCATAAGCTTACCAACTAAAATGCCCCTTAGCTCTCTCATGATAGCCTCATGCGATCCACAGATTGAGAGTTAAAAGGGCATTAGACATCTACTCCAGAACTCGCCCACTATGGTGAAGTGACAGGCATAAAGGTCTAAAAATTCTACAATACCATACAAAAAACCAACAGCTGGAAACACCAAGGGGAAGGAAAGCATTAAAAATCACACAAGAAAATGAAAGTAGAGGCAGCTAGGTGGCACAGTGGATAGAGCACTTGCCCTGGAGTCAGGAGAACCTGAGTTCAAATCCGGCCTCAGACATATAACACTCACTAGTCACACAGACTCTGGGCAAGTCACTTAAACCCAATTGCCTCACCAAAAAAAAAAAAAAAAAAAGGAAAGAAAATGAAAGTAAAATTAATTTTAAATGAGGCAAGCAAAGAAGAGCACTACTACATTTTAAACCTAAATAGTGCAACTGAATCAGAAAAAATTCTAGAAGAAACAGGAATGGAAAAAAAAGAAACAATGCAAACCTTCTCAAGAAATGTCAAATGTCTAAATGGCACATTCAAAGAAATGAAGACATAATCAATACTGGTAAGGAAATCAAAGGATCAAAATTTTTGAGAGTTTAATAAAGTGAAAAATAATGAGAAGAAATAAAACTAAAGGTAAAAGATTTTTTTTAAAAAGGCAGCAAGAAAATGATGACAGTTACTAATGTGTAAAATATAATAGAAAACTTTTTTTAAATCTCATAGAAACAAACAACAGCAGACTTGGAGTAAAAAACAAAATTATACATGATGCAGAGAAGCTGGCTCATTGAATTACTCTCATTTTTTGCAAAATATACAGTCCTAAGTTATGGAACTTGAGGACAGATCACCATATAGCAATCCCAGTACTACTTACTTACACACCAGAAAATTAAGGAAAAGTTGGGGGGGGGGGCGGTAATCGGAATACTATGTTTCAGGAAATTGCCAAAGAAATTTCACAGAATTCACAAAGACAACTGGCTAATAGAAAAAAGAAAGAATCTAAAAGATCCTAACCTAAGTTTTGCCATTGCTATGCACATCAAAGTTGAGCTCTGACACAATGATAAAGAAAAATACCACCAGGTTCAAGAACAGTACAGAAATAACATGCCAAAGAACAATAACTAACATCATAGTGGCTTTATGAAGAGGTTAAGGAATGATTATAAGAGCTGGAAGAGAAAAGAGAGTGTAATAGAAAGAGGTTTGAATCTTCAATTAGAGAACCTGGCTTTGAATCCCAGTTCTTTTACTACCTGTGTGACTTTCATCCCTTCGTCTATCAGAATCTGTCTTGGTTCATGTGTAAAATGAAGCAGTTGGGCTAGCTGACATCCAAGATTCCTTCTTGATCTCAATCTACGGTTCTATGACTAAATGAATATTGAACAAAGTGAGATTATCTGGCCAGAAAAACTTAGTAAATTTTTTGAAGGCAAGAAATTTGAGAAGCAAATGGACTTTAAGAAATTTACAGAAATACCAACTTCAAGGAAGTTTAAAAGTCAAAGCTCTCAGCCAAAAATATATGTATCAAAACATTACTTCTTAAAATCAGTATAACCCAGTTATATTTAGAATTATATTTGCTAAATCATTAAAGTTTCCTCGGGGTATTTCAAAGAAATGAAAGGGCAAAAGAGAGAAAAAAAATATTAAAGGGATGAAGGGAATGGGCAGGGTTCTAGGTAATCTCAAAGCAAGTTCATATCACTGACTAAAGGGAAGTCTAAAGTTAATAAACTTATGTAGTTATTAACATATGATAGAAGATCATTAGAACTGTTTTGTTAAGTTTGCATTGATAACAGAAATAATAAGAATAATAAAGTGAATACTCCCAATAAGAAAGAAGAAGAAAAGTCTAACTTAACCATTGTAAAACTAAATGTAAATTCACTAATCTTCCCAATAAGGCAAAAAAAAAAGTCTCAGGTGTGATAAAGAATCAGAATTTAATAATGCCCTGTTTATAATGAACATATTTAATCCAGAAACACATCAAGAAGTTCAAAATGAAAGAGTTATCTAAAATATGTAATGCTACTTCCAAATAATAAAAAGCAGGAGTGGTACTAATGATAATCAATATAAAATTGAATTCCAACCAGAAGGCATAAAGAGGACTAACAAGGATATCATTTAACATAACATTCTTGTTTTACATATCACTTAACTAAGGCTGATAGGGATGATATGACTTTCACCATAATAACAGATGATAATTCAGGAAGCCATATGTCAGACATTCACTGACTGTAAGTTCATAGCTCTTGCTGCAATAATGTGATTGTTCCTTGCTTCGTAGTCCTGGATCTATTTCTTGACTTTTCTAATTCCTTAGAAATAAATGAAACCTATGGAAATATGGCCTACTCAGTTTTTACTTATGTTCAATATCTAAATGCAAATTAATGTTCAGTTTAATTCAATACCATATATTAAGCATGGAATGAGTGCATGATAGTGTGCTATTTCCATTTAGAAATCTATAACAGTTATATTCTCTTTATAATTCTGTGTTTTTTGTGAAACAATTGAAGGAATAAAGAAAAGAATCAAGCAGGAACAAATGCTAAGGAAAACATAAGGATAACAATGGCACTTCCCAAGTCCCCACCTGTGATTCTTCCCTTCAGTGGTGACCTTGGTAAACTCACTTGATTTCTTTGAGCTTCAGTTTTCTTTTCTGTAAAATGAAGATAATAATTCTTGTACTATCCACCTCAAAAGAGATGTTGTGAGACTAGAATGAGCTGAGGTCAGTCAAATATTTTGTAAACACATACTGACATATGAATGTAATCTAAAGTTCCATTCAATTCAATAAACATATATTAAGCACTAAATAAGTGCTGGGTACTCAGAATTTCAAAAGAAAAAAATTAAAGCATCCACAGGGAGTTTACATTCTACTGATGTGGGTAGGAGTATACAATTTATACACAGATAAGTAAATACAAGACTGAGGATAAAGAGAGAGCACTATCAACTGGGAAGATTAGGCAAGTTTCCCAGCACTTGAACTAAATCTGAGAGGTAAATATGAGGAGAGAGGCACTCCAGGTATAATTTCCCATGTTGGGGAATCTATGTCTTGTCACTGAAGCAAGAGGAAACTACTGAAATTTTCGAACAGAGGTCTGGCCAGACCTATATCTTAGGCAGGTTTGTGGAAGATAGATTGTGGGAGAGGGGAGAAAATGATAATGTTATCTATCCATATTTATACAACTTCATGTCTCAACACTGTTCATACTCAACACATCTGAAAATTCTGGTCTTTGATTATAACATCACTGACCCAATGCTGCTACTGCCAGAACATTTCTCCCTAAAAACTAATAAAGATCCTTTTATCTGAGTGCCTGAACAATCAGTCAACAAGTTAACAAGCATCTATTAAGTGCTTGTCATGTACCAGGAATGTACTAAGCACTGGGATATAAAAAGAACAAAAAGGGAGAGGGAATGCTAAATGCAAATTAGAGGTCCAGGCAATCTGCTATGAGAAATTTGAGGAAGGAGAAATCAATTTCATCTGTAGTAGTCAGGCAAGGCTTAATGGAGGAGTAGCATATGAGCTGAACCTTAAATGAACGGAAGACTTCAAAATACAGAAATTGAGAGAAAGGGAAAAGAGAAATAGTCCATTCCAGGAATGGAAGGTGGTATCGAATAGGGATAGAGAGAGAACACATAGGCCAAGACCATGAGATGGAAAGTTGTCTGGGCTGGCTAGAATGATGAAGGAAAGTAGTGCGTAAAGGAAGGTAATATGAGGTAAGGCTAAAAAAGGCAACAAGCTAGATTTGAGATGACCTGGAATGTCAGAACAAGTATTTGGGAAGTGATGGGGAACTATTGGAGGTTTTGAGTTGATGGGTAATGGAATCAGGTGCTTATTTTGGTAACTGTATAAAAGCTAGATTGAAAGAGGGAGAGACATAAGAAGGGCGACTTGGGAAGCAATCTAGGCAAAAAGGCATGAGGGCATTGAAAGTAGGGGTGGTGGCCATGTGAGTGGAGGAGAATGGAACTGATTGCAAGAAATGGAGTGAAGGTGACTGAGTATCATCAAATCATCCTAATATATGTTGTGTAGAGTGTCATATCATATCAGCCAATGGCTTTCATTCTCAAATCAATTAAGGACTTTTCACATTTCATTTTGTATTTCTTTTTATGGCTGTCTGAAAAAAAAGAATAAAAACAGAAAAAGAACACGATAGATCAATATACCTGAGGAATACAGATGCAAAGATTTTTAAATAAAATATTAGCTGAGATGAAAACAAATTGGGTTTATATCAGAAGAGCAAGGTGGGTTTAATAGGAGAAAAATGACAAACTTAATAACCATATTAATAACAAATCAACAAATATATTATTATGTTATATTAATAGATACAGAAAAGGTTTTTACAAAATACAACCATTTCTTAATGTGGAAAATAATAGCTCTGATTGGCCATCATGTCAATCACATGACTTTGTGACATAATCTTACCTCTTAAACCTGTCATTGAATCTGTAAATGTCTTAAGAGGTCACTTCGTTGTGCATTATCTTTTGAACATTTTTTTTCAAATTAAGATTAGAAAGAAATTCAATGAATAAATGACAGTAGAAAAAGGAAAATAAAACTACTACTCCACCAGTATTATATTAATATATTAAGGAGCATTTGGGGCTAGAGAATTGGTTACAAATTGGAAGGAAAAAACAGACATTACATATTACTGACTATCCTATTACCCACTTGGTCCATTTTCTAAAGGACCATAATGATTCTATTGAATCCATTCCCAATGTTTAGATAATAAAAATGTGAATGATTTCTGGATATGGCAATGTGAGGATGCAGTGTCAAGTTGCCATGGAAAAAATTGATCCCAGGGGATAAAATCTAAAAGGTGGTGAGAGCGTTACTTACTCCTGCTGCCATGAATTTTCATGTTTAGGTGTCAGTTCTGGATTGTGTGAAATTGATCTCTCATGTTGAAGGTACTATAAAAGTCTTTAGGAGAAAATGGTTCACTTATTGAAGAGGCATATTTCAAACTACTATGTCTCTACTATTTTGATCTGGCCCATTTAATGGACCTATAGTCTAGACCATTGAAAAAATTATATTGAATCACTGAAGTGGAAAACACATCTGGAATTATTCAACTTCTGCTCCCTTTGCACTTCTGTAACTTAATACAACCAAACAGGTTTGGGCTTTAAATTTTTTTTAATAAGAGGGAAAGAATTACTCCTTGCCCAACTTTTTCTTCTCAGTTTTTTTTTTACACTATTTGAGATTCTAAGAGAAATTCTGGAGGGAAAAAACTGCTACTACAAAAGCATGAGTACACCCAGATTCCATAACTACAGAGAAACAAAATCAAGAGATTTTTTTTTTAATATGAAAAGGGGAAGGATTTTTTTCTCCGACATTAAATGTCAGGAGGTCATATTTGTGTTAATGAAAAACATTATCTTACCAAAGAAGCCTGGTATCCTCATTTCCATTTATATAGGAAATTGATTAATACTTAGCTAATTGACACATGCAAATAGAGATTAACTGATTTCACTTCTCTTCACAACTCAACGCCTATAATTTAGATCCTTAGATTTAAATCTTTTATTATTTTTGAAGGTAATCATCTTCCTGTTGTTTGAAATAAAATATCAAAGCCTTGCATTCTTACTCACGCCTCCAAAATTAGCTAATTAACATCACTGGAAAAGGAAATGTTCAGTGTGCAAAGTTTAAATTCTTGATTTGGAATCAATATGGCATATGATATACCAATGGTGCATATGTTATTAAATGCTATTGGGTCATGTATAATTAGCAGTAATAACAGTCATATTCAGAGTTTTACTTCTACCAAATGGTTTATCTTGATGTTTTTCCAGTGTAATTTCATGTGGGTTTTTGTAATTTTTCTTTTACATTCCAATTAGCTGAAAGAGGTGAGAAAAGTGAAAGAAAAAATGATGGACACAGTCAGAACGCAAATTTTACAGTGTAAATCTGAAAAACATGGGCATATTCAGGAAGCTTTATGTACAGTATGGGACTGAGCTGACCAACTTATGGAAAAGTTGAAGAGGATATGATGCAGGGGAATATACAACAATCAAAACTGTGGCTATAAATGTGATGAACTCACATATAAGGTTGGTCAAAACTAGGCCAAGAAAATATCATAAAAATCTTGTATATTAGGCAAACTCAGCCTTAAGCCTAGTGTTTTCTATTAGAGTGAACTAATACAAAATATGAAAATACAAAAAAGCACTAATATTGACAGTGACTTGATAATGAAATTTTAATATAGATTTTTTTGATCAGCTGTTTAATTGTTTTTCTATACTTAATTGTATTTGTTCATTTTCATCGGGAAACCTTTTTTATTAAAAAGTACAAGGAGGATACTTAACTCACTTAACAAGTGTTCTGAGATAAATGAATAATAACAATTATAATACTTCATATTTTGCATGGTGCCTTGTGCTTTGTTAGCCATATCCTTTGTAAGAAACAATCTTGTGAACAAAATAAAGCTGGTTAAGATGACAACCTGAAATGTCCTAGAGGAACACAGCTTTTCCATAAACAACCCAGTAAAACTTTATCAGTGTACTAGATGGAACCATGATTAAGAACACCAAAGAGAAATGCCAGTAAACTCCTCCATCCAGTCCTGGATGTCCTGACAAGGGAACATACCAGGGAGGCAGAAGCCAATACGAGTTCCCATAAGCAGGGCCTGAATTCAATGGTATCCAAATCCTACCCTGTTAGAGCAGCAGTAGGTGTCAGAGATAGTTCCCATCAGTCACTGTGCAGCGAGATTGGTCCAGGCAATAAAAGCCTTTGGGCACTCAGAGTCAGTGCAGGGAGTCAGTGCCAACTCATTTCCAGACACACATCCACAACCTCAAAGGCAGACGTTCTCTAGCATCTTAGCATATGGAGATCAATTTCGGGAATCACATTCTGAAGGACCATCCAGGAAGTATAAGCCCGGCATTATCTCTGAAATCCAATAGAGGCATGTCAGGATCATAGAAACAGATACAGATAATTCCTGATCAAGAATTATACAAGGACAAGTGGTCAGAGATCAACGTTGGGCCATCAAAAGGCTGAGTTAGAAGCCAGAGATTGTGGTCAAAAGTGGGGTATAGTCCAAGACACTTCATCCAGAACTGTAGTAGGGTAGGAGCTGTGATATTCAGACTATAATTGTACCTTCAGACTCTCAATATCACAAAGCATGTTAGAAAAGACAAACACAGCACTTAGAAATAGTGTTGTTCCATACCATAGGTTCTAAGAGAGGAAAGAAAAGAGAGAGAAAAGGTATATACTATGACAAACTTAGGTCTCATAATTTGTCTGCATAGAAAGAGTATACATGGAGAAGGATGGGAAAGAAGGCATTTCATGAACTTTACCCTTAACTTTATCAAGCAAAGACAGGCACACAAATCAAAGAGTTAAGTGTAGAAATGCATTCAATTTGAAAAGAGTATTAAGGAGAAGGAGTCACAAGCAAAGCAAACTTTAACTTCAGAGGACAACAAAAGGATAAAAAAAGTTAAAGAATCAGAAATCAGGATCTGGATAAGGTAAAGAGAGGAAGAGAAGAGATGAGTGTGATCAGGTCACTTTATTTATGCATTTCTAGTGTCAATCTGAGATTTTTTTCCCCCTACAAATTTCTTCTTTGTAAAGAGGTAGGAGGAGGGGAAGAAGTGGAAAAGTTTAAGAGGATATGATGCAGGGGAATACAGAACAATCAAAACTATGGGTATAAATGTGATGAACTCACAAATAAAATATAGAAAGGTAGCTGGATGGATTCCAAAGTAGAATCCAATGATATGTTGTTGAGGAAAATAAATTAATTAATAAATAAAAAACATGAAATATAAAGATTCCCAGAGGGTTAAAATGTGGGGATAGGGCCAAGTTTATTATGCTTCAGGGAAATTTTAAAAAGTACCAACCAAGATCACAGACAAGGCAAGAGTAAAAATTAAACATGGTTAGGAGATAAAAAGATAAGGAGCATCTAGGTGGTACAGTGGATAGAGCACCGGCCCTAGAGTCAGCAGGACCTGAATTCAAATCCGGCCTCAGATAAACAATACTCACTAGATGGGCAAGTCACTTAACTCCAATTGACTCACTAAAAAAAAAAAGAGAGAGAGAGAGAGAGAGATAAGAAGGTGAAATACATTAATGATAAAAGGCACCCCAGAAAATAAAATACAATACATGCAATATATATGCACCAAATTATATGACATGTAAATATTTAAAGAAAAAGTTAATTGAATTACAGAGATAAAGATAACTAAATTATATTAAGTGGGGACCTCCATTTGACCCATGCAAAACCAGCCAGAATCTAACAAAAAGGTAAACAAGAAAGAAATTAAAGATCCAAAGAGAATTTTACAAAAGTTTGATATGATAGGACTCTATCAGCAGCAATATTAAATACATCCTTTACTGTCCATAACGTGATATAAATTATAACAAATAAAGGGTGTTTGAAGAAATGATTCAAGCCTAAATGCTGCCTCAATAATTTAATCCTAAATATTAATCATAAAAACAATAGACAATTTCATTTAAAAATTGCATTAATGAAACAATGTATCAAAGTAATGCAGCAAAAGTAATCGTTAGGGGAAAATTTAACTTAAATCTCTGAACACTTTCATCAACAAAATAGAAGGAATAGGTCAATAAAATAAGCATGTAATACATTAAAAAACTAGAAAAGCAAGAAATAAAAAACTAAACACAAAAATAGAAATTTTTAAAATCTAACAATGAATTAATAAAATGAATTCATAAAATTGGATACTTTTTTGAAAATAACATAAAATAGATGAACTGTTAGCTAATCTAATAAAAAGGGGAAAATCAAATTGCCAATATCAAAAAGGAGAACTCAAAATAAATGAAGAGGAAATATAGGAAATAGAAACTATTTTGTCCAACTGTTTGTCAGCAAAACTAATATGTCAAGCGAAATGGATGAATATTTACAAAAAATAAAAGACCCAAATTATTTGAATAAGGAATAGAGAATGTCCATAATTCAGTTTCAAAAAGAGAAATTGAACAAGTCATACAGGGGAAAAAATCTGAGAACTAGTTCAGCTGGCATGTGAATTCTATCAACCAAAGAAAAATATCTCACATTTAATATAAATTATTTTCAAAAATAGGTAACTATAGTATGACATCTAATTCTTTCTGTTAAATAAATATTGTCTTGATATCTATACCTAAACTAAGCAGAGATAATTCAAAGAAAGAAAAATTGTTTATCTAATGAATATTGTTTCAAAAATGTTGGGGAAATATTAGCAAAGAGGTAATAGCAACATAATAAAATGATCAAATTGTAATCATATTAAGAATGCAAGGTTGGCTCAATATTTTAAAAAAAAATTTTTTTTTTAGACCATTGGGGTTAAGTGACTTGCCCAGGGTCACACAGCTAGTAAGTGTCAAGTGTTTGGTCCGAGTCTGGATTTGAACTCAGGTCCTCCTGACTTCAGGACCAGTGCTCTATCCACTATGCCACCTAGCTGCTGCCAAGGGTTGGCTCAATATTAGGAAATCTATAAATCATCATATTGATAACAAAATAATTTTTAAATCACATTATTATGTCAATGGATTCAGAATAAGCTTTTGACAAAATAAAACATCATTTATATTAAAAGCACTAAAGCATAGAAATAAGTGGACCTTTCCTAAATATGGAAAGTAGTGTCTATCTAAAACTAAGAGCCAGCATTATCTATAATGGACAAACATTAGAGGTCTTTCAAATAAGATCATTGCAAAAGCAAGAATTTTTATTGTCATCATGCTTTTTTGATATTGTTTTTAAAATATTAGCTTCATCAATGATAGAAGAAAAAGAAACTGAAAGAATAAGCATAAACAAAGAAGAAACAAAGTTATTGCTTTTTTCAGATTATATAATGGCTTACTTAGAGAAGTTTAAAAATTCAATTAAAATTAATAGAAACAATAATTTCAGCAAATAGAAAGAGGAAAATCAAAATGGTCATAAATGAACAAATCAAATCAAATAAGCCTCAACATAAACAGCTTTTCTGTATGTTATAACAAAATGAGTTAAAGATAGAAAAAGAAATTGCACTAAAAATCCTATAGAATATATAATATATCAGGGAGTCTAGCTTCTAAGATACACAAAGGAATTATATGCCTAAAATTACAAAATAGTCTTTATAGAAACAAAAGATGACATACAAATAATTAGAGAGCTAATAATTGCAATAGTCCAGACTTGAGGTGATGAGGACCCTGCACCAGGACGATGGCAATGTCAAGAGGAAAGAAGGAACTGTATAAGAGAGATGTTACAAAGATAAAATTGACAGGCAGATTGTATCTGCCCAATCCAACAAATTGGATATGGGAGAAAGAGGAATCAGAGAGAGAGAGGAGTCAAGATTACCACTTAAATTGTAAGCTTGGGTGAATGTGAGGCTGATGATACCTTGGGCAGTAATAGAGAAATTAAGAAAGAGAGGGTGGCTGGGGAAACGGGAAGGAAGATAATGAGTTCAGTTTTGGACATACTGAGTTTAAGATGTCTATGGGACATCCAGTTCAAAATATATAATAGGCAGTTAGAGATATAAGACCAAAAGTCAGGAAAGAGATTAGAATTGCATATGAAGCCCCTGGGTTATGCACAAGTAGATAAGTATTTTAAACAAATTTACAGGTCACATTAAGCTTGGAGGGATAGTTAAGACAGTGGATGACAGAATCAGGATCTAAAAAGATCTTTACAAGCTAAAACATTGGAGTTAGTCAAATACAATGAAATTCAATAGAGCTGTCACATCTTAAACTTGAGTTCAAAATAATCAGCTCTACTGCCCTGTTGATGGACATTTGAACTGGCCTAACCATTTAGGAAAACAACCTTGAACTATACCCCCAGTGCTACTAAAATATGCATACTCTTGAACTTAGCAATACCAGTATTAGAGTTATTCCCCAAAGATATCAAAAATAGAGATAAAATATACATATGTATAAAAAATTTATAGCAGCACTTTTTTTATTATTGCAACAAAGACCTAACAGCAAAATGGATTACCATTAGTTGAAGACTAGCTAAACAAATTGTAGTATATCAATGTAATCAAATAGTACTATGCTGTTAGAAATGATTAATATGATGGATGTAGAGAAACCTGTAGAGAATTGAATGAATGGATGCAAAGTGGAGTAAGTAGAACCCGGAAGACCATTTATATTATGGCCACAAAATCATAAAGGAAAGTGATTTTGTAAGATTAAAAAACATTGATGACTGCAGTTACCAATCATGACTCCAAAAGACTAATAATGAAGCACAAGTGCCCACTGCCTAGTGAAGAGTTAGCTATAGGTGTAGAATGAGATATATATTTTCACGGTCAATACAACATAATTTTGTTTTGCTTAAATATACTTATTGGTTACAAAAAAGGGCTTTTTGAAAGAGAAGAAATGAAAAGAAAAATGTCAATGAAAATTTTTTTAAATATACAGAAGAAAGTTCAGAAGGAAACATAAATAAGCATGAAAGTGTTGGTTCACTTTGTTAATTTATAAATGTACATATAAATACGTGTGTATTTATTTAAACATACATATAAACACATATAAAATATACACATATGTTATAGATTCCATTTCATATACAATCTTCTTTTCTGACTTTATTTATGTGTGAAAATATTTAAATGTGTTGATAATTTTCCAGACCATAAAAATATTTTGATTTTTTTTCCATTTAGAAAAATAGACATAATGTCTTAATTAAAAGAAATGAATCTAAATTCTCTTTCCATGTAATACCATCCATGTCAGGTAAATGGCACCAATATCTTTATGGCACAGAAGTCCTTTATGCCTTTCAAATTATACTACACAGGCAGCCTCTAATTCAGCATTAGTAGAGGATCAACTCTATTCATGATGATCAACATCAGACACTGTCAAGTTGCCTTACTATAGAATTCTTGATGTCAGTAAGTGTTCATTACAGAACGTTTGAGGTGGGTAAAATAAAAGCCCCAAGAGATGGATCACCTGTCATCCTATGAACGTGGTTGAAAAGTATTGTTACTGGAAAGGATGAAAAATTTTTGCTCTGTGACTGAAGTCCCATAGAATGGAAGATGTTTACTTTGGGATTCAATGCGAAGGTCAACCTGCCACAAAAGCCAAAAGTAGTATTTAAAAACAATAACTCTATTACCACAAGCCACCCAAGATTCAGAGAGCCTATCTCTACCCACATGCTCTTTCTCAAGGCCACACTACTTGGGAAAAACAAAAATGTATGCGTTATTGGTGGAGTGTTTTCAGTGTGAATATGTTTACATACTCACATTTTTTCCAGTGGGAAAGGAAGAGAAAAAAGAACTTTAGGGGTATAGGCAAGGTGTATTACTGTACATTTAAAGGGACCCAGGGGTGGGGATCCTGCAGCCTCCAGGACACATGTAGCCTTCTAGGTCCTTGGGTGTGGCCTTAAGACTGAGTTCAAATTTTACAGAGAAAATCCTTTTATTAAGGGGATTTGTTCTATGAGGTTTGGATTCAGTAAAAGGGCCACACTTAAGGACCTAGAGGGCCACATGTGGCCTTGAGGCTTCAGGTTCCCCTCCCCTGATAGGAAAATGTTTTTGTTTCTGTTTTTCCTCCATAAGGATACAAGATAGGGATTGGAACTATAATTACAGTGAAATAGATGACTCCCGGGTGAGGAAATTCCTTCTACCCATGCAGGTTAGCATTTCCTTTGAAATTTATATTTTTAGAGCGTTTCCTAGGTCACACAGTCAATCTGTGTCATGCATATTAATAATCCAAGTCATCTTAGCTCCAAGCTCAGCTCTCCACGATGATATGCTGCCTTTCATTTTTCCTATAGCTTAAGAAGCTTAGAGCTAATATTTGAACATCATTCTTTACTTCTTCCACATCATCTTAATCAGTTCATTATTTAAATCAGGGGTATATTTCATAAGCTGGGCAATGAGATGGCACAGTGGATAAAGTACTTGGCTTGGAATCAGAAAGACTCATCTTTGTGAGTTCAAATCTGGCCTTTGACATTTACTAGCTGCATGACCCTGGAAAAGTCACTTAACCCTGTTTGCTTCAGCTCCTCATCTGTGAAATGAGCTGGAGAAGGCAAACCACTCCAGTACCTTAGCCAAAAAATCCTCAAAGTGGGGTCACGGAGAGTTAGATGTGACAGAAATGACATAACAACAAGCTTACTATGAGACCTTGGGTAAGTCATTTCCCTGCTTACGGATTTAATTTCCTCATCTGTAAAATAAAGGGATTGAACTAGATGATCTTTAATATCCCTTCTAAGTGTAAACCCCATAACCTAAGACAAACTGTATAGACATTGCCATTTGAATAATATCACTGAAAACCCTTTGATCCTTCCTACCACGATGTGTTTGATTTACCAGTCAGCTCTTCCTAGAATATTCTCTCAGCTCCTCTTTACCAATGTACATCCATCACTACTTTCAAGAACTGGTTGTGGGAAGCCCTTCTTGCCTAAGCACATCCCTTCCTCCTCCCCCAGAGCTAACTACTCTCTTATTTTATTTTCCCTCAGGATGTAATATTTTATTTGGACAACAGGATCAAGCAGTAGCTTTGTTTCCTTTTTGTTCCATGTATATACATCTTCTTGTCCCAACTGGATAGTAAGGTCTTCAAAGACTGAGACTATGTTTTCTTTTACTTTTGTATACTGCCATAAAGCTTAATCTTATTCTGATGCCTCAGAAGGTTCTCATTAATGTTTAGATGATTAAATAAATGAATAGTGAATGAATGAATGAATGATTGAACAGAGTTGCATTTCGCCATCATAAATTTTATATGACATAGGCTATTTGGCTAAATATCATCCTCTTTTGTCCTCGAAAGAACCAGAGAAGATAATAGGAATAAAACCCTTGCTAATTGAGAATAAGTTATGGAATTATGTTTTGGTCCAGATTTTCCCATTATGTGAATTATTCCCAGGATATAAATTAAGCTTTCTAAGAGGCTCTTTCAAGACACAAAGGTATCATCTGGTGCCCTGCCATTGTAAATGACTAAATAACATACTAGTTACATGAAGCTATTGGGGCACTTCCCCACTCTCTCAATCAAAATGCAGTTCAGATACTTTCTGAAAGAGAGACAGAGAGAGGTGTCTGAGGCCCAAAAGCAAACAGGAGTAAGAGATAGCTTCCCAATTTTGCGACTCACATAGCAATATTATGCTCTTTAAAAAAAAATTATTAATGAAGCCTAATTGGAGCATTTGATGAGTTTTCCCCATTCATCCCATGTTTAACTCAAAGCTATGTCTGATGGGGTTTCATCATTTGCCTCCTAGAAATAATACAGGTCCTCTTGGAGTGGAGAGAGTTTCCATGTGGCAGAGGTGAGAAGAGAGAGTATCAAGGTGATGGTCTCTGTAAAAGTAAAAGTTGAATACTCACTAGCTATGTGACCCTGGGCTAATCATTTAACTTCTGTTTGCCTCAGTTTCCTTATCTGTAAAATAGGGATAATAATAGTACCTGGGCAGGTAGATGGAGCAGTAGGTAGAGCTCTGGGCCTGGAATCAGGAAGAGTCATCTTCCTGAGTTCAAATCTGGCCTCAGACACTTATTGGTTGTATGAGTCACTTAACCTTGTTTGCCTCAGTTTCCTTATCTGTAAAATGAGCTGGAGAAGGAAATAGCAAACCACTCCAGTATCTTTTCCAAGAAAATTTCAAATGAGCAGATTTCAGAAAAACCTGAAAAGACTTACATGAATGGATGCTGAATGAAGTGAGCAGAACCAAGGGAACATTGTACAAAGTAACAGCAACATTGTGCCATGACCAACTTTGATAGACTTAGCTCTTCTTAGCAATGCAATGATCTAAGACAATTCCAAAAGACTCATGATGGAAAATGCTATCCACATCCAGAGAAAGAACTACAGACTCTGAATGCAGATTGAGGCACGCTATTTTCTTTTTTATTTGTTTGTTTGTTTTTTTCCTTTTTCATGGTTTTTTCCCTTTTGTTCTGATTCTTCTTTCATAACACGACTAATGTAGAAATATGCTTAATATGATACATGTATAGCCTATATCAGATTGCATGCCATCTTGGGGAAGGAGTGGGGAGGGATGGGGGAAAAATTTGGAACTCAAAACTTCATAAAAGTGGATGATGAAAACTAAAAATTAATTAATTAATTAAAAAAAGAAAGAAAATCCTAAATGGGCTCACAAAGAGTTGGACATGACTGAGATGACCGAACAACAACAGTAGTACCTGTCTCACAGAGTTGTTGTAAGGATCAAATGAGATAATAACTGTTAAGTGCTTAGCAGTGCCTGGCACACAGTAAGAATGTTAGCTATTATTAAGAGCAACCGGTTTGACTAGAACATAGAGTGCATGAGGAGGAATGGTGTGTAATATGACAGGAAAGACAGGCTATGTTCAGAGTGTGAAGGGACTTAGGAACTTCTATTTCATCCCAGAGGCAATAGAGAGAAACAGAAGCTTCTTGATCAGGGGAGTGAAATAGTCAGAATTGCGCTTTAGCAATATCGGCTCGGCAGCTGCATGGAGGGTGAATTGGAGAGGACAGAGGTTGGGCTCAGGGAATACAATTAAGAGTTTATTACAAGTGAACTGATGAGGAAGTATGTTTTCTAAAACAATGAAGGGACATGAGTCTTCAGAGGTGGGGAACCTGTGGACTTGAGGTTACATGTGGTCCTCTTGGTCCTCAAATGCAGCCCTTTGACTAAATTCAAACTTCACAGAACAAATCCCCTAAACAAAAAGATTTGTTCTATAAAACTTGGAGTCAGTCAAAAGGCTGCACCCAAGGACCTAGAAGGCCTCACGTGGCCTCAAGTCCACAGATTCCTTACCCCAGCTTAACACAAACCAAATTCCTTACTTACTTTATTAGGGTATTATAACCATTTCCATTCTGTTTAGATTTTTGCTTGTGAGTGATAATCATTTAGGTATTATTTTTATTCAACAATGACATCATTCAAAGCTTATTCAAGTGCTACCTCATTTCAAGGGCCTTTGCTATTTTTCCCAATGGTTAGTGCTTCCTTCCCCTAAGCTTCTATCCCAGAAATTACTTATTGTGTATATCTTTTGAATCTACTTATCTGTGTATATGTTATTTTGTCTGTCTTTGTACTTCTCTGTTTCTCTCTCACTCTCTATACACACACACACACACACACACACACAGAGGAAGAGAGAGAGAGAGAGAGAGTAGCCATGATAAACCAAGGCAGATGCTCTCTTTAGGGAATTTGGATCTCTCTTTTCCCCAAAGGGGAAGATACCAGAGAACAAAAAGGCTAGTTCTCAGAATCTAAATCCCCCTTTTCCCTAAAAGTTGAAGAAAACCAGAGGAAGATGATGCCTATGAAATTAAAGAAAGGTTTTTATTAAGCAGAGAAGTAAAATATGTGCATGGGGACCACCAGCCTATGCTGACAGCCCACCAAATAATGGATGGGAAGGGTTTACATATCTTTCAAACAAAGGAAGGTAAAGAATTTGGGGAGGAAGGTAGGCTTAGAAAGGAATGAGTCAGTTAGCCCCATCCCCAAAGGGAGGAGAGAATAAGGAATTTCGGGTACCAGAGTTTTTGATACACAAATCAGAAGGCATACTTGGTGATAAGCAGTCTACAATTCAAGGTTTGATAAGGACATGTCTCCAAAAACAGGATATTCCAAGAGCCCCATAACCAACAGTTAGGGGAATCTCTGGAGATAAGGATGTGTCTTGAAAGTCCATAAACCACCAAATGGCTCAGGATCTACTTCAAAACTCATATGAGATTAATTGACTTCAGAGTTGCTGATTTTCTGCATGTCCAGAAGCATATTTCTAAAAAAAATCATAGAAATGTTATGATCTCATAATATTAACCAACATTCATATGATACTTCAAAATTTTACAGACATTTTATATATATTTTTTCACAAGAAAACTAAGGCTTATAGAGATTTAGTGAAAGGTCTCTTGTACATAGTTAATATGTCAGAGGTAAAATAATCCAGATCTTCCTGACTCCATGTTCAGTACTTATTTCACCATGCCTCACTGCCTCTCAGGCCAAAGACTTTAAAAATAATCTGAACATAACACGTAGGCTTTTGAAAAATTAAACTCAGCAAAATCACAAATTATATTGATGAGGAAGAAAACAGGGCAGGATGTAAAAAACCTAATGTAGTTGCAAAAAAATTTCCTTTGAGTGGGAAATTAGAGTAGATGACAGCTAAAGTTGGCAATTCTATCATTTGGTGGTTCTACTGGCAATGTGTGAGATCATATCTTAATTCTATTATATACTGAAATTAACTAGACAAAACAGGAAGAAAAGAAACTAAATTGTGACTGTGAAGTCAGGGGATATCTAGGCATGGGAGTATTCTCCACTGTCCTGGGCTGGGATTATAATGAGAGTACAAAGAGCATTTATAGAAGGAAAAATCCCAAGGGAGGTAAATAGAGTCCTAAAAGTGTTATAAAATTGCTTGTAATATGTCAAAAATAAGGATAGCCATCACCTTAACCCCATCTTCAATGAAGTATTGGGTTTTGGGTTTTTTTTGGGGGGGGGTTGTTTGTTTGTTTGTTTTTCATTTATTGATGAGCTTACTTTTCCCACAAGAACATGTCGCAGTGGCCTGGCCAGTCAATGGCCTATCAAGAGGGCTGGAAGAAGTAAAATGAAGGCAATGAAGTATAGAAAATGGCACTGGATTTGGAGTCAGAAAGTGAGGTTCAAATCCCATTTTGAACACTTTCAGTTGTATGATTCTTGGCAAATCACTTGACCTCTGAATCTCAGTTGCTTCCTCTGTAAAATGAGGGGGTTGGATTTGATAGCTCCATGGTTCCTTCTGGCTTTAAATCCATGCTCTGGTCCAGTAGTTCAATCCTTGGTCAGGGAATGTTCCAGAGTTTGTTTTCTGGTTATCCGGGATTGGTCTGGTGAAGGAAAGGTTTCTAAAGAGGAGAAAAAGGTAATGAGAGAGCCTCATAGCTATCGCTAGGAGGTAAAGGGAAGCTAAGCTTTGAGGAGTTTGGAAGTAGGAACAGAAGCAAATCCCTAGTTTGTACACAGTCTGCACATGACTCACAAGGGATAGTTTTGCAGAGATGTCTGAAAGATAGAGTGGAAACACAAAGATTAAACAAGGAAAATGTTGCAGAGGGGCTATAAGAAGGAGCAATAGGGAAGCTAACATATGGAGGAAAAATATGAGGCCAGACCGGGGTGAGATCTTTGGGACAGAGAATCTTGGGAGATTGACTGACCATGTAATGCTTTGGCAGCATTATGGATCACCTAAAGTAGATACCTTTCCTATGAAAAATGTCCCAAATAGATCAACAGCTCTTAGAAGTGTGGCTTGACTTCAATGCAGTCTAAAGTTGTGACCATGAGTGATGGCTGAAATAAAACCTATCTGAGGTGATGGAATGGACAAATAGGTTTAATCGATTAACTGGAGAATAAAGCATCTATTTAGCAAAGTGAACCAAGAATCATCATTGAAAAGGGAGGAAAAAGGTAAGTATCATTTAATTTAGGTTTAGAAATATTTTTAATTCATCTATCCACAGTATATTTGGTCATAATTGTCTCCTGCTTTGTCCAAGCTAATTTATTACCTGCCATCTTCATCTGCATGCATGTATGCACTCCACATGTCGCCTCCAGATAGATAGATATGTATACAAATCTGCATCTACATTAAAGTATAGCAGAAGGCATGAGCAAGTAGTAGAGACTATGGTACATCTAACAAGGAATAAAAGGAGAAATAATAATAACTAGTGTTTATATAGCGCTGTAAGGTTTGCAAAGTGTTTTATATAGAGAACTAGTGGATTGAAAGAGGCTTGACTTGCGAGTGTTAATATCTCCAAGAGTTCCTTCAGTTTCTCCCATCCCACATTCCTGGGACTGTGAAAGAAAGTAATGGTAGAGAGGGAGAATACTATGAAAGACAGGACAGGAAGTCCTGAATTAAATTATAACCTCTTGAGAGCAGGGATTAAAATACTTCTTTGTATCCAAAAGATCTTTGTTTTGATTCTAACCTGAAGACATCCCATTCTTCTCCCCAGAGGAAAAACCTCCTGGTCTTTATAACTCTTAGCAGATAACAAGGAACAATTACTTTATCTTATACTGTTTATTCTTGTATTTGAAAAGCTAACAAATCCACTGCCATAGCTATCAATCAACAAACATTTATCAAGCACCTTCCATGTGCCAAGCAGGTACTTATCACCATGCTATTGTAACAACTCTGATCCATTCTCTTCCTACTATATTTCATTCTGCAATCTTAATTAATTAATTAATCTGCCTCTTCCCAAAATTAAAGGCAGTGTGGTACAATGGATAGTGAGCTGGCCTCAGACCCAGGGAAATCTGAGTTCATATCTCACCTCTGACACATACTGGTTGTGTGACCCTGCAGTGGTCTTCTAATCTTTCAGAACTCTAAGCAGCTTTCTAAGACTAAAGTTTGCAGAGAAGTTACCAATCTGCATCTGTAGAGGGAGGTTCCTCTCCCAAGAATTCCTCATTGCCTCTGTATTCCCAGAATACCATTTTCATCATGCCATTGCTTTAAAAAAAAAAAAAAAGCCCTCGATGAAAGTTCATTACTTAAAGGTTATAATCCAGATTAAGATCCTAAATGCAGCATTCAGAACCCTTCACAAACTTCCCGTAAACTACTCCTGCTTACAAAACTCCATCTTCGTGCAAACTATTTTTTCCATCTACTCTTTCCGTTCTTTGACTTTGCTCAGCTTACTCTCCCTGCTCTGAACGTGCTCCCCTATTCTACCTCTCTCTAAATTGTAATTCATTCTTCAGCTCAAATCCCACCTTCTCCAAGAAAAAGTACTTGATAATTCGGCCCCTTCCAAAGAAAGATCTATACCTCTTCTGTATTTACCTTCATTACAATTTTGTAGATTTTGTATCTACCATATTCTACCTTGTATTGTTAGCTCTACTTTCATTAATTTTTGTTTCTCCCTCTCCAAGTTAACCCACCAATAGCTAAACTGGAAATTTCTTCGGAATAGATACTACCTTCCATTCTTTAACTTCTCCCTACAACACTTTGTATGATACCTTCCATACAATGCCACTCCATAAAATATTTGTAGCTTTATTGAAATTATAATGAAGTACAGAGCCACTAATAACAACAATCAGTTTCATTATGTAGCATAATCATTAAAAAATTAAGCCTAAGTGACAATGCTCCATTAAGTTTCTAAATCCACTAAGTAGAGCTCCACTGGATTTCCAGATCCAATTGCCACCAACAATCCAATTAAATGAAATAGTTCAAAAGTGATTAGAGCAAAGACTACTTAATCTATTGACTATATTCAAGAAGTACATATCAAACATTCACTCAGTTCCTAGTGCTACTTTTGAAGCCTTTGAGAATATAAGACTAAAACCACAATCTCTGTCTTGGGGAAAAGATGTTAATGAAAGAACTTAAAAACAATTCAAAGAACTATAGAGAAAATATTGCCTTTTCAATAAAATGAATGGTAAAGCAAGGATGTCTATATTCACCACAATTATTTGATATGGTCCTATAAATCTTAGCTATTTAAATAAAATAAGATCAAGTAATTAACAAGTATTTATTAAACTCCTACTATTTACCAGATATTACCAATCTATACAAGGATATTAAGACAAAAATGAAAGAGCCCCTGCCCTCTAGTTTTTACATTCTATCATAGGAAGTTATACATTTTTGTGTGTTTGTGTAGATTTTTTTTTTTAGGAGAGAGTTTGAAAGGAGACAAATCTATGCCTTGGGAGCTCTTAAGGTAAGGAAGAGAGGGTATCAAGCCTTCACTTTCCCAGGGATATTCCTATTTAGACACAAGACATTGTTACGTTGTGATAGATAATCAGATTGTGGGACTATAGGAATTTCAGATCTACTAATAAAGTAATTTTGAGAGGTCAAAAAGAGAAGTAGTCCAGGAGGGTGGTCACATAGGGCAAAGGATTAGAGTTGCTCCCAGAACTCTGATTACCTTTAAGCTCTCAGTCTTAGGTCCCAGAGATGTGCTACTCCCAGGTTGTTGTCACTGTTTTCCATTCCTAGGCTTGTAGTTCACAACACTTCCTTCTGCACACCCACCTTTCCTTTCTCCCTATTGGTCCCTCCTTCTTTTAAGATCTTACATCTTTATTGCAGATTCTCATTTATACTGGAAAACTGGCCAATGACGGTTGGGTCTTTGGAGCAAGTGTGTTTGGTGGGCCTGCTTCTGGAAGTGTCTGAAGAGGCAGTGGACGGCTATGTTCTGAATATTACTGTGTGACAGAACCAATAGAATGATATATTCAATGACCAACAATGCAAAAGAAAACAACATTGAAAGACATCATAGCTGATCATGAAGCAAGCAGTCTGGACTTCAGAAGACTGATGAAGATGAATGCTTCCCATTTCTTAGAAGAAAGGTGATTAACAAGAATTTAGAAAGAGACATACATTTCAGACATAGCCAATATATTGATTTGTCTTGTTTGACTATACTTATTGGTTATAAGGGTGGATTCTATTGATAAGGGGCAGAGTTGAGAGAGAAAGTTTGGTAGGTAGAGATAATGATACAAAAAAAAAAGAAAAAAGAAATTAAAGAAAAGACTCAATGAAATAAAAAATCCACAAAAAAAATTTTTTTTAAAAAAGAAGTTTACAAGAGGATGTAGACAAATAGCAGGTTGGATAAATTTAATATGCACTTTAAAAACTATACATGACAAATTTTATTTTTAAAAAATGCTTACTAATTGAATTGCTAATGCTCACACCATTGCCTACTCCCACTACAGCTGGACCCCTTGTGACTAGTATTATGGGGGCCCAAGCAGCTGCAGCAAGGGCCCCCAGTACCGCCTATTCCACTTCCCATTCCATTTCCTACTACCTCTGGGTCCTCTGTCCTATTTCCATTACAATGCTTGTAGCCACTGAGGTGATTCCCCTCCCCATTTTAGAGTACTGTTCTAGAGTGAGAGCTGAAGCTATCTCTTTTTTTAACTCTTTAAACCAGGGGTGGAGAACTTGAGGCCTCAAGGCCACATGTGGTCTTCTAGATCCTTGGATTCGGCCTTTTGACTGAATTCAAGTTTAACACAACAAACCCTTTTATTAAAGGAATTTGTTCTGTGAAGTTTGGATTTAGTCAAAGGGCAGCACTTGAGTACCTAGAGGGCCACATGTGGCCTTAAGGCTGCAAGTTCCCCATCCCTGCTTTAAACCAATACAGACTCCCTCCTTGTAACTGGATTGTATTTCTATAACTCCCCAATTTTAGAAATGTCTCTGGACTCTGTAACCCTAGGTAAGCCACTTAACCTCTGCCTCAGGTTCTATAAAATGGAGATAATAATAGCACCTACTTCTTAGAGTTGTTGTGAGGATCATATGAAATAATAATTGCATAGAGCTTAGCACAGTGCCAGGCATATAACAAACACTATATAAATGTTAGTTATCATTATTATTTTGGAAAATCAAGTAACATTCTCATGTGCCTCTCTCAAGTACCTGACAGAAGAGAATCACCAATAAAAAAAAAATGTCTGAGTAGCACAATGTCCTCAGATTTGGCCTCAGTTGTATGACCCTGGGCAAGTCACTTAATCCCAATTGCCTCAGTTCTCTCATCTGTAAAATGAAGGAAAAGGCAAAGCACTCCAGTATCTTTGTCAAGAAAACCCCAAAAGAGGTCACAAAGAGTCAGACACGACTGAAAACAACAAAAAAAACAAAAAGAAGCTTCAATCTATATGTTTTCAGACTTGAGTGTCACCTAGTGATCAGTAAGGATACTGCAGCCTATTAGGAAGCTACACTAAGTGCATGTACCAGAAAGTAAGTGACAAACCTGGGCTCCAGTAGAGGGATTCAGTTGTTTTTTTTTTTTTAATCAACTTTTAATTGAAACTACTTTGGTTGGATAATAAGCACAGTGGCCACTTGTGTCTTTGCATACTTAAGAAGACTGTACTTAGTCAAAAAATGTCACAAGTACAAATGCAATTCTGATTCGTATATAATGTTAATAGAGAGCGCCCTTGGGTTTTATGAGTATACTTATTTCAGAGGTGTACTGGACCCATATTGTTTGGGAGCTGGTTGTTAAATTTTTACTGAGCATTTGCACCTCAGAAATGAGCAAATGCTACAAATCAGAACTTGATGTATTGTTTTGTTGATTATCTAGACAAATTATTGAGAAAATGTTAATATTGCAGATTAAACTTAAAAGTGTATCATATGCACATTTTTGACAATAGAAGAGTCTGTTGTCAGTCATACAGTCAATAAGCATTTATTAAGTATCTCCAAATGCCAGGAACTGTGCCAAACTCTGGGGATACAAAAAGAGGCAACAAATATGTTCAGAATTTAATGGGGAGACAAGCAAACAGATATTTATAAAACAAGCTATATACAAGATAAATAGGAAATAATTAAGAATAGGAAGACACTAGAATTAAGAAGAGTTGACTAAAAAAAAGAAAAAAGAAAAAGGCTTCCAATAGAGAGTGGGATTTTAGTTAGGATTTAAAGAGAGCTGGGGAAGTGGAGAGGAGGAGGGGGAGTGTTCCAAGCATGAGGGACAGCCAAGAAAATGATGAGAGATAGAGTGTCTGGTTCATGAAAGATAAAAGAGGCAAGTTGTCACTGGATCAAAGAGTACATGGAGGGGATAAGATATTAAAAGACTGGAAAGGCAGGAAGGGGCTAGGTTTTAAAAGAAACTGAATGCCAAACAGGGTATTTGATCCTGGAGGCAAGAAGAGCCACTGGAGTCTACTGAGTACAGGGGTGACACGGTCAAATCTGAGCTTTAGGAAAATCACTTTGGTGGTGGGATGGAGAATAGATTGGAGTGGGAAGAGACTTGAGGCAAGAAGATCCATCAGAAGGCTATTACAACAGTCCAGGTACCATAGTGGTGGTAGTGTCGGAGGAGTGAAGGCGGCATATTTCAGAGGTGTTGCAAAGGTAAAATTGACAGGCCTTGGCAACAGATTGGATACGGGAAATGAGAGATAGTGAGGAAGTTAACCTGAGGGACTGAGAGAATGGTGTTACCCTCTACAGTAAGAGGCAAGGTAGAAGGTGGGAAGGGTTTAGAGGGAAAGATAATGAGTTTAGTTTGGGACATATTGAGTTTAAGATGTCTATTGTACATCCAGTTCTTGATATAAAAGCAGTTGGAGATGCAAGATTAGAGATAAGGGCAGAATAGGTAGATTTGAGAATTACCAGCACAGAGATAGTAATTAAATCTACAGATGTTGATGCACTCACCAAGTAGAATAGAGGGAGAAGAGAAGAGGGCCCGGGATAGAACCCTGAGGGACACCTATGATGAGAGGTGTGATTTGGAGAAAGATACAGCAAAGAAGTGGTCAGATAGGTAGGAGGTTGTTAAACATTTACTAGCACACCTCTGCTTATCAAGTGACATTCAAAGAATGATGGGGCTCAAATTCTAGCCATAGCAATGATTCTACATCCACATAATAATAATCTCTACCTTGTATAAGCGTGTGTTTTAAACTCTTTTTTAAACAATTTTCATTGATTTTCTCATTTTATTTTAATAAAATCAAGCAAACAAAAAAGCCCTTTAGAATAAATAAGTCAGGTTTTATTTTTTTTTAATTTTAAAAAGAGATGAGTGAGGCCTAGACTTTAACATTTGCCTAAGATCACAACCTGTTTGACTACTAACACTAATAACTGACATTCACGTAAGGATTTAAAGATTTTTGAGAAACATTTTATATACATTATCTCGGTTTATCCTCATAATAGCCCAAATATCCCCATTTCACAGTTGAAGAAACTGAGGTTCAGAAAAGTTAAGTGGCTGGAAGGTCTAGCTTTGAATTCAAGTCTTCCTGAGTCCAGACCCAGAGATCCAATACTATAATGCCTCCAGTTGTGGGAATGGCAGAGTCAGATTTGCAGTGAAGGAATATCATCTTGGCAGCTAAGTAAAAGATAGACTAGTGTGATGAGAGACTTGAGAACAAGTAAGAGGCCATTTCAATAGTCAAAGTGAGAGGTAATGAGGATTTAAACAAAGATGGTATCTGCCTTGAAATGTTGTGAAGGTAGAAACAGTAAGGTTTGGCAATTGAATAGATACATTGGGAGAAGGACAAGGAAGGGGAGGAACCAATGTTACCACTGAGGTTACAAACTTGAAAGGCCTAGAAGAATCACGCTGCCTTTGACATAAATTAGGGAGTGTGGAATACCCTTGTCTATACACTATACACTTGTCTTCCACACAAGTGTATGGGGGGGGATGGTGAACATAATGAATTATTTTGGATGTGCTGAGATTAAGATGACACTAGAACATCCAGTTTCAAATAAATGTTTACTAAACAGTTGGTCATATGGGACCAAAGCTCAAGGGAGAGACTGGGTCTGTATATGTTGCTCTCTATGTCACCTACGTAAAGATAATTAAACCTTGGGAGCTGATGAGATAACTGAGAGACATAGAGAGAGGAGAAAAGAGTCCAGGGCAGAACCTTGGGAAATAACCACAGTTAAGGTTTTGAGATGGATCTTGAACAAGCAAAGGAAGTTTTCTTAGTTAACGAGGAGATGTTAGACAGGAGAGGAATCAAGGAAGAGATAGTTTAAGAAGGAAAGGAGAGGGGGGATAATGACAGTGTTAAATACTATAGAGAGATCAAGAAGAGAGAAATGAGAAAAGCACATCAGATTTGACAGTTTGGAGATGGTGGCAACTTTGGAGAGGCAGTTTCAGTTGACTGATGAGATCAGAAGTCAGATCACAAAAGACAGAGTGAGACAAGAAAAGGTAGGAGAAGTAAATATAGAAATCTTTTTCCAAAGAGCTGTCTAAAAAAGCAAATACAAAAAAAAATTAAAGATTATCTCATAAAATCACCATGCCATTTTAAAATATTTTTCACTTTCTAAAATGAACTGCTAAGTCTTTGTTTTCTTATACACAGAGTATACTGAACATAATTAACTTTGTCTTGAAGAACTAGGTCAACATTATGAACACTAACTGTCCTATTAGATTTTAATATGGTGATTTTCTTAGGGCCTGATCAGGTTGCATACAAGCATTTTCTCTTCTTAAAGAAAGTTATTTACATGTTGTTTCCTTCATTAGACATTAAGTTTCATGAAAGCAGAGGCTATTTCGCCTTTCTTTACATCATCAATGCTTAACACAGTGCCTATAATATCATAAGCACTTAATAAATGTTAAAGAAATGAGTAACCGAATAAATGACATTCCACTTAAGAGGATTTCCTATGAACCAAGTGCATGAATTTAGTACATGGACTGTGTGGTACCTAATTCAAGTGTCCACAGGACTATTTTACTTATTTACTGGTTTTTAGTGCTATTCTGGATAACTAAGACTCTCAGACCTATGGTAAAGTGAGATCCTTTAGATAATGCTTTTCCTTTTGGACAACAGACCAAGATAAAGATAATCTCTGCCCCTTGAACACTGTACCTTTAAATCTTCTCTTTAACACCACATATCATATTCACTTAATAATTCAATTAATTAACTTTTTTGGAAAGGATGTTTTAAGACCCACTGTATTGGTTCATTCACTAAATCATCAAATTATAGCTCCACCATTAACCATGAACTCCATTATTATATCCCATGAACTCTGGAGCATCTGAACTGAGCTGAAAAAAAGCCCTTCACAACATGAATCTATTTCCGCTGGTCCTGGAGACGGAAAGGAAAGGGCAACCATTCATCTAACAAATATCATTGAGTGTCTAGTATGTTCAGGGACATTTGCTAGGCCTCATGGTATTACAAAAATGAATAAGATACAATTGCTGTCCTTGTTAATTTTATAATCTAAGAGGGAAGATTATGTGTGCACGTGTATATGAATACACATATACGTATACACATATGTGTATATACTTTATATATATATATATGTTGTTGCTATTGTTGTTGTTGTTCAGTTGTGTCAGACTCTTCATTGACCCCATGTGGCATTTTCTTGGCAAAGATACTGGAGTGGTTTTCCATTTCCTTCTCCAGCTCATTTTATAGATGAGGAAACTGAGGCAAATGGGGTTAAGTGACTTGCCCAGGATCACATAACTAGTAACTATCTGAGATTGGATTTGAACTCAGAAAGATGAGTCTTCCTGACTCCAAGCCTGGCATCACCTAGCTGATACACACACACACACACACACACACACACACACACACACACACACTCGCTTGCTCGCATATACATATACACATACATATATGTGTATAGAGGGGGTAGAAGAGATATATACGTATATATTTATGTACATATATGTGCATGTGTGTATATATTATATACACACAAAAATATAATACAAAAGTACATGAAAATGGTGTAAACAAAATTCTAAGAAAGTTCAGGGGTAGAAAGGATCATTTTTTGGCTCGAGCCACTACAGAAGGTTTCAAGGAGGAGGATACTCAGTTGGATAACAAAGGCATGCCATGCAAAGAATAAAGGGCTAACAGCAAACTCAGGCACAAAAAAAAGGGGGGGAAATAACCAGAAGTACCAGACAACCTTAGCCACACCACTGAGTCACTTTTGAGACCCAACTGAATCCTGCCTTCCTTCAGTATTCAAATGCAATCTCTTTGCAGTGAATAATTTTATCTTTTAGGGTTTTTTTTCACCTATTCAGTCTGCACCCATGCCTTATGTACTTGGTTTATCACAACACCAATTGGGACAAAAATAGCCTCAGCTCTTCCTATGTGTTCCCATTTCATACCATCCTATGCTTTTTGGAGACTACGTGGTTGTCAGATTAAATGGCCTTTGAGAACACTTTCAACTTTGTAATTCTGATTATGGAATATTTTTCCCACTATGTTAACAGGATGAAGCATCATGATATAGTGCTGGACTCAGAGTCAGGAAGATCTGAGTTCAAATCCTGTTTCTGCCATTTATTAGCTCTGTAATTCTGGACAAGTCACTTGACCTTCATGGATCTCAAGTGAGATCCTATATTCATACTAAGTCAAAGATAGGTCCTACAAATTTATCAAGTGCCTACCTGGACAAGGTATTGAATCGAATCCCCTTGCTTGAGGGAATATAAATGAATAAGGCACAAGCACTTCCCTAAAGTAATTTGCAATCTAATAGAGAATTATCACATGGACACAAATAGATCTAGTTCAAAATGTATTGTGAAAGTATATAAAAGAAGTACAAAGTGAAAGGAGAGCTCACAATAAGGAGATATCAATTCTATATGTGGGGATCTGGAAGTCTATGTGATTCTTGTCCCCAAGGAGCTTAGAATATGATTAGTGAGGCATACATTTGTGGGAATATTAACTAATAACTCGAGGCATTAAAAGAGAAGTGTCACATGAGTTGGTACATACAATGAAAGCTGTTGGAGTTCAGGAATGGTTATGATAGAAGTAATGTCACCAGAAGAACTGTGTATATCAAAGATAGATTTTGTAGGACTTTTCCATTTCTTGCCTGTTTGTATGTGGAACCTGATTTTTACAATCTTTTCTAAGTTGTCAGAGTCCTATAATCATTGCCTACAATAATATTTCTATGATGATTACTAGGGTCCTATGACCTCTGACACAGGCATATTTAAGAAAACAGGGTAGGGTTCAGAAGGTATTGTTAAAGATATAGCTGTTGTTGACCTTATGACACAGCAGAATCATTACTTAGCCCTTTCCTATATTCTTTGCCTAAAACATCAGGCAATATTCCACCCCATTCTTTCCCAGGGACCCACCCAACATAGGGAGAACCAAACAGACCTACTGGCATAGCCACAAGGTAAACAGGCCTTTTGTCTTCTCTACAGACGCATTGCTTTCCTATGAAGAAGTCTGCCTTAGCTCTTTTGCTCTTCCCTCTTCCAAGATGTTCAGGTAAATGGTTCAAGGTCTAGTTTAGGGATACTAACCCAGAGAGTCTCTTTTATCTACTGCCTATTTTTATCTACTTTTTTCTTAAATCTAATTTTTTATCTATTTTCATCTCCAGGGAGCCTCAGAATAAGAAAAGAACATAGTTGCACAACCTTGTAGCAATGGGTTGTCATCCTTATCTCAGAACTCAACTTCTCTACCTCCTTGATTATTTTAACACAAGTGTATAATTTCAAACTTTTAATATAACTGGAAGGTGGTATAGTATAGGAGAAATGACATGAGACTTCAAGCCAGAAGGCCTAGGTTCCATCATGTTTCTGCCACTTACTACCAATTGACCCTTGGAAAGTCATGTCCTCTCTTTGGACTTCAGTTTCTTCATTGTAAAACAGGACTGGAGTGATCTCTAAGATCCATTTCAATGCTCATTTCCTATGACTTTGTGACTTTGAATATAATATATATGTATATTACTATTCATTGACGAAAAGTGCCAAGTAGGTACACTTTTGTAATGTGTATTTTAGTTTTTCATGCTTAAATAAGCTTGTAAGCAGGTTAAACAGTAGAAAAGTTCTGAAGAATAATGTGTTACAGAATAAAGGTCCAGCTACAATAAATATCTTTGGTAGGGACACCAAATTCCCAGTGAATGTGAAGAAGATAGCCAGATAAGCCTTGCTCTTTAAACTTAACCATAAATTATAGCCATTCCCCCCTCCTCCCCAACCTGAATGCTTTAGCTCTCGTTAACAACACTATAAATTAGAATACATAAATGGTTGGTTAAAGAACTTGCTACAGGCCATCAAACCCATTAACTATCTAGTAAGGTTTATAACCTTTCCTAGACTACTGAGAAGACAGCATTAAATATTATCTGTTTATCATCTTATACAAAATGCTTTGGAATATTAAACTTTGAGTATTGGTATTCTAAAGGTTTGATAGATGCTGTGGGCTGATTGTTTTTAAATAAAATACTCATTCAAATTCAGACAACCTCTCAACACACAGAGATACATACAGACAAAACAAATTCAATTGACCTTTCAACTGCATTTTAGTACCTTACAAGATTAATAAGTTACAGTCAACAGCTATTCTAAATACATTTGCAGAATGGACAACATGGTGAATGTGAGGTGACAAAGAACATCCCAGACATAATTAAGTCTCTAAACTGAATTTTTCTTCCAGACCATGAACAAACAGAAAGAGATTAAATACAAGACAGAAAATTACTGCTAATATACATAAAATTATAATCAATAGCAATGCAAAGATATAGATGGAGGAGAGGTGAAAAACTGCTGACTTTTTTAAATAAGATTTTACACAATTTTATATTTATAATACTGGGTTCTGACCACTTACCCCCAATTAACACCACTGTGCTTGAGATTGAGGGTAAAATTACTTGCATGTACTGTGCCTTGAAATGTATTTTGTGAAAATATGTTGGCATAATGTTGACATATTAATGACGGGCACATAAGGGTATACTAGAAATGTCAAATAGAACTCATGTGTAACTGGGGACAGAGATGAGTGTATTCTAATTGAGAAAGAATTGGCCCAATCCCAGTAGTTTTTACATCCCTTAGATTACTTTTTTAAGAAGCTCTCAAAATTGAATCACACATTGAAAATGGAAAAAACAGCTAACTGTATCCAACTCAGGTATGAAACTAAAGATAAGCAAATTCAGGCAGCCCTTGGCAGTGTGGTGTGAACAGATAAAAATGACAAAGGTCCAAACCTAATATGGTTGGGGAAAAAGTCCCTAAATTTGCATTTTTGCTTTTCATTATCCATCAGACATTACATTAATGAATAAGGACTTTCTATTGTAATTTTCACTCACAACGAAGGCTATAGCATATATACGTGCATTATATGTTGTAGGTCCCTTGTTTTCTGAATTTTAAAGTCTGAAAAACAAAGTTCTTAACTTAAATCTTCACTGTATAAGGTATAAGTTCCCTGTCCTTCTGTTGTAGAGTGAAAGGGTTAAGCTACTTGTCTCTGCATAAGCAAAGTGAAGTAGAATCACGATCTGGTCAGTTGAACCCAAAGCATCCTTTTCTTGAAGAAAATCAATTAGTCAGGGCTAAAGGCCGAGTAGCATAGGGATTGCTGTAAATTACCCAACCTCTTCGTCTATATCAGAGGTGGGGGAACCTGTGGCCTCAAGGCCACATGTGGCCCTCTAGGTCCTCAAGTGCAGCTCTTTGACTGAATCCAGACTTCACAGAACAAATACCCTTAATAAAAGAATTTGTTCTGTGACGTTTGGATTCAGTCAAATGACCACATTTGAGGACCTAGACAGCCATATGTGGCCTGGAGGCCGTAAATTTCCCACCCTGGGTCTATACTTAACCAAAGTTCACTGATCCAAACTGTGATTGTTTTATTTTATCTGTAGAGAAAAAGAGATTGACTATCACAATTTAACATGTTCCATAGCTCTGAGCAAGTCAATAAACTCTCTTATTTCTTTCTCTCTATGTGTGGAATAAATGGCTATGTAACAATAAACAAGATGGTTACAAACAGTTTTGGAAAAGTTCTCAAGGTAACAAATATTAAATTAGATAAATCCTACAGGGGTTACAGCATCTCATTGTCAAGACTTGGGGTCATCAACCCTTCCCTCTCCCAAAAAAAGAAAAGGAATAGGACTAATTGTCACCCAGACCACCAAATCTTCTATAATCTTTCCCATTTTTCTTGCTTCTTTTTTTGCTGTTGTTAGCAATCAGAGGCCTTTTTGATCACTTCTAGTTTTGTGACTATTTCACATAATTGGGAGGTGTTGTTCTTGTTCAGTCATTTCAGTCATGTCTGACTCTTCATGACCCCATTTGGGGTTTTTTGGCAAAGATACAGGAGTGGCTTGCCATTTCCTTCTCTACCTTATTTTTTATAGATGAGGGAACTGAGGCAAACAGGGTTAAGTGATTTACCCAGGGTCTTACAGCTAGTAAGTGTCTGAAGCCAGATTTGAACTCAGGAAGATGAGTCTTCCTGAGTCCAGACCCAGTACTATCTACTGTACCACATTGGTGCCCAATTGAAAAGTATCTATTTTCTAATATTTAGGACTTAGATTTGTTCTGTTCAGATCCAAAAGGCAGAAGCAGGAGCAATGACTGAAGGCTTTGAGGTGGCAAATCTAGGCTTGATGTACAGAAAACAAAATAAAACTAATAAACAAACAAAAAACGAAGAAAGAAAAACTTCCTAATAATTATAATTCTCCAAAAGTAGCATGGTCCTTCTCAGAAGGTAGTGAGTTCTCCCCTTATTGGAGGTCTTTAAGAACAAGTTTAATAACTAATTATCAGCTATCACAGAGGGTATTCTTTATCAAATTTGGATGAAATGGCTGCAAAGATTCCACTTAACTCTGAGATTTTGTGATTCTATGAGTCTAAGAGAGGGTGCCAGACATATGAATAAGGTGTGACGATACAGTATGTTTAAATATTGTATAAATGTACATAGTACATTAAATACTCTTACTTTTTAAAAATGATAAAAGTTTATACTTTATCCCAGGAGGCTAACAAAGTTATTTCCAAGTTCCTTTTCCTCCTGTTACTTTTATTGTCATGTCAGTTTCTTATTTACTGATGAAAAATATCAAAATGTGAGATTACCTAAAGAAAATCTTTTTTCACTTCATTACAGTGCTAGTAATAGAAGTAGTTATGCCTTAGGGGAATTTCATGTGACTAAATTGTAAGTGCTTCTAAGAATAAGAATTTATCTATCACTCATCAATCATAGTGCTAGTATTAAAAGAGATGCGATTTTAAATGCAAAGTCAAATGATCCAGAACAACTTTTGATATAAGTTGTCACAACAAAAGCATATCATTAGAGGTATTTATTGCATTAAAGAAGTTGCATTGGATCAGATGATGATTGTGCTTTGCTGATTAGCATCAGAGGAGGCAGAAGTGAAGTAATCCGAGGTATCTTAGAGAACTCAGAGGACCTGGGTTCAAGTCACAGTTGTGACCTTAGACCTTGGACAAACTGGTTAACCTTGAGGACATCAGTTTCTTCATCTGTAAAATGAGGGAACTAAACTCTCTCTAAATTCTTGTCCAATTCTAAATCTAATGATTTTGAAATCACTGTAAATATCCATGGAGATTCATTGCAGAAAAAAAGTTATAAATAATTCAGGATAATTCAGGAATACCCTCAAATTGTTTGGGGCTTAAAATAATATTTTTGTTAAGGCATAAAGGTAGAATATTTCTAATACCAAGAAGTTATTGCCTTATAAATTTCATCTTTCTACTCTACAGAAATGTCAGTTGCTCTGGGATCAAAATATTATAAATAGACCGTGTCCGCACCAGTTTTGGCTCTGGGAGAATAGGAGCTTTTTCAGCACTAACTAATATTTAGAATATTTATTCAATTTTTTAGCTTCATATTTACCATGACAAAAACAATTCAGAGCTTCACTGAAATGCATACTAATTTATGTGATAGCTCATTCACTTGTTCACAAACATTTGGCTGAAATTTGTTTACTTAAAAGATAAGGAAAGGTTAGATTAATGTCTTCTACCTTTTTATTTTACAACTTTATGAAGTAAACAAGTCAATTCAACAAGCACTTATTAAGCACCAACTATGTGCCAGATACTGTGCTGAACAAAGGAAGAAAAATGAACAGGGGTATGTGACCCCTGCTTAAATATCTCCTCTCACAGCAATTTTGGTTATTGTTGCTGTTCCTTTGAGAAAACTCATAGACTCTGGGAGAATGACAGCTAATTGTCATCTTTGAGGGCATCTGTGTACAGTACGGAGGAAGGATTAAGATAATGTCTTTCTTTAAGTAACTTGGAAAATTAACTGTCATGGAAAGAGTCTGAGAGTCTCTTGCTAACTGTAATGAAAGAATAAGTCTATTAGTGACTTGGGGAATTAACTGTAATTTTTGAAAGATGTAGAAGAGTATTTTTTTTTAAAGTTTATTTATTTGTGTATTTCGAGAAACCGTCTATCTATTTCAACTAGGCTGGAAGTGAAGTGGCCACTCACGGGACGATCTCAGTATTCACTGGCACAAAAGTTAAAACTTGCTTTATTTGCTGACCTAAGCTAATGCTCCCCTACTTGGTAGCCTGATGACTCCCACTCCCAGATGTTTACCATCCTGGTGCTGTATTTAGCTCAGACACCTAATTGGCTTCATCCCTACCACAGTTTAGAACTCCTGTACTCAAGCAATCCACCTCAGTCTCCCCCAGAAGCAAGTATTATAAGTGTGTGTCTCTGTGCCCAATGAGAAAAGATGAGTTTAATTCATTCTGAGGACAATTGCTAATGGGAATCTATCCCGAGAAAACATAATAATAATAATAATAATAATAATAATGATGTTTTCAATGAGACAGAAGCTACAGACATTGGTGAGAGAATTACATTTTACAGCTTCATCTGAAGATTGTAGAAGTGAGTCTGTGATCTTTCTTATAACTGATATATTGTTAAAATATTTGCCTCCATCTTAGCCAGTTAACAATGACGATACTATGAGACCAGGATTTGAGACTGAGAAAATAAAGAAAATTAGTGGGAAAAAGAGGTTGCACCAGTTTTACTGGAGTTGGACTCTGAGATAAATAATTAATGAGAGAGATTTCTCATTTTAAGTACTTTGTGATCAAATTCCCATTCATATTTACTAGATACAGCCACTTAATTGGTTTTCCTGTCTCAAGTCCTTCCCTATTCTAGTTTATCCTACACACGGCTTTCAAAGTAATTTTCCTTAAGCACAGATCTGACCATGTGACCCTTCTACTCAACCAACCCCAGTGGTCTTTTATTTCCTCTAGGATAAAATATAAACCCCTTGGTTTAACTTTTAAAGTGTTTCATAATCTGTGTGTATATAGCATATATATTCACATACTCAAGTGACTGTGTGATCTCTGACTTAGAAGTTCCCTCCCCTAATGTAAATCATAATTCATCGATGCCTGACCAATACTGTGTGACTTTTGTCCATGTCTCCCAAAAGTTCACTACAAAACGTCAATAAAACATGCTGGAGGACTCTGGTTGTTTACCTGTCATCACATAATTAGGTATTTAATAAATGTCTGTCTGACATTTATTCAGACAACAAATGCCTGAATACTGTTTATTGGCTTCTTGCCCTGTGACCATCTTTTCTTTTGTCATGTTAGAGCTTGGTGAGGCATCAAAGATGCCAAGGTGATTATCCACTGTATCCCAAGTTATTGCTTGTCATCTTGACTTTTCCTCTGCTACTAGACTTCAGTGATTCAGGAAGAGAGAGTGAGGTTGATGACTTCGTGCAACTCTGTCTCACTTAAATCCGATTCACTTGCAAGCCAAGACATCATCGTCCTGATATCATTGGTCCTCTTCGAAAACAAACAACAAACAGCAACAACAGTTTCTTAATGACAAATTTCACTCCTGTTCTTCTTCAGATTTTTTCATTGATTATATGCCATAATCTGTTCACATCTATTATGTTCCTCTCCATTGCCCTCTGTGTGATGCCCTCAATACTTTGTAAGCAGTAGTATTCTACCATTCATTTTCATATAGTAATACCAACAAAATCTTAGTGTTGAAAAGATGGGCTTTTGCTTTCATGGAAAGTTTGAGGTCAGTAAGAGTTTTACAATTTCCCCAAAGTAATACAACCTGGTCTCATTTCCTTTTCAACTTGTGGCCTAGCTCATTTTCCATCTGTCTTGTCTGTCCCAGATATACATAATATTGGACAAGTTCTATAGGATGCCCATTCAAATGCATATTGAAATAGAGGCAATAAATATTATTCATCCGCTTGGTCATTCTTGTGTGAATGGACAGGCCAAACTCCTTTAAGTGATTATAGATCTCTTCCAGAAGTATCAATAATGTTTTAGTGCTTGCTGAAATGTCACCTGCAATCAAGAGCATTTAGAAGACTTCATCATCCATAAAGAATCCCTCCTTGACCTAGATTCTGTGCTGGACCTTCTCAATCACAGAGATAAATGCCCTCAACAAGTATATATCACCTTGTTTTATCTTTAATCCGATGTTTATTATCAAAGAGTTACTGAAAAGAGTTTTTCCTGTTGTTAAATATTTCAAGGTATGATAGGATCAGCATTTCCCTGACATAATTTCTTTCTTCTCCCCATCCCACCCACAAAATAGGGAGATTTTACCTAAAAGAAAACAAAG
The DNA here is from genome assembly GCF_900497805.2 of Vombatus ursinus. Classification (NCBI taxonomy): domain Eukaryota; kingdom Metazoa; phylum Chordata; class Mammalia; order Diprotodontia; family Vombatidae; genus Vombatus; species Vombatus ursinus. The sequence goes on from NW_020954583.1 coordinate 2,398,816, forward strand.
CACCCATAAGGCCTGATGGGCCTCAGCTTCCCTGATTCAAGTTTCTTCCCTGCTTACCACTCCCCAACCTAAACAACATAAGAGACACCTAGAACAAAGCTGCCCCTTCAGCTTAATTGGCCCTAGCTTCCCTGAATCAGTAGTCATCTAGACACATAAAGTCTTAGCCACATGGAGTTTGGGCCTTTGAAACTTAGTGGGGGCCTAAGACTATGAAAGTCTTCATACCCTAATGACTGATATATGTGGTTTCAGATGGAGACAAGGAGGCCAGGTCCAGAGAAGTTAAAGGCCCCTTGATCCTTCTTACTATGTTAAGTCAAAGTAAACCTTCCTTGTTAAATATCATTTCATCCCAACATTGAACTTCAACACAGAGGGTACTGGTGGTACAGTCATGACTCCAATACAAGAATTTCAAAATGATTTTGATATATGAATGGGAGACATAGTCTTATAAAAAAGCCTATAAGGTAGTCATTTGTTCTAACAAATCAAATGCTTTTTCATAATCAATAAACAATAACCACAATGGTGTGTTATATTCTCTCCATCTTTCAGTTAATTATGAGACAGTAAGGTACGGTGTATTGTTGAATAATGTTTGCAAAAGCCTTATTCTCTACTAATTCCTTCATCAAGAATGCCCTTGAATAGTGTATAGATGACTCTCATGAAAATTTTATATAAATGCAAAAGTAACCACATAGTTCTCTGGAGACCATCTTTTTTTGGCATTAATAAGATCCAAGCTTTTTTCCACACTTTTGGCATTTTTCCCTCTTTCAGGTACTTTGTATACCTGTCCCTCAAAGCCTTCACAAATGTGTTCTCTGCATTTTTTTTCCTAGTGGCAGTTTTCGCAAACACTTATCATTAGTGTGATGCATGATGACAACATATCTCATGAAATAATAATTTTTGGGTCTGCATCCAGCAAAACTCACTCCAATAATTCTTAATTCTTTGTCTCTCCAAGGAGTGCCTGGTAAGCATCCTTTGATTTAGCTGCAACTTGCTTCTTTTGGTTTCATTTATAGCTAGAAGGTCAAGAATTATAAAATTCAGCTATTCCAGCAATATGTCTTCCACCAAATCCTACTCAGATATCTGATTGTGGTATGGCAGTATCCCTGACTTCCCAAAGGCTCAACCTACGTAGCACAAGCTCTGACAGATTCTGCCATGCTGCAAAGGCTTCCATGAGGGCCCTAGTGATATAATGAATCTATTTTTCCAAGGATCAACTTAGCCAGCTATGGAAAGGCATATCACTAGCACTTGGTGATGACTTTTTTATTTGATTTGGGTTTTTTGTTTGTTTGTTTTTGCCATAGCGATCAATACAGAATATGTGTGTGTATGTACATTCACACACACACACACAAAATAAATATGAGGTGAAAGTCAGCATTGGCTAGGGGAGAGAGAGAAAGAGAGAGAGATAGTTGGCTTTAGAGCCAGGAGAACCTGGATCCAAGGCCTGCCTCTGAGACCTATTGGTTGTGTGATACTGGACAAATCATGTACTCCAAACAACTAACCACCTAAATTATAAGTTTCAGAGAAGGTACTGACTTAGTTTGATAGAAGAAGTTTCCTTACCCAGGACTTCATTACATGAATGAAATCATAGATCTAGTCCCTATCCCTAAGCAGAAGGTAATTTTTTTGAGGGAGAGACCCTAGGAGCTGAGGTGACTAAAGCAACAGAGTGTGGCCTTGCAGGAACACTTACCAGAAATTCATTAATGACATGCTCCTTTTTAGTATGATCATAATAAAATGATAGTCAATATATTTAGTAGATAAATACATGTAGAGTTGGAAGGGACCTTAGAGGTCATTGAATTGAACCCCCTAATTTTAAAAATAGGGAAAACCAGAGAGTTTAAGGGACTTTCCCAGAGTCACACATCTACTCTCTGAAATAGTATTCAAACTTAGGTCTTCCTGACTCCAAACCCAGCTATTATGTCACCTAACATAGAAAGAAGACAAAAGATATGACAAAATCAAAGACCACTTTGGTTTAGATAGGACTCATAATTCAACCCTTCAGTGACATAGTAAGGTTTGGCATTGTCTAGGATTATGCACCAGTAAACACAGCAGTGACATATACAGACAAATATTACAGGTGACAATGGATTATTAATGAAGTAGGGAATGATGCATATGATGTTGTCCATACAGATATTTTAATTGGATAAATTTTAGAATTTTTTATCTTATGACTCCCAGGTATTCTTCTGGGTGGCAATCAGAAAGATGTAAGAGGTGTTAATAAGGATATTCATTAAGAAAGGTTGCCAGCTAGATATAATTAATTTTAATTTAGATAGGTTCAATTACTAGTGGAGTTAATTCATTCAGCTTTGGCACTTTGCCATGCAGCTGAGTTGTCCTGATTCGTGAGTGAGTGCAAACTCACCTAGCTCACTATACCTAGCTTGCCTCAAACCACACTTACCATCCCCTCATCCATCTACCAGGATATTTTGCCATCTGCCCTGTCACCACAAATCCCAACCCCCTACTTGCTCTGGGAATAGGGATCCAATTGATACCACCATTACTTCTGGAAACTTCATGGCAATCAGACTACGGCCAGAAGGATGCTAAGTAACTCAACTCTGAACTTCCTGAGACCATGATTCTTTATCTCCAACATTTTCTGCCCATGTGCATTCTCCCCCTCCACACATACATACTTTACAATTCTTCTAAATAAACTTTCCAATTCTTGCTCTGAAGGCTGTAATGAAAAAAAAATTATCATTGCCTCTGAGAGGAACTTGTCAACCAACTTCCCTATCGTTCTATTCACCATTCTTGCAGCTTCCCAGACCAAAACACCCTGGACTTTGTTAGATCCAGCTTATTGCAGGCTTGGGGAAGCCAATTATTACATTTTGAATGTGACCATTTACACCTCAGAAATTGACCAAGGCTACAAATCAGGACCTGATTTTTTGTCTTGATGGTTGTCTAGACTTAAGAAAGTAATGGAGAGGGGCAAGTAGGTGATGCAGTGGATAGAGCACCAGCACTGGAGTCAAGAGAACCTGAGTTCAAATCTGGCCTCAGACACCTAATACTTACTAGCTGTGTTACTCTGAGCAAGTCACTTAATCACAATTGCCTCACCAAAAAAAAAGTGATGGAGAAAATGTTACTAATGTAGATTAAACTTAAAAGTGGGTCCTTCATACATTTTTTGGGTGGTGAGAGAACTATTGTTAAACATTTACCAGAACACTGCTAGCCACCATGTATATGTTTTCTCTTCTTGACTTTTGATGGCAAGGATTGTTTCGCTTTTGTATTTGTATTCTCAGTATAAAGCATACTGCCTAGCACATAATAAGCCCTTAATAAATTTTTTTTAAATTCATTCATTCATTCATGAAGCTCTGAAAATATTCACATATACACACACATACAAGGCAATGTAGATTGTAAGTAATGGGCTGGCCTTGACATCAGAAAGACCTGGGTTCAAGATTGTCCTCTGGAATACTAGCTGTGCCAAAATGAACAAATTACTTAACTTCTCAGGGTTCCCTGGCTACTCCTTCACACTTTAACTTACAAGAATTACTAAAAAAAAAAAAAAGAGTTACTTACTTATCTAAAGGTGACGATCCTTTTGTATTCCGTCCTGGTCAGAACATATCATGTTTAGTTTTAGGCACTGCTAGATTAGAAAGGACATTGATAAGCTAGAGGGAGTCCAGAGAAGAGCAACAAGGATGGTGTTCAGTCTTAAGTTAATATCATGTAAGGATTGATTGAAGGAACTGAGAATGTTCAGCATGAAGAAGAGAGGACTTGGAGAAGAATAGCTTTCTTCACACATCTGACAAATGGATTAGACTTATTCCATTTGGCCCCTGGGAACAGAAGTAAGAGTAATGGAGGAAATTTGCAAAGAGGCAAATTTAGGCTTCAGGTGAGGGGGGAAAATCTCAACAACTAACACTATCAAAATGTGGAATGTGATGCTTAAGAGGTAGTGGGTTCCCCATCAGTAAATGTTTTGAAGTTAAGTTCAAATAACTACTTCTTGGATATGTTACAGAAAGAATTATTTTTTAGGTATGGGTTAATCAAGATAGCCACTGAAATCCTTGTTGATTCCATGAAGTCTTCACTAACTCTCCCAGAAGGAAATGCCCTTTCCTTTTTTCTGAACTCCCATAGTGATTCTCTTTTTAATATATAATATTTTATTTTCTCCAATTACATGTTAAAACAATTTTTTAACATTTGGGGTTTTTTTTAAGTTCTGAGTTCCAAAAAAGCTTTTGACAAAATACAGCACCCATTCCTATTAAAAATACTACAGAGCATATGCTTAAATGGAGTTTTCCTTAAAATTATAAGTAGTATCTACCTAAAACCATCAGCAAGCATTATATGTAATGAGGATAAGCTAGAAACATTTCCAATAAGATCAGGGGTGAAACAAGGATATCCATTATCACCACTGTTATTCAATACTGCACTGGAAATGTTAGCTTAAGCAATAAGAGAAGAAAAAAAATTGAAGGAATTCAAATAGGCAATGAAGAAACAAAGCTATCACTCTTTGCAGATGATATGATGGCATACTTAGAGAATACTAGAGAATCAACTAAAAAAGTACTTGAAATAATTAACAACTTTAGTAAAGTTGCAGGATATAAAATAAACCCACATAGATCATCAGCATTCCTATATATTACTAACAAAGCACAGCAGCAAGAGATAGAAAGAAAAATTCCATTTAAAGTAACTGTAGACAACATAAAATATTTGGAAGTCTACCTGCCAAGGCAAACTCAGGAACTAAATGGACACAATTACAAAACACTTCTCACACAAATAAAGTCAGAACTAAATAATTGGAAAAAATTCAGTTGCTCAAGGATAGGCCGATGCATTTCGACATGACTGGCACATCATACGCACTTTCAAACACTACCTAATAACAATTCTACCTAAATTAATTTACTTATTCAGTGCCATGTCAATCAAACTACCAAAAAAATTATTTTATTGGGCTAGAAAAAATAACAACAAAATTCATCTGGAAGAACAAAAGGTGAGGAATATCAAGGAAATTAATGAAAAAATGCAAAGAATATGGCCTACTACATTACAAAACAGCAATCATCAGAACTACTTGGTACTGGCTAAGAAATAGAGTCGTGGATCAGTGGAATAGGTTAGGTACACAAGACACAGTAGTCAATGACTATAAAAATCTACTGTTTTATAAACCCAAAGACTCCAACTTCTGGGATAAGAACTCACCATTTGACAAAAACTGCTGGGAAACAAGGAAAATAGTAAGGCAGAAACTAGGCATAAACCAACATCTTATACCATATGCCAAGATGAGGTCAAAATGAGTACATGATTTAAACATAAAGCAAATTAAGAGAGCAAGCAATATTTTACCTGTCATATCTATGGAGAATGGAAGAATTTATGAACAAAAAAGAGATAAAGAACATTAGGAAATGCAAAATGGATAATTTTGATTACATTAAATTAAAAAGGTTTTGTACAAACAAAGCCAATGCAACCAAGATTAGAAGGGAAGAAGAAAACTGGGGAATAATTTTTACTGCCAGTGTCTCTGATAAAGGCCTCATTTCTCAAATATATAGAGAACTAAGCCAAATTTATAAGAATAGAAGTCATTCCCCAATTGATAAATGGTCAAAAGATCTGAACAGGCAGTTAACTGATGAAGAAATTAAAGCTATTTATAGTCATATGAAAAAAGCTCTAAATCACTATTGATTAGAGAAATGCAAATTAAAACAACTCTGAGGTACCACCTCATACCTATCAGATTGGGTAAAATGACAAAGAAGGAAAATGATAAATGTTGGAGAAAATGTAGAAAAATAGGGACACTAATGCATTGTTGGTGGAGTTGTGAACTGATTCAACCATTCTGGAGAACAATTTGGAACTATGCCCAAAGTGCTATAAAATTGTGCATATCCACCAATACCACTACTTGGTCTGTATCCCAAAGAGATCATAAAAAAGGGAAAAGAACCCAATATACAAAAATATTTTATAGCAGCTCTTCTTATGGTGGCAAAGAATTGGAAACTAAGGGGCTGCCCATCAATTGAGGAATGGCTGAACAACTTATGATATATGAATATAATGGAATATTATTGTTCTGTGAGAAATGATGAGCAGGTGGATTTCAGAAAAAACCTAGAACGACCTACATGAACTGATGCTAAGTGAAGTGAGCAGAACCAGAAGAACATCATACACAGCTTTGATAGAATTAGATCTTCTCAACAATGCAATGATTTAAAACAATTCTAAAAGACTCAAGATGGAAAACACTATCCACATCCAAAGAAAGAACTATGGAGTCTGAATGCAGATTGAAGCATACTATTTTCTCTCTTTTTTTTCTTTGTTTTGTCTTTCTAGTGGTTTTTCCCTTTTATTCTGATTCTTCTTTCACAATATGACTAATGTGGAAATATGTGTAATATGATTGTACATTTATAGCCTATGCAAGATTGCATGCTGTCTTGAGGAGGAAGAAGAGAGGGAGTAGGAAAATTTGAAACTCAAAATCTTAGAAAAGTGAATGTTGAAAACTAAAAATTAATTAATTTAAAAGTTTTGAGTTCCAAATTCTATCCATCCTTCTCTCCCTCATCTCCCCACTCCCTGAGAGGATAAGCAATCAGATATAGGTTATACTCCCATAGTGACTTATACCTATTTTATTGCACTTTTCATGATCTACTTTGTATTGTTATTTAACAATAACAATAACAAAGTGTGAATATCTCCACTACTGGAATGTAATGTTCATGAGGGCAGAGATGGGCCTGATTCTTTACATTTCCCATGACACCTAGAATTAAATCTTACATGAAGTTGACACTTAACAAAAGTTGGATGCATTGAATTAGTACAGTCACTATTATTGATATGTGTCCTTTATTTATCTTTTTTTTAATGATCTTTGAGGGTAAAAATAACTTATAAATCTTTGTATTGTTCACAGCATATACCACAGTGTTAGCCTCATAGTATGTGTCCATTGCATTACCTGATTTATCGATTGCAGCTTGAAATTCCCATCAAGAATTTGGTCCAATACTAGTACAAGAGTCCCAACTGAAGATTCTATAAATATGGCTTCTGGACTAATGATAAAAATGCTGATCTTTGACCATGAGTTTTTCAAAATCTTATGCCAAACGTAGTCAACAAAGCTATGAACCAATCCAGAGAAGGGAAAAGGAGTAAATTGATACACTTTAAAAACCAGAACTGAAAGTGCATGTATGTGACAATTTTTTTAGGACAATAATTTTGGAAAATCTGGCTTTTTCCTGGTTTCTCAAAGTATAGGGTCTGTCTTATTAAAAAGTAATCTGGCATCTATCCTGTGGAATTTAAGAGTTCACAGAAGCCCAAATAAATCTAATTTCCATGGTTGTCATGGATTTTAATAACCATTTGCTGCACAGAAACTACACATTTGATACTGAACTTGAGCTTTAAATATAATATAATGTGTACACCATAAATATGTAATAATTTTGGAATGGCCATGTGACTTTATTTGCTACATGACTAATCACAGTTTTAAATTCTGTACTGTTTTGAAGGGCTAGTAATTTCAGACCCACATAGTTATGTGAGGGAAAGTTTATGTTTTTCATGGATTTATATAGTACCTTTGCCCTCAGTAACCCAACAGAGCTAAATTTATGAGAAATATTTCTGCAAAATATGAGAGAAACAATTTCAGCTTATAACTTACATAGGGGTGACTATGGCTTAATGGCCGATAGTCACAGGCTATGGATTATTTGGAGAGATCAAATGGGGGAAGAAGAATCACACTTTACTTGGCTCACTTTACTTCCCAAAATGGATAGGCTAGAGTCAGGCACCAGCTCCTCACTGCTAAGCACATAAGTCACAGCAAATTAGAGGACACTCTTATTGAAATAAATATATGTAACCTGAGTCTCAAAGTCCATTGGTATGGGACTCTCTCCTCATTGGTGGAGAGCAATACTGCATGCCTATGTGAGGGGTGGGGAGATGGCAAAAGATCTCTCTTTGAAAGCCTCTTCAGTGTCTGCAGTCATTTAGGTTACTTCTGGCTTCCACTATCAAGAGAGAAGATGGGTGATGCCAACACCACTTCAGATTGTATTACTGGTTGCTTTGCGTATTCATTGTGGACCTGGCACTCGGTTGAAAAGAAGTTAGATATAAAGCTTAGGGTTCTTCTTTCACCACTAATGAATAGGGATCAGAAGCTTAGCTTGAAACTGAAAACCATATCCCTACACTGTATACACACACACACACACACACACACACACACACACACACACACACACACA
>NW_020954583.1:2407230-2507988 GCF_900497805.2 Vombatus ursinus
ACACACACACACACACACACACACACACACACACACACACACACACAGATATAATTTATATGTACATATACAAAGTATGCATGTGTGTAAATACATATGTGAGTATATCCCATAAAGGATCAGATAGATATTATTCTAGCCTGGCTCTCTGAGCAGAGCAAAATGGCCAAGCTTCTGGCCCCAAATTCTTGCTTCCCCTCCAGGAAGGAATTAAAGTATCCCATGGAGAAGAGTAGGGGGAGGAGAAGCAAGAGATGTCTCTTCTGTATTGTATTCCTTTGACCTGCACAATGACACCTCCATACTACATGTGGGAGGAAAGCCTTGATACGTGTATAAACTTTTGAACAAATTACTCTTTATCACAATGCTTTCATAATGAAAATTCAACCATTGTCACTTTTGGTCCAGAAGGAGAAAGAGTTTCACACTAAGACTCTATGAGTTCTCATCTACTACTGCCCCCTGCAGCCAGTTGGCACAATGGCTAGAGCACCAAGTCAGAAGTCAGGAAGATCTGAGTTCAAATGTGGCCTCAGATACTTACTAGCCGAATGACCCTGGGCAAGTCATTTAACCCCATTTGCCTCAGTATCCCTGTCTGTTACACGATCTGGAGAAAGAAATGGCAAACCCCTCCAGTTATCTTTGCCAAGAAAACCCCAAATTGTGTCGTCAAAAAGAGTCAGACATGACTGAAAGGACTGAACAGTACCATTGCCCCCTGCTGTTGTTATACCTGAGTGAGGCAACTCCTCAAATGTCCTCAGGTTTTTTCAGGCTAGAAACCTTCCTCCTGGTGAAGCAACTCTGTGGCCTATGCCAATGTTTACTAGCTAGGTAGTACAGTGGATAAAGTACTAAAACTGAGGCATCAGACACTTACTAGTTTTGTGACCCTGGACTAGTCTCTTGACCTCTGTCTGTTTCAGTTTTCTCATCTGCAAAATGGGGATAATAATAGCACCAATCTCTGAAGGTTATTGTTAAGATAAAATAATATATGTGTCAAGCATATTGTAAACTTTAAAGTGCTATATAAATGTTATTATTAGTATTATTATCAATAGGGAATGCCTCTTCTACTTGGACCCGATGCTGTATTTCCTCCCCAACAGTGGTGAATAATGTGAACTTGTCTTCCTGTTCTCTTGATAATAGAAAGGGTTATCAAACAAGGTTATCTCCATTTTTTATGTGTTTCAAAGAATATTGTGTAATTTTGATGCATTGCAGGAGATACCTTATTAGAGGAATGCCTTTTTGGTGATATTTTATTCTATCAAGTCAAATTTTTTTTTCAAAAAATCAACCAAAAAAAAAGTATTGTGGGATCATGTATTCACTACATCTGTTCTCTACTAACACCTTCCTCAAAGGTGTCCTGTATAAGTGAGTAGAATATTCCTAAAAATAAGAGTAATAACGTGGATGGCAAAGTAGTCATATCTATTTGTAGTTCTTGTTCTTTCAGTAACCTTCTTAGGTAGTAATAAGGTCTGAGTTATTTTTTTTGATGTCTTTGGTATCTTACCTGTCCTGAAGAGCCTTGACAGTCACTACCTCAACACCCTCATGGCTGTATGAACTCCAGTATGGACCTCCTCAGTCTTCACTTCGTGAGCAGGTTATGTTTTTTTTTCCTATCTTAGCACTTTCCTTTTTTGCCTTCTGTTAATCCATCTGGGATGGTGATAGTACAGTCCAAATACTGTAGTTCCACCATCCTTGATGATGAAAAGAGTTCGTTATAAAAATCTTTGCAAAACTATCCCATCTTTTATATGCTTATTGTTCTCTATCCCATCTCACCCTTCCATGCCTCAGTATGGCTTTTCTTAATTAAGTCTCTTGCTAAAATTTTTTAAAACTTAGTATACCATCCACTGCTTTTCTCTGCTTTTTGAAGAGATATTACTCAGAATCTTCCACCATCCTTCCCTATAAAATTTTTAAAATAAGTTTATACTCTCAACTGGTAAAGCCCTTGGCTGCTGTATTTCTTTGCTTCGTAAATAATTTAAGAGTTTGCTGATTGCAATGCTTTTGAGGCTCTTTTGGTCTACTCATTAAGGCAATTGATTTACATTCCTTAAGCGTCTATATAAAATTATTGTCACTCAATAAATATATTTTGATGAAATGAATAACGATGAAAGTGATGTCATAGCTCTTTGACAGATTTAGAGCTATAGGCATTCTGCAGTCCAATTCTCTTATTTTATATGGGGAAACAGAGAACCTGGGAAGTAAGTGATTTCCTAAAAGTGGCACAAATGACCTTTTCTTAAATATAGAAAAGGTAGTATTTGAACTCAAGTCCTCTGATTCCATAATCAGTCCTCCTTCTGTTACATCACACTGCCATATGGCTTTCCTGTCCAGTAATCCCTCAAATTACAATTAAAAGCTATTTAGGATCTAGAACACTTGGTAGAATATTATTATGTTACACTGAGATTAATTTTGCTGCTACCATTTGTCTAGAAACAATAGCTATTTGGAACTGAAGGAATCAATATATGGGAAGTATCATCTGCTATGATCAATTTTCAGAGCACTACAGTGGCTTGTGACAGTGGCTGGTGATCTTCCCAAGCCACTGCCAATCTTGAGGTTATTTTCCTACTCTGAAATAATGCTAGAATTTTAAGGATTTCTGCATCATCCAGTGGTGGCTAATTGAAACACCAGAAATGAGTATAGTCAAAAATTTCTAGTATTTTCTAATTAGGGGGCTCCTGTTACTAAGGAAACTATGTACGCATTCCCCATCAATCTTTTATTTCATGTCAATTATAAAATAATTCAAAGCATGTTGTGAACCAGAAAACCAAACAAGAGAATCTTTCTTGGATCATATGTGCTAAAAATGAACTGTGCATACTGTTCATGCTAAAGCAACATATAGATTTAACTTCTGTGTCTGTATCCTTGCTCTTAATAAGACTGTCTTCTCCCTCCTAGCCACAGTGGCTTACATAGAGCAGACACTCAATAAATATTTGCCAATTTGATTTAATTCTCATTGTTCACTTGAAATTTTTTTTTAATTTATGGTATAAAATAAGCATTTCCATAACATAGTAAAAAAAGAAGATTATCTATGAAATTGTAAATCTACTATGTACAATTTGATATTCCTTTCAAATATACAACAAAATTATTATGTAAATTTATTTTTTTCTTACCTCCCCTCCCCCGTCCTAGAGATGGCCACTATTAGACACAAATAGATAAATAATATATATATGTGTGTGTGTGTATGTGTGTGTATATACACATATACATATATACACATAATCATGTATACATATGTTTGTGTGTGCAAAATTATTGTATATAAGCTTCTGTTTATCAGTTTTTTCTCTGGTCGTAGATAGCATCTTTCTTCATATGTCCTTTATAGTTAATTTGGGTATTTATAATAGTCAAAATGACTTATTTGTTCAAAATAATTCTTAAAACAATATTGTTAATAATCTGTGGTGGAATGAACATTTGCAGATAGCTTAACTTGATCTCATATATGGACCAGATGCATACTCTAGCTACTTATATTTTCCAAATTCTCATTTTTAACTCATTAGTCAGCATTTTTCAATCTCTTCCTCCAGGACTCTGAATCCAAGAACTTTGGAAATAGCAGTATGCTTCCAGGCCCACACCCACAGCCATCACTGAGGAGAAAAATCTTTGTGGAGAAAGAGCCCACATTCTTCAACTGAGTCTGGGGATGATCGTTTAAAAGCTATCCTTATATTTTGCCAACTTCCATTATGCCCCTCAGTAATACTGCCAAATGCCTTTCAAGTTCCACTAAGCCTCAAGATGGCACTGGAAACACTGAAGAGGAAGTATAAAATCAATTGACCTCTGCTGGCTAATGGCATATCATATATCCACTTTACAGGTAAAAGACATAATGGAATGATGATGGTCACGGAATCCAAGGAGGATAATACTGTCCTCAGATACAAAAGTAAATTGCTTTGTTATTCTCTAGGGAGTCTGAAGGCTTATTTAAGATTCAAAGTTGGGATGTGCAAGTATATTGGGAAAATGTTCACCAGCACAGGGGAAATGAAAGAGAGAAGTATCTACTAAGACTTACTCTTCTGCTATAAAGTTAATAACTGAAATAGGAAAAAAAACTGAGCATACATCTTCTCTCCTTATTCTCATCCCTCCTCCTGCTAAAAGGCTCGCCCATACTTGAAGAGGAGTTTGTTCTGTTTTATTAATTTTTGCTTTGGCAAGTGGGTTTGGATAGCGTAAAATAAGTATTTTTTTGACCTGCCAAAGAAATTCATGGGAAAAAAACTAAAGAGCCTTGTTCTGATAAAAGGATTTATATAACTTTGTAAATAGGCATATAATAATAAAAATAGCTAGCATTTATATAGTGCCTAATATGTACCAGGCACTGTGCTAAGTGCTTTCTTTACAAATATTATCTCATCTAACTCCCACAACAACACTGGGAGATAGGTGCTATTATTATCCTCGTTTTATAGATGAGTAAACTGAGTCACATAGAGGTTAATTGATTTGCCCAGGGTCATCTAGCTAGTAAGTGTCTGAGGCTGTATTTGAACTCAGTGCTCTTTACACTATGCCACTGAAATGCTAGGCAGCAGTGTTGGACACAAGCATGAAGAAAACTATCAGTCACTTAGAGCCCCAAGTGAAAAGAAGCCCGAAATTAAAGTGACGGATGAAAAGGCAGTCAATAAAATTTTATTTATACCATTTAAGTTTGTGGGACAAAACTATACTGGGATAACAAGCATATTCAAAAGATGCAAACACTTGAATAAAAAGGGATGGCTCTTCTTGACTAGTCTACCATAGTTGTAAACAAAGTCTTGCTGTTCATGTGCTTGCATGCAAATATGATTTGGAACTTCAGCTATTTAACATGATAAAACGTCCATGCCCTGGTCTAGAATTTCATTTTGACCTAAAATTAAAAATGTAGGTTATCTTGGTTCAGTATAATTCTGTTTGGATTCAGCTTTGATGCTTCATCCTGAAATCTTTCAATAACTTCTTACCTTTTGCTGTCTCAAAATCCCTCCTTTTCTAATCTATTCAGCAAACTACAGACAAACTATATCAAACAATCAATCAATAACAATTTATTAAATGTCTTTTGAATGCTGTGCATAAGTTCACTTACTTTGGCAGTACACTTTCCAGGGATATACACATTGATAATGAAGTTGATGCATGCATTGCCAGAGCTAGCTCTGTGTTTGGGAGGCTCTGAAGCAAAGTATGGGAGAGAAGAGGTATTAGACTGACTACTAAACTGAAGGTCTACAGAGCCATTGTGCTAACCTCATTGTTGTATGCCTTCAAAATCTGGACGGTATACCAGTGCCTTGCCAGGAAACTCAATCACTTCCATTTGAATTGTCTTAAGAAGATTCTGAAGATCACCTAGCAGGATAAGATACCAAAGAGTGAGGTCCTTTCTCGAAGTAAAATGTCAAGCATTCAAACTCGACTTCAGAGAGCACAACTCTGATGGGCTGGCCACGTTGTTTGAATGCAAAATATGTGCTTGCCAAAAAGACTATTTTATGGAGAACTCACACAGGGCAAGCATTCACATGGTGGTCAGAAGAAGTGATACAAAGACACTTTGAAGGTCTCTCTTAACAACTTTGGAATTAATTGTGTGACACTGACATTGGCATGGCATGCCCACATCAGAGAAGGTACTGTGCTCTATGAGCAAAGCAGAATTGAAGTATCTCAAAAGAAATGAGAGATGCACAGATTTAGAGGATCTACTCCAAATGCTCACATGGACTGTTTGTGCCTGACCTGTGGTAGAATATTCCAAGCTTGTATTGGTCTGATCAGCCACAATCGTACACACTGTAACTTGACTCTAGCATAGTGATATCATTTTGGTCTTCTTGGAGAATGAAGGACAACAACCATTAAGCACCTACTACATGCCACACAATGTGCTAAGCACTAGGTATACACAAATATACTCCCTGACCTCAAGAAGCCTACAATCTAATGGGAGAGACAACACGCAAATAAATATATACAAAGCAAACTACATAGAGGAAAAATAGGAAATAATTAACAGAAGGAAGGCACTATATCTAAGAGGATTTAGAGAAGGCTTCCTGCAAAAGATTTTACTAAGATATTACTAAAACACTTGTTTTACTATGTCATTCTCCAGTTCAAAAACCATCAATGGTTGGTTACCTATTGCCAATATGATAAAGTGTAAACTGTTCAACTTGTCGATCAAAGATCTCCACAGTATGACATCAACTTACTATCCCAACATTATCTTCTACTACTCTCGAACTTTGACTTCTGCCAGAATATTCAGTTTATATCTCCCAAACACTTTGACAATTCTTATTGTGTCCCTACCTGGAATACCTTCCCTTCCTTTCTCCACCTAGATAAATCTAACCCAACCTTAGAAGTTCAATACAAGCCTTCAGGACATATTTTTTGACCACACCACACAACATCAATTCCTCTTCAGAATTGCTTCATCAATTTATTCTGTGCTTAACCATTTTGGTGCTTAATCATATACTGTTTTATATGGTTATTTTAATATTGTGCTTATATGTCTTCTTTTTAAAAATTCATAGATATCTTTTGTTTCATTTCCAAATATGTGCCTCCCCTATTCCCTAGCCAAAGAATGATCCCTTATAGAAAAATAGTTCAGCAAACCTAAGAACCAAATACCAAATCTGATGGTATATGTGTGTACATACATATGCATACATACACACACACACACACACACACACACACATAATTTCTACATCCCCAGTCTCCCATTGCTTCAAATAAAGTCAGGAAATGATTTCTTTTTCACCTCTTTGGATGGGGCCAATCTTGGTCATTACAATTACGTAGTATTCAATTTCATTTTCCTTTTCTTTCCATTAACATTCTCTATATCTCTCATTTTCCTTGTTCTGTGTATTTATGTCATGTTGACTCAGATACTACAAGCCCTTCTAGTGCAGAGGTTGTGTTTTATGTTTTTTTTGCATCACTTATAGTGCCTAGCACAGTGTTATGCATATAGCATACACAACCAAAATACTGCATGATAATTTGTCATTAATGTAATTTAATTCAGACTTCATTTTGGCAAGTATGTTTTTTGTTTTTATAAAAGAATGGTAACAATTCACTGCAGAAACATGCATTTTTTTTAGTTTCATGAGCAAATTAGTCTGAGGTAGCACCTTGTTGTGGAAATAGCGCTAAAACAGAAATCTAGGGACCTGAATTCTAGGGTGTGATCTGTCTAGCTGGTTAACCACGGACAAGTCATTTTACCTCTTGTTCCCTCAATTTCCTCATTTCTAAAATAAGGATAATATTTATCCTACATGCCTCAATGCTGTCACTAGTCATACCATGATGATAAAATTAGGTGATTGGGAATGTGAAATTAGGGGTGTGAAAATACTTTGAAAAGTACAAAGTGCTGCAATGCAAAATTTGGTTATTTCCCCTAGAATATCTAAATGAAATCATATAAAAAAGAATGTAAGAAGAAAAAAATTATAAAAATCAAAAAGAAAGTGAATTGAAATGGGTTAGGAGATGGGTAAAGGAAAAGCCTGGAAGGACTTGAAGTCACCAGTAACTAAAGCATGACATTGCCTCTCTGTTGCAAATGTTAATGTTAGAGCAAAGTTATCTATACAACCCACACTTAAAGACTCACATAATATTTTACACACTATGTCACAGATAGTAACTGTATTATCTATCATCCCTGTTTTAGAGACAAAGAAACTAATGCTCAAGAAAGTAAAACTATTAAGCCATGCTGATATGGATAGTAGATATCAGTAACAGGGCTTTAACTCATTTCTCAAGAGTATGTTACAATATCCCAAAGAGATCATAAAAAAGGGAAAAGGACCCACATATACAAAAATATTTATGGCAGCTCTTTTGTGGCAAAGAATTGGAAACTGAGGGGCTGTCCATCAATTGGGGAATGGCTGAACAAGTTGTGGTATATGAATGTAATGGAATACTATTGTTGTGTAAGAAATGATGAGCAGGTGGATTTCAGAAAAATCTGGAAAGACTTACACGAACTGATGCTGAATGAAATGAGCAGAACCAGGAGAATGTTGTCCATAGTAACAGCAACATTGTGTGATGACCAACTTTGATAGACGTAGCTCTTCTCAGCAATACAGTGATCTAAGATAATTCCAAAAGACTCATGATGGAAAATGCTATCCACATCCAGAGAAAGAACTATAGAGCCTAAATGCAGATCAAAGAGTACTATTTCCTCTCGTATTTATCTTTTTTTTTTTGGTTTTTCCTTTCTCATGGTTTTTCCCTTTTCTTCTGATTCTTCTTTCACAATATGACTTATGTGGAAATATGTTTAATATGATTGTACATACATAGCCTATACAAGATTGCATGCTCTCTTGGGGAAGGGGAAAGGGAGAGGGAGAAAAAAATTTGAAACTCAAAATCTTATAAAAGAGAATGTTGAAAACTACCTTTACATGCAATTGGAAAAAATAAAATAATATTAAGTGGAAAATTTTTTTTAAAATATTTTTAAAAAGAGTATATTATACTTCCCACTATATTATACTGCCTCTCCATTATATTCTTTCATCCATGCTACCACTTCCTTGATTCAGTTGACTTCAGTATCATGGCACATGCAGTCTGAGAATATATTAGTTTCCCATCGAGTAAATAGAATTAAACAGAGAAAATTAATAGCTATAGTTTATTTGGCAGGGGTTCCTTCACAGTTTACTGAATGCTTTTAACAAATACTCCATTATTGTAGTATCATATATTATCAAATTTTTACACATGTATATTTTATCTATATGTAGACCTAAGTATACCCATATATATTGTAATAAGTAAAAGCCACAAACTTTCAGTCAGTCACTTGTCTAAACAACAAAAAATAATTTTATAACATATGGTAGGAGGAAGAGAATTGTCTTTAATTAATGAATTCTAAAAAGAAATAGTAGCAGAGAATGAATTACTCTTCTTTCCTGCTCTGTTTAGGTTATGAATGACATATCCAACACTTAATCATCCATGGTAATGGATGAAAAGGCTCCCATGCATAACTGAAATCCAGAGATGATTCTCTAAACCTAACTAGATAAAGCATTTCAACCCACAATATCTTTTAGCTGAGACTCTCTCAGGCACCTTAATTTGGCCACTTCTGTATTATTGCACTTAATATCTTTTGTGGTAGTAACATCTGCTCCGTCCTTGCAAGTTAGGCCAGTTTTTCCTCATATGTTTGTGTGTAAAATGTATGTGTATATACACATAGACATGTGCATATATACACACGTATGCATACATATATACACATGTGTATATAGGTGTATATATAATAAAATACAAAATACATGCATATGTACATATACTGTATGTATTCATATATATACACACACAAAGTAGATGTGATTGCATTTAGATATTCTAGAGGAAAATATTCAAATTTTGCATTAATAGATAGATATGTATATATTGAAGCTATCCTTGAGACCTGGTTGACTCAGGAAACTAAAAGCTTTGGCTTGTTGATGTCACTTCCTGGCCTTCTGGGTAAAAAACAGCCATGAAAAGTTCTAGGAACTCTTTGATACTTTGCCAATGGAAAAACCACAGGTAACAGTCAAGAAAGCTGCACTCAGCTGAATAAACTCAAGATGTCCTTTATATCTTTTGTGATGGCTAAATAAATCTCCTTTTTTCACTGTTAAATGATCTACTTGTATCTCATTTTGTTCCATTATCGTATCTAAACTACCAGGGCACTTGCCTGAGTTAAGCCCGACCTAAATACTCTTGAACAGGATTGGGCCATCCAAGGATACAACTGTGAGTTTATCTTGTGTTTTGTAGGGTTACTGACACTGTTCTACTTTTTAATAGGATAGGATAAAGGAGCATTAGAGCATACTCTCACAGGACTCTCCAGAATTGGCTTTGTGAATATACTCTGACCCTAGACTTCAGAAGTAACATAGAGATACCACTGAGCTGTAAGGAGAAAGCAGATGAGAAGGAAATGACCTGAATAATCAATAATGTGTCATAACAATAGATTAATTCAATATGTCACCTAATCTTAGCTTTGTTTTTTCATCTTTTCATCACTACACCATAACTTCCTATAGTAAAAGTCTTCTTTGGTAATCTTCAACACCATTGATTTAAATACCTAACTACTATTTCAGACCCATGTTATAAATTCTGATTTGGATTTCAAAACAGGATCATATGTTCCCCTCAAGGTCATCAAGCAAAGGCGCAGTATAGGATTCCCAGTTCTGAAAGTCTGAAGGTAGACGTTCCTGATAAGTTTGAAAAACCTGCTTCTTTGCATTGAGAAGCAAGTCCTACTCTTGGAAAAGGGTCCTTTCCCTTTTCTCTTCAAATTAATTAACTAATTAAGACTGGGACTTTAAAAAGTACATACTATGTATTAATTTATAAACAGAAGATGGTGTGACTAATCCCTTCCCCGATTCAATCCCATAAGCACTAACAAACACTGTACCACATTTCAATATGTGATCATATTACATATTAAATATCATGTAATATGCATATAATAGGATTGCCTATTGGTTTTGGATAGCTGGGCTTCTATGTGGGATGCATTTCTACTCTTTGTTTTCCCTCTTTTGTTTCATGGAAAGTTTTCTAGGCAACAGCTTCCTGATTGGCTATGAGTCAGGTTTCAACCCTAGCTTATTTTTGCTTGTTCATTTGTTTGTTTTAAGGGTGGACCATGATAACATTTAACATATGTTACATGTAAAAATTATTTTGCCTAAATACAAAAAAAGATAAATTTGAAATTTTAACGATGAATGTTAAAATTCAATGTTGTAACAAAAACCTCTGCCGGGCATACTGGATCTAAGGCAATCACTCTTTCTCTCTCTCACTAATGGGCCCCTCTCAGCTCTGGATCCAGATAGTTGTCCCAGTTTTAGTACAGGGAGAGCCTGACCACTAAAGTGGGTGGGTCAGGGCCTTTTCTAAAGTATCTGGCTCTTTATACTTCCATACTGGAACCAAGGAGAATCACTTAAATCTTGTTTGGCTTGTGTCTAGCTACAGTCTCCCCAACAGGGAGGAGTAGTAGAGTATTCAAAATACAATGTAAATCAGGTATAGGACAGTTATTTGTTTCTTCCACATAAAAGAAATGATTAGTACATTGATTGTTTACATACCATTGCTATAAAATAAGGTGAGAAGGAAACAAAGATAAAGCTTGATTACAGATACTCACTTTAATTCCACAAATTGAGTGCTAATTGTACTGTGCTAAGGGCTAAGATGAAAACTGACAGAATCTTTGCCTTCAAATAAATTGTAACCTAACAGCTAATAAGGTAGATTCAATATGCACAAAAATAGTTATCATATAAAGCAGCTAGGCAACTCAATGATTAGAATGTTGGACTTGGATTCTCAGAAGACCTGAGTTCAAATCCTATTCAGACATTGTTAGTATGACTTAACCTTTCTTTCACATCTAAGAAAGTCCCTTAACTTTTCTCATACTCAATTTGCCCATCTATAAAATGGGGAAAAGAATAGCTCCAACCTTACAGATTGTTTGTGAGGATAAAGTGCAATAACATGTAAAGTACTTTTCAAACCTTAAAGTACTATATAAATGCTTATAGCTATTATTATTATCATAATTATTATTATATACTATGTCTAAAACCTAGGAAGACTCAGGATGAGTCATAGAGACGTGGTGATCCAGACTGTATGTAGGCATACATTTCCCAGAGCTATTAAGTTTCTGCTTTTTTTGGCCTTGCAGGGACCTCTAATATTGCCTTTGGCCTGGGGGACAAAACAGTAGTAGGAAGGGGAAGCTCCATGTTTGTCTTGACGTGAGGTAAGGAGAGGAGTAGATGAGCACTTCCAACCAGCTGTGAGCAGAAGAAATCAAGGCAGAGAAGAGATTTCCTTGTGAAACTCTTCATGGATTTAGTACTGATTGAAGGAAACAGAGGGGTCAGGAACTAGAGGATACAAAGTCAAGGAACTCAAGGTGGTGTGGAGTTAAATAGAGTGAGTTTGGAGCTGCCTGTAATTGGGTCACAGCCAATTGCACAGCGATGAGCCAAATTCCTGTCCACATTCTCTTTCCTATTCCTTTAGAGCCTAATTGAGGAAGCCTCTATTCATTCTACCTACCAAGTCACTTTCCTTTTTAGCCCACTCCCACAATGCAGAGAAGGATTGGGAACAGAAAGGGAAGGAAATAAATTAATCCAGGCTACTATGCTTCATTTTCAATATCTATTTGTATTTCCTATGTTATTTGATAGTTTTAATAAATTACATGGCTATTAACAGTGAATTATAAAATCCTATAAGTCATGATTGAAAGGGGAAGCCAACCATCCTGTGGAATGGAGATGAGCTAAATAAAGAGATATTAAGCATTTCTGGTAATTTTTAGTATATTGCAGGTGATAGCCACTTGAAGTGCTATTGAACTTGAGGGCTGGCTGCTACAACACAAAGCCCAGGGGCAGAGGGAGGGAGAGAGAGAGAGAGAGAGAGAGAGAGAGAGAGAGAGAGAGAGAGAGAAAGAGAGAGAGAGAGAGCAAATATGAAGTAGGTGGAGTTGAGAATCGGCTACTCACAGGTGGCTAGAACACCACTGAGTTACCACATCATATGTGACCCTTTCCTTCTGCTGACTGATTGATTGACAGATCACATGACAGTCAGCAGCCTCACTGGAATAACAGAGAAGGAATAAGGAAATAAGTCTTTGGTTTTCCAGTATACATTTTAAGAATACATTTAGCTCCAATGATGTACCCACATATACCAAGCCATGGTAGAATATTGTACAGAAAGATTTGGCTATATGCTTTAAGAAACTTTGAGGAGGATGAGATCACTTTCATTAGAGAGATTACAGAAGTTTCCATGAAGGAGGTGGTACATGAGGTGGATGTTGAAAGAAGAAAAAGCATTTCAACAGACAGAAATATTTCAACCATGTACAGTATTGAGTATAAAAGGCAAGACAAAAATCTGTGAACAGCTAGTACTATAATTTGGCTGGAATATTAAATGCATCATTGGGAATAGCGTGAAACTAGTATAAAGAGTGTGTGAATGCACTGCACTGTTTTGCCTGTAGATTATGTGTGTTCACATGAGTCTGTCTAGATGTGGTTCACAGTGACGCAATAATAAATATTTCTGGAGTCTCCTTCCCTCCACACAGTGCCAAGGGAGTGTTTGATTCCTGCCAAAAGGGGAAGCAGGAGTTTGGGACCAGAGGCTAGCCATTCTTTTCTCCCTAGAGAGAGGGGGTACTGGACTAGAATTATTTCTATCTGCAGTCTTAAATATTGTTAGTATAGGGGAAATAATTTTTAAGTTTAAGCTGTGCCCCTAATCTCTATCCCTCAATGGAGAAACAGTGTCCCAATCTATATATCTAAGGCTTGATTCCATTTCCACCAAATGCCAGCTCAACAATGAATCAAATAGCAAAAAGAGAATAAATCCACTCATCCAAACAGATAGAAAAAAGAAGTATTAATATGACAAAATATACCAGACAATATACAGAGTAAACAAAGTTTCCCATTGGGAGTGAGATAACTCACCTCAGCCAAGAAGAAGTCCCAGTTCTCATCCAAGGGGAAATTCCCTGAAATATCTAGTGTGGTAAATGGGGAATAGGGACATGATTGAGATTGCTGGCTTTTCTACTCTCAGCTTCTTCCTAGAGTCTTTCTTTCCTTTTAGGAACCTGAAGAGAATCTTGTACTCTACATCTTCTCTGTCAAAGCTGAAAGCCAGAAGATCAGGATCTTTCTTTTCACTAACCTCACTCCTCAAGCAGGCTGTGGAGCACTGAGCAATCTCCATCAATGAGGATAGAATGCAGTCCAATTGTAGAGTCTTAAATTCCAGCATAAATAACTTTTTCCTATGGAGTACAGTCAGGAGCCACTGAAGATCTTTGAGAAGGCAAGCAATATGGCCACATTTGCATATTAATAATATAAAATACAAACCCACCTATTTGAAATGTCAGAATGGCATATTTGTGATATTTTAATAAAGATAATACTACATAAGAATTGGTACAGTTTCCAAAACTTACCTACAGCCCACAATACTCTACCATCACCACTCCCCCCAAAGCTTTCTGCCCCATTGCTATTGTTGTTCGTCCTTCATTTTCAAAGAGGACCAATGACAACACAGGGTGATGTCTTGACTCAAGCATTGAATTAGATTTAAGTGAGGCAAAACCTAAAAAAGTCATCAGCTTCACCCTCTCTTCCTGAGTCATCTAAGTCCAGTGGCAAGACAAAAGTCACTATGACTGGAGATGGCCCAGGATGCAGCAGCATCTTGGCATCTTCAGTGTCTAACCAAGCTCTACACACTCCACAGTCTCTGCTTCAGATACCTTCATAACCGTTAAAACAAATTGTTCTCATCCCCACATTCTACTGGGAGAAGTCTTCACATGCTTAGGGTAGACATCCCCCTAACTCACCAATGGGGCTGAGGCCTGGATACAGTGGCACTTAGTTTTTCTGTACTCAGTACCCCACATCTGTTAAACATATCTGGTTATTATATCATCAGGGTTTGGTGACTCACATGGTCTCAAGTACTTACCAATTCTGAAGGGTCCCAACCACATGCAAAAAAGATCTTTTATGCTCCCAGGCCAAGAAGGCTGTCAAAGAATCTAGAGCCAATCAGGTTTCATGAAGGGAAGGAAAATGCATCATAGAGGTCAAGGAAGCTCCATGAGAAATACACTGGTCCTATCATACTAATACATGTTTATATTGAAATCAACATGCAGGTCTATAAACGAAGTAAAGTAATGAATTACAAATTCAAACTGGTGCTGATGTTGCTTCAGACTTACCTATCTATGTAGGAATATAGGAAATACGATTGTACCATTGTTGAGAAGGGGAATAAAATCAGCCCCTCTGGGTTGCAATGAAGTTAAAGGGTCCTGAGCTTGATCAAAGCTAATTGGTGACAGGATGGGGGAGGGGTGAAAGGTTAGCAGTATGCTTTTGGAGGAAATAACTAATGGCCAGAGGATAAGCCAAATCACTGGCCTCCCTTACCAGAAGACAGGAACACTAGACATGAACAGTGTAAATGCCTATTCAGCAGTCACACAAATTGTTTCATGTTCTGTTCATTAAGTCTCAACTTCCCAGGAAAGTATAACAGTGCTTATTATTGCTGCTTGTTTTGGTGTTTCTGTTAATGCGCATTGGTTAAAGTCTTTTGTGTTAGTATTTATTTTCCTGATTTGTACCACACATTGAGTACTTTTCTATTACTCCCTTTGGGGAGAGGCTAGACATGAACTAAACCTAAGCTGTATTTTTTTTTCCTTCTTGAGTAGAGGTGTCAAAACTCACAGACTGTAACACTCCTGAGTGCCCCTCAACCAGATTAAAATGTTAATGTGTATTGTTTAACAAAATGAATAAAAATACAATGCAACATAGATAATAATTTGAGGTTTTCTAAGTTAATGTGCAGTTCGCAGAGATCTGTTTCTATTTCAGTTTTTTTTTTGTTTGTTTTAGGCAATTGGGGTTAAGGGACTTACCCAGTGTCACACAGCTAAGTGTCAAGTGTTTGGTCTGAGGCCAGATTTGAACTCAGGTCCTCCTGACTTCAGGGCCAGTGCTCTATCCACTGCACCACGTAGCTGCTCTCTCTATTTCAGTTTGACACCACTGCTCTAGAGCTCTGTGTTTGGAGTATAATGAATGTGATAAAAGAGTCTGACCTTTCTAGGGAAAAAAAAATGTAACAGCATGCACATCTGTGCATTTCATGTGGTCTTTGTTTTAGGTACAATTAGTTTAAAATATGCATTTGGACAACTACTTATACTAGCTGAGAGCTTGGATACTTAAAGTTTCTGGCTGTTTTTAGCTAACCTTACATAACTTAGCCATAAATGATCAGGCATTTTGTGAATGATGAAGCAATCATTCATTGAGCAGGAAGAACCACTGGATCTTTAAAGATTTAAATGGATCTTTAAAAAGGGAATGACTCTGATTTCTTCCTTTGACCCTGCTATGGAATGTGAGAAGAACTTGACCTCAAGGCAAATACTTCCATGGCAGCTAGAATCCATGCTCAGTTAGGCCTTGGGATCGATGGCTGCCTTTTCAATTTTAAATTTATTTTCCTGAATATAGGTGACCAAACAGAAATCCCAAGATGAGTCTTATCCCGAGATCCACTGAGTTCAAAATGACAGTTGAGAGATTTGGAGATCCAAGAAATTCAGTTGGAGCTGACTGGTGCTTGTGCAAACCATGGCCATGTTTGCCAGAAGACATGGACCTGGAGAAAACTGAACAGTTGAGAAGTGAGGTGAAATATAACAATGCCTAGTCAGTAATTCTGCTGAACACTGTTCCAATAATTAAGCCTCAGTGTCCCAGTATAACAATAGTCATTACCTGCAAAGTTTGTGAGAGCCTTGAGTGTTTAGCATTTCTTTTGTGTGGAAGAAATAAACTCCCATGCCTAATTCATATTATACATTTAGTATCTTTCTACTCTTCTCTTTGGGGATATCCTAGACATGAGCCAAATCTAAGTTTAACATAATTATTCCACAGGACATGAGAGTTGAGGAGTAACAAGCCAAAGGGAAAAGGAGTTGGACCCTTTTTTTAGATGCTTAGGCTTCCTAAAAAACTCAGTCCAGATTACATGCTTGGGTCTAGGGCAAGAAGAATGTCTTTGTAGAAAAGGAGAGAAAACAGTGTTGTGGGCCCCAACGGAGGTAATAATTGTTAGACTGCACATTGGTCTACTGCACAGTCATTTCTCTGAGGGATGTTACATAGAAACGGCCTGTAAAATTCTTTTAAGACTTAAATTTAATGATACAAAGAAGAGTCATCACTTGGTGAATATAAAAAGTTTCTGTTGAACAATTGCATAATATTCAGTGATTATCTTAAATGTTAAAAAAGAAATAATGAAATTCAAATACAGAAAGAATAAGAATAAGGGAAACTAAGCTAAGGTCAATAGCTATTTAAGTACATATTTCAACACTTGGTTTGAAATGTTCATTTTAAACACCGAAGTCTGGGGCACACTGCAAGTTAGCTGGAAGGGAAAAAACAATTAATTTCTAACAAGTTCAATTACCTTTCTGCTTTCACAAAAGGTCAACATTACCTGAAGCAGATGGTTAAATAAACAAACCCAGAATCTAAATTTGGTGTCATGTGGTCTTCATTTTAGGTACAAATTAGTTTAAAATATAAATAGTTCAGCAATTGCCTCACTTTATTTAAAAAAAAACAAAACCTGATATTGACCATGCGGTTTCAAAGTCTATTTAAGCAGTACAAAATAAAAAATAAGAAATGAAAATAAAGAAGATTGGTATAAATGCAACTATTTTCTACCTATCTTTCTTTTCTTAACATTTGACTATTTTGTTTCTTGCACATGAGTGCTATGTCAGGGAAAGAAACATCTCAGAAGAAGAAAAAACTGTTTGGAAAGCTATAGAATCCTCCAAGGCTCAGTAATCTGCAGGGATACATATGACATACTCCAGACAGAGTTTACCTTGATTATTTAGAGCTGCTACAATCCATTATAAAGGCACATGATTCTGGGCCAATTGTCTTCTGGCCGTACAATAAACATTGATCAAATGAATGTCTCATCAAACAAATGGCTGCACAGATTTCTTTTTTTTTTTTGCTTTTGTCAATAGGGCCCTTGTGCTTTTACCACTTTGATGTTCTCAGATTTATTGATCCTGCCCTAACCTCTCTTAACCTCCAGTCTCAGATTTCTAACTACCTCCTGGACATTTCAAACTGGATGTTTCATGGGCATCTTAAACTCTACATCCATGTCCAAAATTGAACATATTATCTTTTCTCCAAAATTTCCCTCCTTTCTGAACTTCCCTATTACTGTCTAGGGCCCTATCTATCATCCTCCCATGACTGTGACCTAGGTAACATCTTCACCTGCTCACTCTCTTTCACCTCCTATATCCAATCAGTTACCAAGACCTGTTGTTTCCATCTTTTTTAGTATCTCTTACCCCCTTCTTTGATACTGCCACTGATGAAATCCTAATAAAGCTTCCCCCAGCCCCAACATTCTAACTTCCTTATGGGCCCCACTGAACAGCAGGCATGTCCTGATTTAATCACACCGCAGGTCCCCAGACTCAATCATAGGCCTCAATGAGAAGTAGACCCACCTAGCCAAGGCCCCCAGACTCAATATAGCCACTGCCCCTCCTTAGCCACCCCCTCCCCACTCAATATCCTAACTTCCTCATATATGCCTCACTGTTCACCAGATCAACAGGTGTGTCCATGAACTCATATTTCTCACAGAAACAGCAGGAGTGTCCATGTGATGGGATCCCAGCCACTGCCTCTAGCTAGCCACTGCTCCCAGACCCATTCTTCATATTTCTGACAGAAACAACAGGTATGTCCATGCACTCAACTACAACCACATCCATCTAATCTCAGACAGGATTACAATAGCCAGTCAATCAGAAAGCAACATCACCAGGATCCCAGAGCAGGATGTGAACCCCAAAACAATAGAAGGGACTTTCCCTAAGTAGGCACCTACGCAGTAATAGCAAAACCTTTCCTTTAGGTGAACTTATGATGTAGAGAGGCTTATTATAATATCATTAATATACATACAAGTCCCTCAAATGGGTTTTTCTGTATGCATTGTGGGTAATCACATGCACAATTCCACGAGGATGGGACTTTCCCCCATTACCTAATCCCTTAACAAACCTCTCCTGCCTTTTGAATATTTGTAATTTCTGTTGTGTAATCAGCATCATTACACTATAAAATTGCCTGTCTTGTCTTACTAAGTTGCTGGTTCCTCTTGGAATTCAGCCCATTGGAAGCGTCATTCCAATAAAAGCCTTTATTTGGATTAGAGGTGGTCTGACTCTGAGAATTCATTTGAGATAACCCCTACAACAAACCATGAAACCACAACAGCACCACCACCCTAATACAATGGCACTCATCACCTCATGCCTGAATATTGAAATAGCTTGCTAGTTGGTTACTTTGCCTCAAGTTTTTCCCAACTCCAGTCCATCCTCCATTCAGCTGTCAAATTGATTTTCCTATAAAACAAGCCTGACTTTGCTTTGTCCTATTGACTTGACTCCTTATTACCTCCAAGATCAAATATTAAATGTTCTGCCTGGCTTTTAAAGCCCTCCATAATCTAGACCCTTCCTACCTTTCCAATCTTTTTATACTTTACACCTCCCACCCCATATTCTCTATAATCCAGAACCTTGACCTCCTGATGTTAATTGAACAAGACATTCCATTTCCCAATGTCATGCATTTTCAAAGCTTGTACCCATGCCTGGAACTCTCTCTTTCCTCATCTCTGCCTTTTAGATTTCTTGGCTTCTTTCAAATCTCAGCTAATCTCTCACCTTCTGCAAGAAGCCTTTCTTTAATGCTATCCTGTATCTATCTTGTTTCTAAATAGGTATTTGACTGTCATCTCCACCATTAGATTGTAAGTTCCTTGAAATCAGGGACTGTCTTTTACCATTCTTTGTATCCCCAGGTCTTAGCATAGTACCTGACATGTTGTTGATGCTTAAAAAATGCTAGTTGACTGACAGACCATTGTACAAGATTTACCCTAGGATTCTATGCAGAACAGCATAGAATCCATAGTATCTCTCTGATACTTGGAAAAAGATCAGTTACTACATTTTTCCTTTAGATGATTTCTAAGACGCTGACAACAACATTAGTCACTTGGGAAATATCTCTTCACTGGGATAGTGATACTCAGCGGTACCTAAATATGAATTAAAGTCATTTTCTATAATAGTTTAGAATATATAATATAATTTATGAAAAATATTCATTTATGTAATAACTAATAGCACTTGGATGGGAGTAAGGATATGTGCATAAGAGTTAAAAGGATTAGTGGTCTGCAAACTAAAAATAATTTAGGGGAGAGAAGATAAGACCTTTAGATAGAAGTTACTAAATCTTTTTGAAGACCAAAAATAAAACAGCCTTCATGTCCATAGGAAATTACTTGGACTCTGGCCACATCCAATCCTAGGGCAGGACTGATAGGGAGCATCCTACTTTTGAGATTACCAATTTAGGCAATGGTTGGTGACATAGCCTGTGTCTTCCACCAAAGCCCTTTCTCCACCCAGCCTTCATCCAGGAGTCTTGTTTACCTAGCCACTTCTTACTTCCTGCATTTCCCCCTGTACCTCCTTATGCAAGCAATAAAGAAGCTAACATTGGGAAGCTTTGTTTTCCTGTTTACTTGCATCTCTAAGTTGTCAAAATAATAGTAAAATAGTGGGCATCAACTTGAACATGCTAGGTTTTTTGAATGTGCAGAGTAAGAGTGAGAAGTGAGAAGCCAAAACCTTCAAAGGGACAGAAGTGTTTGTTTGTTTGTTTGTTTGTTTTTATGTCTTTCTCCCAGAGCAGGCAGGCTCAGCGCAAATGAGAAAGAGAGAGAGAGAGAAAGAGAGAGAGAATCTGGTATTTTCATAACCTTTCAGACTGTACATGAATGCCAGTTAGAACACTAGAATTATTTTCTTATTGAATGAACCTAGGTTGAGACAAAAGGTGAGAGCCAGCTGTAAGAAAGACTGCCACTTTAGGGACAATGCGCACATTGAGGTGACAGGCTTCCAATGTAGCTGTCTAACTGAAATCCTGGCTTGTGGGAAAATAGAGCAACTTGTGAATGCATGAGTGTTTATAGCCAAAGAGCTCTGATTGTACATGCTCAAGTTTTAGCAAGGTCATAGTTGGCTAACAGTTATTATTTATAACTTAAGGGCTCCTGTCTTCACTCTCACATTCCTGCTGCAACCACAATCTTTGAAGCCATACTAGTACTCCCTTACCTTGCAAAAAAAAGTTTTTTTGTTTTTTGTTTTCTAGTTGGCATAGAATTTTAGTTCAGCATTTCTTGCTGTCTTATTGGAAATATTTGCTCTTCTTTTTACCAATTTATTTTTCAGATGCTCATTTAAAAATATTTTTAGGTTTATTCACTGATTTTTTCCAGTCCTGACATTTTAAATCTTAATTTTTTAAATTTTATCTTGATTTATGTTTTTGTCTCTAATAGAATACCTTCTATCATGATCAATTTGCTGCATTCATATAATTAAAATTATTTTATTCAGTGATGCTAATTATTGTAATAAATATATGATTTTGTCATTTGCTCATTTAAAAATTCCTGATATACTCACAGTAGGAGATGGCAGCTGGGAAGTTACCTCCAGGCCTCATCCTACCAAAGTAGAGTAACAGCTAAAGAAAATAGAGGCTTTAATTACCAATAGGGCTTGTCAGCTGAGAGACTGACAGGGAAACCTAGTCCAGAAAAAGAAATTTTACCTCTGAGTAAAAGACTAAAATTCTCTATGGCAGAAAAGGAAATAGCACCCATTGATAAGGTGGAAACTAAATATTCATTGCTGGAGGATGGTCATAGGTCTAAGGTAGAAACCTTTTCTGGAAAAGAACTATATCTCCCACTATAAAACATTAACTATTGCCATTGTCATTTTTGTCAATTTGTAGAGTGTGAGGTGAAACCTCAGAGTTGTTTTGATTTGTATTTCTTTAATTATTAGTAATTGGAAGTGTTTTTTCATGTGGTTGTGAATACTTTGTAATTCTTTTGAGAACTGTTTGTTCATATCCTTTGACCATTTATCTTTTGGGGAATATGTTTCTCTTCTAATTTTTTATAGTGTGATCTTTAATGTTAAGGTCACCTATCCATTTAGAATGTATTATGGAGTGTGATATAAAATAGTGGTCTAAGCCTACTTTTTGCCTGACTGCTTTCTAAGTTTTCCCAGCACTTTTTTTTTCTAATCACATGGGGAGTTTTTTCCCCTAACATATTTTCCACTTTATCAAATGCTGGTTTATTGAGTTCTATGGTTTCTGAATCTCCCTTGTCTAATTTGTTCCATTGAACTTTCTCTTTATTTTTTAAATAATACCAGATGGTTTTGATGACTGTTGCTTTATAACACAATTTGAAGTCTGGAAGTGCTATTCTCCATTTGTCATTTATAAGTTTTATAGATCTGGTGATAATGTTAATCAGACCATAGCATCAACCAGATCCGGTATAGGAGCAAAAGGAAAACTGGTTTATTTGACTTACATAACTAGACTAAATTATGATATTCTAGGTGTAACTGGAGAAGTGCTGTGCGTATAGCTAGGTGACAATGCTGATGTTTGCCCATCTAATGAATGCTTTGAATGTAATTACATTTATTGATACACATTAATTACTACATTATATACTTACATCTGTTTTATTATTTTTCTGTATGTTTACTTTATGTACTAAACCTGTTAGACCAGTGGCAATGGCCTCCTTGCTGTTCCTTGAACCAGATTCCATCTCCCTATTCTGAGCATTTTCACTAGCTGTTACCCATGTCTAAAATCCTCTCCTTCCTACTCTCCCCGTCTTGGCTTTTCTGACTTCCTTCAAGTCCCAGCTAATCCCCTCCTTCTAAAAGAAATTTTTTTCATGATCTCATTTAGAAAGAGGGCTTAAGAGGCAGCTAGGTGGTTCAGTGAATGGCGTGTTGGGCCTGGAGTCAGGAAGACCTGAGTTCAAATCCAGTCTCAGCTGTATGACTCTAAGCAAGTCATTTAACCTCTATTTGCCTCAGTTTCCTCAGTTGTAAAATGGGAATGATAAGAGCACCTGCCTCCTAGGGTTGTTGTGAGGAACAAAAAAGATAATCCTTATAAAGTTCTGGGCACAATGCCTGGCACATAGTAGGAGCTTAAGAAATGCTTATTTCCTTCCTTAATTCTAGTTCATTTCATCTGTTGATTATTTCAAATTCATCCTGTATATGGTTTGTTTTTTCATAGTTATTTGAATATTGTCACCCCCTCCCCCATCTCACTATGAGTTCTTTAAGGTGAGGTCTATCTTTTACTTTCTCATGTATACCTATAACTTAGCACTGTGGAGTGAAACATAGAAGGTGTTTAAAAAAAAGTTTGTTGACTGACTCTCATCTTATTCTTGATCAGCTAACAATTAGTCAACCCAGTCCCAGAAGTTTATTCCTGACTCATAGGGTCTTCATTTTATTCTTATTATCCAGTTAGTAAACTTCATGGGTTCCGCTGATCTTGTGCTGAACAATCCCATGAATCCTTCCTCCCTGCAGCTTTCCTTTCCAGAAGTTTTTCCAGAAGTTCCAGAATCTTTACTTCTTAATACAATCCCCCTGTATACATGAATATTGTATTCTTTTTAAAAAATGAAGACATTTTCTAAATAAATGATCATTTCTTTGGCTCTGGTGTCATAGGAAATAGATATGACATTGTTACAATAAAAATGAAACCCCATCAAAGAATTGTAAAAATCTATCATTTATGTACATCGATGAAAATATGTGCTAAATAGAATATAAGCCTAGCAAGCAATCCATAAAAGACAATTCAGTAAATATTACAAGCAATCTAACGACTTTATAAATATCTTCATTTTACATTTAGCCTTGACATATGATCACACTTAATTTTGTGATTTGATAGAAAAGGGAGAGAGAGATAATCAATGTAATGAGCACTGAAAAGAAAAAAAAGAGCAAAGGAAAGGAGTTACTCTGACAGTATAGGTCTGATGGTAAGAACATTTCTTGGTCAGCCACCCCAATGTATGTAGTCTTGAAGGAGAGGTAATTGTTTAGGAGTGTATGGGAATGAATGATTCATAGGATAATGATAGTCAAAGAATAGTCCAAATAATAATTCCAAGATGAGCTTCTTTGGAGAGACAGTGAGGAGCTAATGAGCTATCTGAGTACATTATGTGTTCTGTCTTTTTGCAGGCATCTCAAAAATTTTACAATGCCTTTAATGATCCCAAGTTGCATCTTTTAGTACCAATGTTATCTCAGTAGGGTTGTAAAGCTTAGAACAGCAAGTGTACTTAATTCATTTAAAGTGTTATATCTTTATGTGACATTTGTACTAAGAGAGAGTAGACCCTTTGCTTCAAATGAGTTCTTGGGATCTGCACAGGAAGCCTTAGGAAACAAAATTGTTTCTACAAACAACAGCCCGCAACAATTCAGACCATGCATTTGGACCTCTGACAAAGAGGACGGAAAAAAACAGAAGTAATGAGAAAAATGAGGGGTGGGAGAGACAAGAGAATGAGAGAAGGGGAAGATCTGAGTGTGGCATACAGAATCATTCTATATGTGCTGAGAAACAGGAATGTATTTGTGACCATTCTCCCTACTCCAAAACAGACATTCATTATCTACACTAGTAGTGTCAGGTTCAAATAGTAATGAGACTACTAATCCATACTTAAGGATCCTGCAACTGAATTTTGACTAAGTCTTAAAATGTAATGTTATCTATGTTTCATTGAATTTTTATTTTTTTAAATATTTCCCAATTACATTTTACTCTTGTTCAGGTCCCACTCAGGAGTTTGCTTTCTGCAAGTAATCAAGCAACATCTGTGATATTTCTTTACAATTTCACTACACCATCCCATTCACCTCAAACACTGGTTTAAGCATTAATTTTTCAAAAATTAAAATGACTTTGAAAATATTTTAATTGTAACTGTTAAAATTGGGATGGCAAAAATTATATTGACTACTTCCTTCCCTTCCTAGATAGCCTTGTTTCTCTAAATTAAATCTAGATTAAGAGTGAAAACTGTTGCTTTGGGCAGTTACAGTCAGAACTCCCCAAACTGAAATTCTCATGAAAATATACCAGGCAATACATGGAATAAACATTAGTCAATACATAGTGAAGGAGCTCTTCCACTGGGAGAAGATCGCTGAACTCAACCGAGAGAGTCCTATATTTCACCAAAGGGCAAGTTTCCTGAAGCCTCTAGTGTGGCAAACAGAGGTTAGAGACATGATGGAGACTGCCAGCTCCTCTCATGTCTTCCCAGAGTCTTTTCCTTCAGCAACTTGAAGAGCAGGTGGCACCTATTGGTAGTAAGAAGGGGAAAGGGAGGGGCAGCTTAGAATTTCAATGCTACTTCTTAAAAATCCAAAGATTCATCTTTTCCATTTCTAATTATCAAAGCAGTTGGTTAAGAACTTTTACTTCATTTACTAGACATGGCATCTGTCTGAGGAATTCAAGCACTGCAATTGTTTCCTAGTGAAATAAAACAGATTTTATTTTTCGGCAAAGAAATCTTACACAGTTATAATATTTAAAACATTTTTATCAAGACATTAAAACAGAAGCAGATGCTTTACTATAATTTAAAAATATTAGTTACACATGGAAAAATGCATTACAGAAATCATAATAATAATAAATGATAGTAGTAAGGACAGAACATTTTTCTCTAGAAGTTGGATACAGAACAGATCCCAAACATGTTCAAAGCTAAACTTATTACAGATGTGCCAACTCAAGATATGCTGTTAAATTTATGCCACCTAAGGGAGCTGGGATAAAGACTTGACCCTGCCCCCTTCATTTTTTAAAAGTCTTAAGTTTTTGGAATGTTATTGATTTTTCCCTTTAGCTGGCTGAAATGTAGGAAGTAAGTTTAAGATATCTAGACTCAAGACTTTGATACCAGTACACAATTATATGCCACTTCATGGTTTTGAAGTACTTTCCTCTAACCACCCTACAACAAGACAGATGATTAAGGGTGCTGCGTTTGGTTTATGAAACGCAAAATCTACATGAGGAATTAAACATTAGAATAATTTCCAGGTGAAATGAAACAAATTACTTTTTTAAAGGGCATCTTAGCAGCTACAAGTATTATTATACCTATTTTAGAGGTAACAATAAGATAATAAGTGTTGCAACCATGACTAAAGCCCAAGTCTTCTTATTCCAAATTTACTGCTCTTTTCACCATATCACATTGCTTCCCGACACTTGTCTATGGTCATGGGGTACAGAATAATGGTATGGTCATGGGGTACAGAATAATGTTACACTTGAACTTTTCTATTATTTATATTCTGGGCCTATGTGGTAGACCACTTTTTCTTCTGCAATAGGTCTTTATCAAATATAGACCCTATATTTTACCTTACACACACACACACACACACACACACCATGGAGTGTAGGAATCGAGAAAGACAGAGAGGAAGAGAAAGACAGAAAGGAAAGAGAGAGGAAGTAAGGATTGTGGGATCATAGATTAGAGCTAGAAAAACTTTAGAGATCATCTACTCCATTGTCTCTATTTTGGCGCTGAAAAGGGGAGTGACTTTGCCGAGGTCACACAAAGTAATAAAGTATGATACAATGGAAAGGACACTTGTTTTGGAGTCAGAGGACCTGGGTTCAAATCCTGCTTCTGAAGCTTATATTTAAGTCATTTAACCTCCCCAGGCTTCGTTTCCCTCACACGTAAAATTGAGTGGCTAGACTAAATGACTGACCTCTGAGATCTCTTCCAGCTCTACATCTATGACTCTGTGATCCAATAAACCTGGGATTTGCACATGGTTTTTCTGCACCAAATTTTACTCTTTCCACACCAAACTGAAGAGCAAACTAAGCAATGATGCAGGTGGAAGCCTTGTCAGGAAAAGACAGAGGGTAAGTGGAGTGCTGCATTGTTTGTCCCAGGATTCTTCATTTCCACTGCTGGACATCTCCACCTCTTTTACCATCTTTATCCCTCCATCCTTGCTTCCCTTTCTCCAGTCTCTTGGCCTTGCTAAAGCTAATCCTTCTATTTGTGCCAATATGCCCTTTGCTCCTATCTCCTCTGGGAACTTCCCTCACTAATCATTTCCTACTCCCCTTCAATCACTCCCATCTACTGACTCTTTCATCGCTACCTAGAAACATAATCTATCCCATACATACAGCTTCCCTTGACCTTGCCATCCCTCCGAGTTATGATCACTCCTCCCTCACACCCTCAGAGTCTAAGAAATATTTTTTGCCCTCATTTTCTCACCACCCATTCTTTTTTCAATCCTCTATAATCCAGCCTCTAATCTCACAATAGTGGGAAACAGATCTCTTTCTCTTTCCTGGGTTACCAGTGATCTTTAAACTGCCAGATCCAATAAACCTTTTCGACTTTGACTACCATGACCTACTTTCATTTCTCTTCAATTTTTGACATTGTTGACTGTCCCTTCTCCCAAATAAACTTTCTTTCCTTGACTTCTGTGACAGTGCTTCTCCTGGTTCTCCATCTACATGTCTAATCACTCCTAAGTCTTCTTTGTTTTAGTGTCTAGCACATAGCAGGCATTTAATAATGTTTATTAACTGATAGATCATCACCTATCTTCTGTTTCCTTAGCATAGGTTTCTCCTAGAATTCTGTTCTGTGCTCTCATTTATCTTTGCATGTGCTCTTCCTGGATAACATTGTTTGAACAAATAATAATAATAACATAAATTTATATAGCACCTTAAATTTTCTAAGTGTTTTACACATGCAATCTCACTTGATCCTCACAACAGCTGTGTAAGGTAGCTGTTATTGTTTCCATTTTACAGACAAATAAGTTCAAATATCATCTTGATATACATCTAACCACAAGCGATCTCCTAAACTCCAGTCTCCATCAATAATTACCTGATGGAAATCTCCTTTTGGCTGTTCCATAGGCATCTCAAACTCAAAATGATAAAAAATATGATTCAATTATTTCCCCACCCACCCACTTCAAACTTCCATTTCTGTTGCAGCTACTGTCATCCTCCTAGTCACTCAGATTTGCAATCTCAAAATCATCCTTAATTTTTCCTTCTCTTTCACAACCCTCTTTCCCAATATCCAACCTGTTGTTATCTTATTGATTGCAATCTTTACAAAATTTCTCTAAATCTATCCTTTTCTCTCCACTCAAATGGTCACATAGTTCAGGCCTCTTTCACTTTTCATCTGTACTATTATTAAACCCTTTTAATTGTTCTTCCTACTTTTAGTTTCTTGTTTCTCTGAGTCACCTACCACACAATTGGCAAAATAATCATGCTAAAGCATAGGTCTGACCACAGCACTTCCTGGCTTTAAAACTTTCAATAACTCCCCATTGTTTCTAAGATAAAATACAAATCCCTTAGCTTAGCTTTTAAGGTCCACAATCTGGCTCCTTTCCAGTCTTATTTCTTATTACTCCATTTCATACTAATTCAAAATACATTTCAACCATTATTAACTACAATATGCTTCTTGAATTTGAAACTCTTTCTCCTGCCTCCAGTCATACAGAGCCATACATGCCTATCATATGCTTCCTCTTCAATTCAACCTCTTAGAAGCCTTCTCTTCTTTGAAGGCTCAATTCAGGTACCATTTCCTCTATGAAGTGTTCTTTTATTCATCAAATTCTTAAGTACTCTTTCCCTCACCATCCTCAAATCACTTTCTAAATACTTATTCACATACATGTTATTTTTCTCCCCAGAAGAATTTAAACTCCTTGAGGGCAA
Organism: Vombatus ursinus; assembly: GCF_900497805.2. Taxonomy (NCBI): domain Eukaryota; kingdom Metazoa; phylum Chordata; class Mammalia; order Diprotodontia; family Vombatidae; genus Vombatus; species Vombatus ursinus. The sequence continues at coordinate 2,435,868 of NW_020954583.1, forward strand.
AGAAGTATTTTTTTTTGGACTTTGTATTCCCCAGCACAAAGCACTGTGTCTTGACCATAATAGATGCTGCTGCATTGAACTGAGTTTTCCAAGGACACACAGTTTGTATATAATGGAACCTGGATTCAAACTTATCACTCTGACTCCAAATCTAGTTCTCTATTATTAAAAAAAAAATGTGTAAAGACAAAAAATGTAAATAAAATCCTATTTTTCTAGTAATCTGTGACTTACACTTAATAAGTTTGGGTGAGCCAAATATATTCCATAAAGGAAGGGTTCTTAACCTAGGATCTGTGAACTTTAAAAATATATAAGTATACTTCAATATAATTGTTTCCTTCGTAATTCTATTTTTTATATATTTAATTTTATACATTCTATCACATTGGCTTCACCAGATTGCCAAAGTAGCCTTTGACACAAAAAAGGTTTAAGAACCCTTACAAAGAAATTGGTTATTTGCCTTTCCACACACTAGACATGCAATTGCTAAAGCTGCCATATTCATTTTAATACTGTTCCTTTTATACACTAGGACCACAAACTCCTCAAATCTGGGCAACTAAAAGAAGTAGGAAAAACATATGAATTAGTGAAGGTTGTTTTTTTCTATAGAAATGATTCTTTGTTACAACAGGATAAATTAAGTAAAGACTAAATAACTACTTTTTCTTAGCAGTTATTAACAAAAAAAAATTTGTGAAATTCAAATAGCTAAATACCTTGCTTATTTTAAGCCACTCTTATTATGAAATATTGCTTAAATTAACCCTGGAGTCCACCAAGTCAAGTCTACATTGAAAACTCACCTGGAATCTTTTTTTTTTTTTTCAAAGAATGAGAAGCTTTTGGGGCAGCTAGGTAGCACAGTGGATAGAGCTCTAGTCCTGGAGTCAAGACTACCTGAGTTCAAATTTGGCCTCAGACCATAACACTCAGTAGTTGTGTGACTCTGGGTAAGTCATTTAACTCCAATTGCTTCATAAAAAGGGGGGGGGGCAGCGAGGTGGTGCAGTGGATAGAGTACCAGCCCTGAAGTCAGGAGGACCTGAGTTCAAATATGGCCTCAGACCAAACACTTGACACTTAATAGCTGTGTGACCCTGGGCAAGTCCCTTAACCCCAATTGCCTTTAAAAAAAATAAAGAATGAGAAGCTTTTTGGGGTTTGCTCATTTAACTATGACTCTACTTTAAAGAGGACAGGTAGGTGGTACAGTGGATAGAGTACCAGGCCTGATGTCAGGAATCTGGCCTCAGATACTTACTAGTTGTGAGACCCTGAGCAAGTCACTTAACCCTGTTTGCCTCAGTTCCTCATCTGTAAAATGAGCTGGAGAAGGAAATGGCAAACTATTCTACTATCTTTGCCAAGAAAACCCCAAATGGGATTATAAAGAATTTGGACACAACTGAAACAACTAAACAACAATAACTATTTTAAAAGGCTGATGAAGCTGAGATCCTAATTGATTTCTTTTATCAAATCAAAGGCATCAAACTTCCTTTATATCTCAGATCAAACTGCATGCTGGTCTTCAGTCAGAAGAGAAAAATGTCTCTATGCTCATTCTTCCCATTAATAAAGCTCACGGAAGAGGATAGGGGAATAATGCAGGGAGATAGAGATGGTTGAAGCCATGTATTCCCATGTCCTTAGTCATCCATATACTTATTTTCTCTTCCCTATAATAATCTTGTTCTCTTTTTTCTCGAATTTTTTTTCATCTACTTTAAAACATAGGGCTTTGAACTGTGTGCCATAATAGAAAAACAAAAAACAATGCATTTGGAATTAAGAGTATGTGGTTTCAAATTCTCCTAGATCTATTTTCTTCTTTCTGTGTGAATTCAGGCAAGTAATTTCATCTGTAGGCCTCGATTTCCTAATCTGTGTTAAAAAAAAAAAAAAGTTACTCCACTCCCTCCCCCAGGGGGAGCTATATCGTCTCTAAAGTCCCTTCCAACTCTAAGTCCTGTGATTTCTATTCTAATAATCACTCTGGCAAATAAGGCAAGAATTCACTCTGTATATCTCTGTCTTTGAAACAGCTGGCAACATAGTTTGTTTGATTTAATGGGCTTAAAACTTACTTCATCTACCTTTTATCAGATGCAGCTTGACATCAATAATATATCAGTCAGCACCCCATCTTTCTGTCCCCTACAAGATAAAATATGAGCTTAGACAAGATTCATAGGATAAAATTTTTTCTAATTATTTTCCCCTGGAACTTTATTATCACTGAGAAATGTGATATTAAATGTGTGTGATATTAAAAAAGAATCTTTCTAGCCTTCTTTTACCTCCACAGAAAGATATAAAACTTTACAGAATATTTGTCCAATTACTCAAAAAATTGCTAGGTGATTTTTCTTTATTTTCACACATTCATATACCCTTCAACTTTAGTTACGTACATTCCTAATGAAATAATTTTCATAGGCTCATAGGACCATTTGCTCACAGTATTTAGAGACAGAAAGGACCTTAAAATCATCTAGTCAAAATTTCTCATTTTATACATCATAGAATTAAATATTTAAAGCTGGAAGAGGTCTTAAGAGTTTTCTAATCCAATCCACTCTCATTTTCCAAATAAGGAAATGCAGGCCCAAAAGATTAAGTAATTTTCCTGATATCACACAGGAAACAAGTGACAAAAACAGAATTTGAACCTAAGACCTTTGGCTCTAAATATGGTTCCCTTTCCACAGGAAGAGAAAAAAAATGGAACCAAGACAGGTTAAATGACTCACCTAACATCAAAGAGACAGTAAATAGAGAGAGGTGACTCAAACTTACATCTTCTGACTCAAAATCCAATGCTTTTTCCATTATGTGTGTGTGGTGTGTGTGTGTGTGTGTGTGTGTGTGTGTGTGTGTAAGATATACTCAGAAAATGGGAATTTTTTTAAACCTAGAAAGTCATCTTTCTTCCTTAAATTTAATTAGTCTTTCCAAACATTAAAGAGAAAAATAATTGCAACATTTTTTCCATAAATAATACAATTTTTTTCACATCCTTTACTAGGTTCTTATAGTTTAATATTCTTTGAAATCATGGTCAATGATCCTACTTCCACTTTTTCCTCATATTATACTTCTTACCTGGTTAACAGGCAAGTGCCTGACTAAACAAGAGAAATGAACCATGCCAAGAAAGCCCTGCAGAGGATTAAGCAATTCCATCAATGAAGACTATTAATAGAAAATGTCCTGCCTCCACAACAGCTACATCTAAAGAGGAAAGAATCCTATCTAAGGAAGATAAGGAAAATGTTTAGTGGTGGTTCTTAATCACCATGAGTAAGACTGATGAGAGCAACTTACGTTTAATATGGACTTAGATTCACATTATTTAGAACCTTTTACCTTGGATTCAATACCTTAACTGCTCTCAGAAATACCAACAATTTTTTTCCATCTATTATCAACAAAGAAGACTAGAATGCAGTAGAGAGGAATGGAATCAGCATTTATTATGTGTTATGCACTATGTGCTTTATAAATATTTGATTCTTACGACAACTCTGTGACCCATTTTACAGTTGAGATAACTGAGGAAACAAAGGTTAAGTAACTTTCCAAAGTTCTCATAGCCAATAAATGTCTGAGGCTGAATTTGAACTCAGGGATCCCTGATTCTATGCCCACACTGCACCACTTAGTTGCCCCTAGTAAGGGTACCAAGAGACTACTTTTTTTAAAAGGACTATTTCCAAGACATAGTTCCTGCTGAGGGACTGATATTTAGAATATGGATTCCTCTAAGCAGAAAGAAATATGTGTAACATGACCATCAGGTTTGCATAGTTAATCTCAACATGTTTGTTTGTATAGGTTGCAATTTCAAAGGGGAGGGAGGGTGTTATAGGTGTGATTTCTGCCCCAGTGAGGTAAAGAATGCTAAATGAAGACAATAGCAGCCAAGGGGACCCAAAAGAGTTGATACACTGAGCTGACTTCTTTGTTGCCAGTTTTATCTCCTATTCATTGCCTGACCAATCAACTCTCACCACCACGATTGAACTTTTGAATTAGCATAGTAATATCTATGTAGTATAACTTAAGGGCTACTAGGAAGGGCTCTGTGCTTGGCCTGAAATTGCATCTTTGGTGATTTATTCCTTTAGGTCTTAGAGGGTCTTTTTACTGTTTGGGATTTCCAAGCATCATCTAATAAAAAGTGACTACCCTCTAGGAGGGACAACACTAATTTTTAGTTAAATCTTTTCAATAGGATCAAAGTCTTGTGAAGAATGGAACAGAAGATAGATGGGATACAGGAAGAGGGAAAGAAGAAGGTAATGGTCTAAGTCATTAGAGATAAATTTTACCTACTTCACAATTTTATCTAGAACAATCTCTGGTCATCCATTTCCTGCTCATCACAGTCCATCCTTACCACCTGCCAAGTGGAGGCAAGACATTTGTATACCCTAGCAAGATTTGAAACTTGAAACTTTTGTATGTCTAAAACAAGGCTTTAAGTCTTCACAGTAATCTATGAGACTAATCCAAAATAAACACTTACATGGCATAGAGATGAGAATTATCAGGCATCCAAAATATGCGCATTTTTTAAAAGTAATTTTAAAAAGAATACTTCATTGCCCCCTCTCTACATATTGTACCTTGGGCCTGTTTAGCCCCTGCTTAACCCTAGCTCCTTCTCTGACTTCTGTTTTTCCCTTCCTTCCTTCAACAATTTAAAAGGTAGTAGAAGAGGGAAAATGTGGAGCTATGTATTCTGATTGTGGCTCAAAAAATAAACCTATATAATCATCAATTGTTTGGAATCATATAGAGATGGTATAGTTCAAAAACCTTGTGCCTCTGCATGAAATTCTTACTTTCAAGGACTTTTAGTCTATCTGCAATTATTTTATTCCTTCTTTGCATGATATTATGAAAACCCACATTAGTCTCTGGATTCTTTATGTTAAAGGGTGTTAATAACATTGAAATCTCCAATATTTATGTCTATTTTTTTTTACAAATACAGCAAAAATAGATTTGGGAAATATATTTTTTTCATTCTCAATTACTATAATAAATTCCAAACAGAAAATAGGATGGAGATTCAAAGTGTGGGAAAATTCCTGAGATCATTAATTCCAGTTGTGTTGGAACATAGGGTGTAAACAGAAGGTGGCTATTTAATCTGAAGTTCATAAACTATTCTAAGCACAAGAAATAATAAAATTGACCATTTTGTTAAACACTCAAATTCTGTGCACATATGTAAAAGAGACAGAGACAGAGAGGAAAGACAGAGACAGAGACAAAGAGATAGAGACAGAGACAGACAGACAGAAAGCACAAAAGCACAAAAGAAGAATGACAGGAAAAGGAAAACTTGGAGACATCTTTGTTATTTTTAAAAGTGAAAAAACGTTTACCAGTGATAAATGTGATGGATTAACAATTGGTTAATATGACTCTAAGAATGTCCTATGCATTTTTGCTATCTAATATGCCAAAATTAATATAATTTTACCAGTCCTGCTAGTTTGAACCCAGTAAAGGAAAAAAAGAATCTTATTTAACTAAATAGGCATCAACATCTTAAAGAAGTTTTCCAGTGATCTATCTTCCACCTTACTTTTAATTAACACAACAAATGGATGGTAAATTCATGCAAAGAACTAACATTAATCTTTAAATCAAAAAGATTTACTTTGAGATTATAATTAATTACAAGCAAAAATATCTTATTTAATAGGGTGGTGACCTTAGTTACTTTGTTTAATCACTTAAACAATTCAATTCCCAAAATTAAGATTTGGACCACTTCCAAATACATTCCATTAAGATGATCAATTCTGTAAGAACATTGACACTAAGCCTCTGAAAAGAAACTCTTTGGAAAGTTTTCTCTCATTAATGTGCTTAGACAAAATTTTGGTAACAATATTGGTTCTGGAAAAAAAGAAACAAGGAACGGTCTCATTTTCTCATCCACCAAGTGACTGAGGATGAGATGTCCCATTAACAGTCATGGTTGATTTATCTACTATGTTGTTGAACATGCCACTTGTCATCTGTTTGATCCATGCAGGGACCCAAAGTTATAGAAAGTAATTCTTATTCCCAGGAAGGTGTTCTGGAAAGATGCATATTAACTCATTATCTTCCAGAATCTGGATGAATGACTAGCAGCTTTTATAATCTTGATATGGCTCTGGAGGAGAAAGTGAGTCTGGTGACTTTGCACAGCCTTCCCTCACTTAGATCCAATTCACTTGCATGTCATGGCATCAACTCCCTGATGTCATGGTCCTCTTCCAGAATGAAGGACAAACAACAACCTCTGTGAGTACAAAAGGAGTTGCCCACTGGGGACCAAACTTCCAGATGGGCAACACAGCTAGCTTTCTTACCTACCTTCCTTCTTTCCTTCCTTCCTTCCTTCCTTCCTTCCTTCCTTCCTTCCTCTCTCTCAACATAGGATATCACACCCTTACCTGCGGGTGCTCTACCCAAAGAGAATGTAAATTTTAATCTCTGAAACTTTTTTTTTGTTTTTGTTTTTTCTCTTAAAGATCAGCCTTAACCCCACATCACTCAGGTTCTCATTGATTGGCCAAGGAAAGGTCCCAGACCAAGCCCTACTTGGTCATTGTTTGAGCCCTGATTGGCTCAGAATAATTGTTACTGTTTTGGCCAGAAACCCTGAGGGTCTTCCCTTCCCAGATCTATTTTTAAAGGCCTTTTTTTTTGCCCTAATCACTGAATAGGCCCTGTCTCAGTCAAACTGAGACCTGTTAAAGACCTCAGCTTGAAAAAGTCAAGGTTCCCCACTACAGGATGGTCCTGGGCTATCTCCAGTTGTCCAGATCCATATCTGGGCACTGGACCCAGATGGCTCCAGAGGAGAAAGTGAGGCCGGTGACTTTGCACAGGCCTCCCTCACTTAAATCTAATTCACTTGTATGTCATGGCCTCACTTCCCTGATGTCATGGTCCTCTTCCAGAATGAAGGACAAACAGAAAGCAAGCAGCAGCAGCAAGCAGTATCTCTACATATAAAATAAACGTAAATATTCCCACCTTTCCAAGTCAAATTTTTTTTTCTTTTTCTTATCTTGCAACAGTGTCAAAAAGGTCAGAGAAATAGTTAGCATATAGTCCTAAATAGCTCTTTTATACTCTAACAATTATAATTTAGCTCACTGCATTTTTAAAGGATAACCACAAAGAAATGCCACATACAAAGATAATATGAAGGAACCCATTTCCAATAGCTTCTAAAAGCTGCTACTAAGGTTTTATAAAGATTAATTTTTAGTAACCAAATTATTCCTAATCAACCTTATAATTCAATGAAACTCTGTTTAAGAAAAAATGGTATTTTTTATATAAATCCTTTTCATTTTTTCAAGCAAGATAATTGATGAATATGCTAGCTAGGACAAAGGGCTCTACCTTTATCTCCTCCCTTACTCTCATTTAATAATGTTTCTCTTTGTATAACATGCTCTTAGAGGTTATTTATGGCCATCCTTCTTTTTTGTTCTGTTACTCATGAGAATTCAACTAGATTCAAGATATTCTCATTGACTCATTTTTGCCCTAACTGACTGACAACTTTTCTTCCCTTTTTTTGTTTCTGGCTATTGTTAACAAAACACTCAGACTATAGCAAAGAACCAGCCCAATTTACTTAGCAAAGCAAATATTGAGATTTCAAGGAAATACTCCCACCCACCAGCACTCCCAACACCTGTGGCCTGAGCAAACTACCTCATCTCTCCCTGACTCCCCAGGGATGGAATGTTGTGAATCTAATCTCATCCCCACTCCCCCTGAGGATTCAGCGGCATGGAAAGGAAACTGAGGCAGTCATTGCCTGCTCATAAACCCATGAATCTCTCTACACAGCAGGAAAATGATGCTATTTTTGTTACTGATAGCAGTGGCTTAGATACCTGAAAGCAGACCTGGGGCCCCGCAGATCACTCTGTCAATCTCAGATATTGAGAGAACTTTTGGTCACCCTGCTTGCTGGTGCCTTGTGCTGTACATATCTCCTTGGCTTATGAGTAATGGAACAAAGATGTTTCCAGTGGCTCCAATGTAAAGTTTTCCAGTAATAAAGGTCATAAGAAACTATGTCAAAACACCAAAGTACTGGCAAAGCATGCTTACAAAGAAATGCCCGATCAGAAACTTTTGACTAATATGGACAACTTTTGATGAAATTTCTTCTATGAAAATATAGAAAATGGATCAGTTTATTGATCCATGTTGTCTATGTCACATATATCTTTGCAAAAATAAAAAAGACTATTTAATTCAACTGTACTCACACCTAATTCAGAAACTCTAACATGCAATTGTTAATGAACATGTCCTCTATTCTAGATCATACAGAATGGCATTCATTATTGGGTTTTTTGCTGCAATTTCTCATTTTCAAAAGATTGTCCTTTTTAAAGAAATCTTTTTCCCCTTTTTGCTCCCTCTGATTGTATCACATGTGTTTATGTTTCTTCATCATGTTAGTATTACGATTTACTTTCTGTAATGTCTTTCTTGGTAAGTCCTTGATATTTCTCTGTTTCTATGACTATCCTGCCTCACCCAAATAAATGTTTCTTCACAGGGACTATTCTCAGATTTAAAAAAGACAGTATGTTGGAGCACTCATTCAATTCAAATCTATTTGTTTCATTTTCTTTCTCAATTCCCATATGATTCCATATCTACAATCCTTGCCCTGCTTTGTTTTTCCTTCTTTATGCTTTATGCAGACAGCTTTACCAGTCTTCTATTGAATTATATGGGCTACCACCCAGAATGCTCTCTTTGATTCTGAATCTGACAATTGCAACCCTCTTTTCTATTGATTCTTCACACCTTTTTACATAAAAAACACTCTAGATTTTATGTACATCTTGGTCACTCTTATCATCAAGCCCCAATTATCTTTTTCAAGTCTGAAAACAACTGTAGGTGGGTGGAGGATGGAGGGAGGCAGAATTCTAAAGAACATTATCTCCAACAAGTTGCTTTGACAAATGACCCACTCTAGACCCAGTCCAAATAGTATATTTGTATATAATATATACACACAAGAAAATATACATACATGTACAAGTACATATTTGCACGTGTGTGTATGTAATCATGGTTTGAGATTCTTCCCAGAATCACAGAATCTCAGATCAGGAAAAGATTCCTGAGGTCATTATATGCAATCAATATCCCAAAACAATCCCCTCTGTAACATTCTGGACATTTTCCAACCTCCACCTGAAGACCTTCTATGATTGAGAAATTGCTACCTCTTGAAGCAGTTCATTTTACTTTTGGATAACCCTAATTGTTTAAAAGTTCCAATTTACATCGAGGTGAAATCTGTCTCTGATTTTGCCTTTTGCTCCTAGTTCTATTCTCAGGCCAAACATCATAATTCTAATCCTTTTGGTCATATATACACTTCCTTATAAGTTCATCAAGATCAGGAACATCATGGTCTTATTTGTAATAACTTTCAACTCAATGGCTCCTAAGACGCTTTGAGCGTCGTAGAGCAATATTAATGAAATCAAATGCACCCCACTGTAATATTCAGGGTTTATAAACCTATTTACATTCACCATCTCTTCCACCACTGTTTATGAGCTTCCATTTTTTCCTCTGAATTCTTCCAACCAGACAGAATTAATTATATGTTATCAGAGCAATGAAAGAGGACATTTACTTAAAATAGAATGCAAAATACATAGTAAAAGAAAAGAGCAAACACTCTCAAAACTCATTTTCCTAACTACAACCTCTTAAAATTTTTGGAAATGTAGGTTGTGAGTACTTTCAGTTCCTTCCTAAACCAATTTATTAGCCCTGTACTGTCTATTCCCAGAACAGAGAGAGTTTACTGTCTGCTTCCTTGCACTGATATGTCAGCATGCCATGGCAACCAAGTAGATAACAACTCAGTATCAGTAACTTGCCCAGCAATCAAAATCAGCAGCCTTAAGGTCTGAAAGTTTTTTCATCTCATAAATGTTTCTGCTGATTGAAGTCCTGTAACAGAGGCTTTTCAGAATGAGAATCACCACAAGAAGAATGTCTATAGCCAATAGCTTGTGTTTAATGGCATAGAAAAAAGAAAGCCTCCTACAAAGAGCTTCCTGGCTATGTATCCATTTTCCTCTTAGCTGTCTTCCAACACCCTGATGGAATTTTCCTGTATACTTTCCCACCAGGAATACTATAAACACCCAACTCCAAATGGAGTTAACTCCAGAGTAGTATCAATATCTGTTGTATTCCTCATAGGCTAGTGGAAGGGAGGGGGGATGGCTTGGAGGGAATGGGGGTGGGAGAGATGTACTTCCTAAAAAGAGCATGTCTTCCCTAACCAAACATTAATTTATTGATACATCAGGAATTTCTCAACTGTTTCCATCATCAAAAAAGTCTGACTCTCCTGCCCAACAGATATACTTTTCCTCCTTTTTGTTAATGTGAGTTTCAAAGTTTTCTACCTCAAAATGGAAAAGAGTTTCAAAGAAAAATAATTGTGCTTCTTATCAAGACTCTGGGTTAAAAAAAAATAACAATTTTTACTTATTTTCCAAACAAAATATCATAATCATGTAAACATAGAATTTGAATTAGAAGAGGGCCTGAAGGCCATGTAGACCAAAGGTACCAAACACAACCTACAGTACTTGTAAGTGTGGCCTGAATCAGATTAAAATGTAATTGGGAAATATTTAACAAAATAAATTTTAGAATACAAAACAACATAGATAATGTTAATATGTGGTTTTCTAAGTCAATGAGGCCCACAGAGATCTTATATATGGTTTAGTAGCCCCTGTTTCTATTTGAGTTTGATACCACTGCTGCAGACCAATCCATACTTGACTAAAAATCTTTTCTACAGCATCCTCAAAATCCCCAACTTTCACTTGAGTCATTCAACAAACATTTACTGATAAGTACATAAAATGTTAAGTGTGAAAATAACCTCAGTAATCATCTAGTCCAACCTTCTTGTTTTTGTAGGTAAGTAAATTGAGATTCAGAAAGGTTAAATGCCTTGCTCAAAGGCACAAAGCTAAATTAGTCGCAGAGATAGAATTAGAATTTGAATGTCTTGAAATTTTAGTTCAGGTTATTATTGAGTCCTGTGTGCAGAGAACACAGCCTTTTGCACAATTCAATCTTTCTGTTAGAAACAGGCAAGTCCTCAAACTTCAATTTAAGAATGACTGATGCTTCTCATGGCACCAACAGTGAATCAGGTCCAACTGTAGTTGTTGAACTTGCTTTCAATCATACCATATTTCCCTTATTAAGTTCTCACATTTTTCCAAACAATTACTATGTCTTCCATTAGTATCTGCTGCTTGCCTGTAATATTCTTCGATGAAGCTGAAGCAATATCTTTTTTCTTTTCTTTTTCTTTATTTTCCAGATGTACCAAAGGCCGGCTGCTATGACTTTGGACAAATATTGTGCTCCTAAATAAACTACCATCACAAGCCTCATTTTCCCTTTGCTGTCAAGTTATCCAGACATGTGGTTGAAATTATGGTTCTGTCCTTCAGGGGCAGGACAAATCATTCACTGGAGATTAGTTGCCTACAACACATTTGTTTTACCCGGGTCACATCTTTATGGAGAATTTCCCTGAATTGAATTTGCAAGGATGGACCACTGGCATTTATCACAGTTATTAGACATAATGAAATCCAAACCAATATGAGTTCATTGACTGTATCAGCCTCTGGGGGCTCTTTTTCAAAGTCTCAGGGTCCAGTTTGTGAACGTTGCTCTCAGTCAGGACCTACTTCACCAGTCTGACTATAGAGTCAAGACCTGTTAATTGGTATGTTTTGAAATCAACTTTTGTAAGTCCACTACTGCTTTAGTTCACATCTTATCATGCTGTGGAAGTAATCCTGGGTTTTCAAAGGTTATACTAGAGCACAAGTTTTGATAGTTCCTACCCAACTGAAAACAGTTTGACTATCCATCCTCTATTTTACTCATGTTCCAACAGTGATACAGGCTCTTTGTCATCTCTCCCCCAAACTATTAAAATAGCCTTTTAATTTGTCTTCCTACAATCCAGTCATATAGCTGTCAAAGTTATATTCCTAAAGGTTTGACCACATCACCCTTTTGCCTAAGAAGCTTCCACAGTTTTCTATTTCTCTTAGGGTAAAGTACAAACTTCTTTTCATAGTTTAGTCCCACTGATCTTTCCAGATTGATCATACTTTCTATCAGGTATTCTAAGCTCTAGTCAAATTGGCCTATTGATTATTCCCCATACATGAAATTGTATCTCCCCCTCTCTGTGACTTTGAGAATATTCTCCACCCTCATCTCCATCTCCTCCTTTAAAGATTAAATGCTACCTCTTTCAAAAGGCCTTTTCTGACTTTCCCAGTTATTAGTGTCCTACCTTCAAATCTCAGTAGATTTATTTTGCACTTATTTAGCAATTAATTATCTGTGAACAACTGTGGAGTTTACAATTGTTCAACCTACATTAAAAGAAATTGAGGCAGAACTCTGATCCAATGGTACTTTATTAAAGGGTCCATGATCCCCTCTAATGAAGTAGACCTTAGATCTTCCTCATAATCTGAGATGCTCCTGGTCCCCAGGACCTTACTTTTATAGGACTTGATACCCAAATATGCAAAAGAAACATGATAAGATACAGGATCTCATTGGTTGAGAGATTGGTTGCTCTTGAGGGCCAAAAATTGAGATGGGCAAGGCAAAGATCATCTCCAGTGACCAAATGTTCAAAAGAAAGTCATAAGATGGTCACCTGTTCATGGGCAAGAGAGGGTGATCTGGAGGTACAAAAATAAATTGGGGCACTTTCCAAAGAATCAAGGTATGCCACCCATGCTGATTGGGAGATGGAATTTGAGTAAAACAGGATGGAGATATTTTTGTCAGCATTCTTGTGGCTGTGCAAGTGAGCTTCATAACTGGTAAGCAAGTAATGAACATTAAAGTTTGAGATCTACTATAAAGGCCTACTATAAGAACCTATCTTATCTAATTATCCCTATATGATTTATGTAAAATATCAAATTGATTAATACTAATTGGAATAGAGTAGGGGTGCTAATGAATCATATCTCACAAATGTTATATGTGCATAGTAGAATGTCAATCTCTAGAGGACAAGGACCAACTCACTTTAGTGTTTTTATCACCAGTCCTTAGTATAGTGCCCAGTACATAGAAGACACTTGAGAAATGCCTATTGATTTATTGAATATGAGCCTAGCAGTGCACTTTGTTTGTCATTAAATAGACACAGATCAGACCTATTCTCTATTGTCAGAGTTGGTTAGTTAAGTGTAGCATTTTTCTTTTTGGTCCTATCTATGAAGACATAGAGTAGTTGCAACTTATGTCAGTAAAGGGAGCCCACAACGATAAAATTGTGGATATTTTGAAGAAGTATTCTCTAAATCCCTACTTTGTGTCCTAAGCCCTTTTAATTGAGTCCCTCTCTTTTATCCAGGTTTCCCACTAGGTAGCTTCTTTGCCTTGTATTCCATCGGTACCATGAGTATTCTATCTTATACCCTAGTGTCAAGTCCTGAAAGAAACCAAAGCCATGAGTTAAGGAGTAAAGCAGCTTTAATTGAAATAACAGAGTAGCAAACCTGCCACCCTGGGAGATGCCCCATGAGTGCAGAGCACAATGGATTTTGCAACTCCAATACTCATGCAAAAGTTTCTTATCTCTTTAGAAGGAGAGGGGGAGAAGGTAGCAATACCTGGTCATGAGATCCCAGTCACCCTTGGTAATCCAAACAAGAAAAAAACACTTCATTTTCATTGTTTTGCCCTTCATGCCATGAATCCCAATGGAAGGGGGCAAGGACATTAGAGGCTTAGATCCAGCTTAAGCTGGGTTTCTTTACAAGGCAAAATCGCAGAGTGAGACTTAGGGTGTACTTCAGCTTAACCTAATGGACATCATCTTAAGGGTAGGAATGTAAGGACACTATTGGAATTCATGACATTGCTAGGGTGATTAAAGGATAGTGTCTGTTAATATTACATTTGGTATTAACAACTTTCTATCCCTAACTCCTCAATGACTAGTTCATTTCTTAGACTCCTCCCTTCACACCAACAAGCCTTGGGTTTCCTGTTCTTACACCTCAGTGTCTCTGAATCAGTCATCAAATAGTTCGCTAATAGCAGGGCTACTGTTTTCCCTACATCACTCTGCCAATTATCTGGACTGCTGCCAATTGCCTTTTAGACCTTTAACAAATACTTGTTCCATACTTAAATAGAAACCTCAAATATTAAGTTTGGTTTGAACCTTTACTAATGTCAACACCTTTCAATCCTTTCCTATGTAGTCTCCCTACATAGGAATACTATGTAGTAGTCTTCCTACTACTTCCTAAATAATGATGTTCCCATGTGCCTGTCCTTAGAATAGATTAGTCCTGGACAGGTAGGTGAGCACCAAGGAGAGATCACCGACTCTGGAGTCAGGAGGATCTGAGTTCAAATCCAGTCTCCGAACAGACACTTAACCCCAATTGCCTCACCAAAAGAAAAAAAAAAATAAAATAGATTAGTCCTGGGCTTCTACCCGTGTTCAGAATCCCAGCCTTACTCTCATTCTGACTTATGTAGATCCCCCAACTGGGCTTCACTGGTCTGACACTGACACCCAATCCCAAGTTATAATAAGGCCTAAATGAAATAACAACGAAATCTAGGAAATGATATATTAGCTGATAAACCTGGTAGTATAGAGTATATATCAGATAGGAGTTCAGAAAAGAGACCAGTAAAGGCAGATTTGGTCAGAGGAAACCACTCTAAAAAAGCAAATTCACAAACGGAAAGGAGCTTCCCTAAAAGATTTTCAAATCATTGCTCACAAATAAACTATTCCAGTGATAAAGCTGATTCTAGAAAATCTCTGAAAAGATGAACTGGGAAAGCACCTTCTATTTCAAGATTTTTCACTTTCACAATATCGCTATTTTCTTCCCCTTTCTCTCCTCTTTTTTCCTCCTGCTTTCCTTCTTTTCTGTCTAATTTAATAGGGATAATTTAGAAGTATAAATGTGAAAAATCTTCTCTTTCACAAACAAAAGAGGGATGTGCTCTTTGTCCTTGGTAGGAAGTCTAGGTGACAAATGGGGGTGTAGAAGCTAATCATCATTTCCTTTCAGAGACAAATGGGGCAAACTCCACAGCATAAATTTTCTTTACCACCACCAAAACTTTGCACCATGAAATCGGTGCCATAATTATCTGATACCTAAATGTTGATCTGAAAATGGGGCTATGGTGATTGTTGATAAATAAAATAGAGTGACTCTAGCCCTCCAGGAAGAGACATTGGCCTCAGAATGTCATTCATGTAGGACATACAGACAGACAAAATTCCAACTGAAAGGTGAAATAACAGAAAATGGGGCAGCTAGCTGGCACAGTGGAGGGAGCCCTGGGCCTTCAGTCAGGAAGCCTCATCTTCCTGCATTCAAATCTGGCCTCAGACACTTGCTAGGTGGGTCACCCTGGACAAGCCACTTAACCCTGTTTGCTTCAGTTCTCCATCTATAAAATAAGCTGGAGAAGGAATGAAAACCCTAAATGGGGTCATAAAGAGTCAGACATAATAACAGACAAAAATAACAGCAAATGCAAATTTATATTTAAACTTTGTTCAGGGTTTACCATTTGTGATGTTTGTTTAGGAAAGTATGAGGGAAAGGCAGGATTTGGTCTCATTTGAAGAAGGTGAGATCCTTAGAGTACCCTTCATTTTCCATCAGCTGCTCTGTTTGGTCTCCCCTAGAATAAGCTTATGACCTGAAATCTCATTATTATGCAGATTGACTCAGCTTTTGCTATTCAGCACAATCCCAATACTCTCAGGTGCCTCTCCCTTCTGATCAGAGGGCTATAAGGTGGAAAAATTAAGACCCTCCAAAGCCTTCCCTTATATAGGGCTCAGAACTTTCCAGGTAAACTCTCCATTTTTCCATCATTTTCTGGTTTCTATTCCATGACCATCATCAAGATCTTTTCTTCCTTTCTTCCTCCTTTCCTTCCTTCTTTAATTCTTGCCTTTCTTCCATCTTTCCTTCATTCCTTCCTTCTTTCCTTCCTTCCTTCCTTCCACAGTAGCAAGTAAAAAAGAGAAGATCAGTGGTCCGTGGGGCATATTGGTCCACCACAGTACAAAGACCAAAAATGCTTATGTTCCCCTGCAATAAAATATGTAGCAAAAATAATTCTAAGACTGAACTAGAGCTAGTAAGAACGCAAGAGCTTCCATGATAATTGAAAAAAAAAAAGTAATGGCAATGGGGAAGTCAGAAAGAATAGGCAGCACTATATAAAAACTACATAATGTTGAAAGTGAAAACCAGAATTTTGATTTACAAAGCAGTAATTCCATTGAGGGTTTCTGGTGACTCCAGCTTCACACTCATGGTTTACAGTATCACCAGAACCCTTCAGTGGAGTTATTTCCTGTAATGCACAGCTGCATCTGATTTATTTTATTAACTCTACATAAAAACCATAGGCACAGAACTTTTACGGTATTTGACTACGATTAAACTCATCTTTTCAATTTTTGGATGGAAAATAATGTGAAATAAAATGAGAATGGCATAGGAAGGCCAAAACTTAAAAAAAAAAAAAAAGATAGAAAGAGTTTTGCTTGGGGCCATAACTTGACAAAGAAATTTTCTCCATTTCATATATGATAATTGGTTATATATCAAAACAGATCAAAATCCACATTAGTCCATAGAGGACAGTTATGTGATGTGCAAACACCTAGAAGAGAAAAATGGAAATATCTGAACTTTTTGATTTTGACCTTTGATTAACCATGAATAAGATATAGAATCTCTGAAAAAAAAAATCTAGTAAAAAACCCTTAATTTCCAATTTCCAATCGCTTCATGGAATAAGCATCTCCAACAACTTTTTGTTTTAAAAATACTTTTAAAATACTATGCCATGGTTACAAGAGGATTATTTTAAAGTCTTCTTTGCTTGTCAAAACATAGTATTGTTGAGACTATCTTTAAAATGTACAATGTCCAATTCTCCTAAGAGATTCCATAACATGAGAAAAAGATGAGATGGAGCTAGCCAAGAGAATACTAAAATGGAAAAGTTGCCGTACTGAGAAAAAAAAAACTTGTAAATTAAATTTATCTGACTATTCATAAATGAATCTATCCATCATTATCTCTCTCCATTGTTTGTTGTTAAATTTATGTATTACATTGAATTTGCCAAAGATTCATCCTAGATTGAGCATTGTACTCACTGTTCAATGCAATTACAAAAAATTAAGCACAAATATGCTAAGACATAGTGTTAATACTAAAGTGTGTCCCTTCCTCAAACTGAGGAAGGCTTTGCACCAGCTCTTCCTCGGAAAGCACCACATACAGTGCTGATAGCTCTGTGATTATGTCAATGTTTATTAGTTAAAGAAAAATCACAGACCTTTAAGGAAATGAACCCAGATGCCTGCAATTAATATTTCTCAGCCCCACTGAAGATACTGTAACTTAATCCCCAATGTCTTTACTTTGAAGGACTCAAAACTCACAAATTATGTCATTAGAAACAGCAATGGCTAACAAGAGGCTTGGCGTAATGTATTTTCGTTAGCTGAGGCTAATTGGAGCCAAATGAGTAGAACAATGCAGTAAGGGCAGGCAGTAAAATTCCAGGTCTTTAGGAACTGAAATAAATGAGAGTAATCAGTGGTGTATGCAGAATATGGCCTGTTCAATTAATATAAATAGGATAGCAGTCAGCTGCAAAGCGCCAGTGAGAATGATGAGTTCTGGTGGGCAACAGATGTCTTATTACATTGCATAAACACAAACAACATGCCAGACTAACCCAGATCAAATAGCAAGGAGAGAGCAACAAGACTTGGGAGCTGGGAAAGGAAATATAGTACATTGGGGGCAGCCTTTGCAAATTTTCCTTTTGCAAGTTTACAGAGCATGGTCTGGTCTAAATTGGTAGGGGTTTCCTCCTTGTTTATTTCAAAGACTAGAAACATCTACCCAAAAGGTCAAGTTACCCATGTGTTTTACTCTTCCATGCAACTGTTTTCCCCCATGTTCACACACACTAAGTAAGAACCACCTCAGAGTTTCCCAAATATGACTCTGTAGAACCCTGGTATTCTACTCACTCATAATGGGAGTTCCATAAGAAAATATCTAGGTTAGCAACATTTTTCCTCTCAAAACAAGAAATTATATGTATCAAAAAAATGTCGATTACATGGAGCTATTTGGGGAATAAAAACAGGCTTGTTTTTCTCTATTTTCTTCCCAAATTTCCCTGACCTCCCTCTCCTCCCACACCCTCTTTATACTAGGGACATTTGATATCTTCAAGATCCTTGGACTGTTGCTCATGGGTTTCATCAATATTAATATATCCCAGTTATTGACACGTTGATCTCAATTGTAAACATTTACAGCAAAGTCTTATTTCTGGTCACGATCATTTCAATTCTGTGAGTTAGAAAGTAAGCAAGTTTCCTACTACTAAAGTATTTTCTGTTATGAGATCCAATTTTTCCATCTACTTCTTTTAAAAAGGAAACAAAAAATAAATTAGTCATTTAAGTTTATTCTAATTGGTAACACAGTACAACTTCTTGTTTTTGCAGCATTGTAGTGGATATATATCCCATTCATCAATCAATCAATCCAATATCAATCAATCAATCAACAAGCACACAAGTATCTACATTGTGCCCAGTGCTGGCAATATAAAGAAAAGAATACAGACCTCCCTCTCTTCAAGAAGTTTACATTCTCTCAGAGCTTATAGTCTATATATGAAGCTCTTAGTGCTCTGATTCACTTGCTTACTATTCTTTCAGTTGAATAAAAGCATTTTTAAAAACCATTTGTGAAGAGTCCTAATAGAAGAATTTGATCCCAGTAAGTATGGCAGACAAATCACTGAACTAGGAGCCAGGACACTTTCCGTGCTAGTCCCAGTTCAGTCACCAATTAGTTGTGTGAATTTAGACAAGTCTCCTGGCTTCAGAGTTGTCAGCTGCAAAATGAGAGGCTTTAACTAGATAATGTCAAAGATCTCTTCCAGCATTAACATTCTATGATTCTCTCTTAGAAGAAGAAGAATCAAACTGCATGAAACTGTCTCAATGACTGAGATAAGGAGGAAGTTCTTATTCTGGTACTTCATTCTGATTTATGTACTTCTAGGGCACAAAGAAGGGGAAAAGTTCATTTGTTTCTGAAATAGTGATCAGGTGTGATTGTTGGAAGTAGACAGACAGCCAATAGCATTTTGTTTTTTGAGCACTAAACCTGATTGGCAGGGAGGCAGAACACTGAATGTTTGAAGCAAAAATAGTGTCTTAAATATTACAGAGGTTAGGTAGAGAGATTGGAACAGAAAAGCAAGTGGTCCTATTTCTGTCATATTAAGTTTGAGGAAAAGTCAGAGGATTTACAGCCAAATCGACCAGAGAAATAATCTAATTCAGTCTTCTGTTTTCTATTTGAGACAAATGATGCCCAGAGAATTGAAGTAACTTGTCCAAGGTCACTAAGTATGTTAGTGGTAGAAATGGGACCAAAAGTCCTGGGGATAGAAAAAAATAAAAACAAACATCCCTGCCCTCAAGTAGCATACTTTGTGAGAAGAATTATGGAATATGCAGACAGGGAGAAGAGCAGAGGACCCAAGACAGCCAACAGTCAGTAAATAAATATTTATTGAGCCCCTATTGTGTGCCAGACATGAGCTGAGTTCAAAGAAAGTCAAAATATAGATCCTGTTCCCAGGGAGTTCACAGGTTAATGCAAAATGCACACAGGTATGTGCAAATAAGTCATATACAGGATAAATTGGAAATAATCAACAAAGGGAAAGGACTAGAATTAAGAAGAATTGGGAAAGGCTTCCTGTGGAAGGTGAGATTTTAGGTGGGACTTGAAGGAAGGTGGGGAGACCAGGAGGCAGAGGTAAAGAGAGATCATTCAGGTTTTGGGGGACAGACAATGAAAGGACAGGAAGTATCGATCAACAATATCCACTTTATTTTTACAAAAAGTTGCTTTTTAGTTCCTTCTAAATAAAAAAGCAATAAAATTTATCGAATTCCTAGTAAAACAGTTTGTTTTTTAAACTAAGGGATCAACAAAAACAGAAATATGGATTCCATTAAGTAGTCAGTGAGATCTCCTCTGACTGTTTCCAGGTTAATTTATACTCTGTCTTAACTGTAAAATAGATAGCTTTCCAAGTTAAGGACTCTCCAATTTACTTTTTATCCTTGAAATCAACCTTGCAATGATTCCTGTGCCTAAGGAAGCAGTGAAATCACTTTAAATGTTTGAAGGTTGTTTTTGCTGTTGTTCTTTTTAATAATGAAGTAAATCTCCTCAGGCTTATTGTCTAGGCAAAAAAGCAGGGATTAAAACTTTGGACTAAGGAATGGGGAAAAAAAATCAGAGGGGGCAATAACAATCCGTTGTGAAGCAACATAGATTACTCTTCAACGTTTTTATTAAGAAAAGACAGTAGCATCTCCTCAAGAACAAATTCAAAAGATATTGTTGGGCTTGTTGAACTATGACGGCCATGATTCATTCCTCGTGTGTGAACTGTGGTTTCTATGACCCCTTCTTATTATGTGTATAAGGTTACAGTTTTATTTCCTAGAACTTTATAATTGCAAGCCCTAACCTCCCTCACTCTGTGAAATGTAAAAGAGTCAGTATTGCTTGCTACATGTCTATACACACACATATTCATACTACCATTCATTATTACCCTGTGAGAATCTTTGTGGATATGAAGTTTACACCACCAGTATCACCTGTAGTATCTGAGGTAATATTCCACACGTAAAACCCCAAAGGAGAGAAAAGGAGGCATGAACACGTCTATGAGGTTTTGGTCCCTCACTTAAGACAGAAACCCACTGCCACTCTTCTGGAATTTGCCTGTTAATTTAACAGACAGAATTCCTTGTGAAGATTTATCCCCATATGAGGGAAATTAATGCGATACTATCATGTTAATAACTATCAATTTATGATTCATCCTTTCCCTCCTATTTTTGTTAAGAACCCCCCTCCTCCATTCCTGAAAAGGTCAGTCAGTCTCTGGAGGGCATGACTAAGTGATACGATTATTCCCAGCCCCCAAGGCACATGCATGGTAACTAGGTTAGGCACCACCCCATCCAACTGGGAAACCTGACTTTTGTTATAGTATAAACAGAATCTAGTCTGGATGAGCTCTCTCCCAGGGGGAGACTTCTTGTCCATGATCCCCTCCATTAGAGATTAGAACAATTCTAAACTCTTGAAGGAGAAAACCAGTCTAAGAGGTCCAGATTGAAATGACTTCCCCTGCCCAGATAGCTTAAGGCTGCTAAATCTCATGATCAAGCCACATTCTCAGCAGGAGGAGATGAAGACTTTTAGCCCCCTCCTCATTAAATGTCCACCAATCAGAGCTGAGTTTCACTTGTCAAGGGAGTTCCCTGTCAAAATGTACACACATGATTTGAGGTGCTTCAGAGTTTCCCTTGTAATCTTTGATTACCGAGAGAATCACTAACCATTGGTTTATTGATTATTGGCTGGCCTATTTAATAACTTATTTTTTTTCATTACCTGAAGCTCTATCTCTTGGAACTTTCTTTCGCCACACATATAACTTGGCATATATCCTTTAAGTACTGTCCCTTGATTTTTGCTTTTACCCCCAAGCCAACTGAGAAGGTAGCTACCTTTTCCCAAAAATACTCTTGTAAAGCATCTACCTAAGCCCAGATGACCCAAAAGTACCTTGTACAATAATTCCTACCCACCACATTCCCCCTCATTAGTAAACTTTAGCAATATAGGGAACATTCAAATCCTATACACTCTTCTCCCATAGCCAATTACTAGTTCAAAAAATCCCAAAGCCTAGATCTAGAAATTGAGGTAGCAAATAACATTTTCCTCTCTACCAATAACCCTGGAAATGGAAACAGCATCTCTAGGACACATCAGAGAATGAACTTTTTGTAAATAAAAATAGACCTCAGAAAGTTCTACCACTAACCCCCATTTGGATGGAGATTGAGAGGACCTTATCATTTCACTATTTTCTCTAGACTTCCTAATGCCTCAGTTGGCTGTACAGAATATCATTTAATAATGATTGTTTATTTTGACATCTAAGCATTGTGAAAGCTCTTTTCCTTCTTTTATTAAGGCAAACATTGAGTTATCATATAAAAGCTCTTTTGGAGAATCCTTTGCCACAAAATGTAGGAATTCACAAAAGAGTTGTCAGATGCAATGAGTGGCTCTTATTCATCGGGAGAATAAAAGGTACCTGGTAATTTCCCAAGTAGCTCTATTTTAGCTAGAGCAAAACTTCTGTGATCTGAAAAATTCAATTAATAGCTAAATGAGAAGAATCAAAAGCTAGTCACAGGGCCATGTATATTTGGAGTGGCTGCTTCATCTAGAATGTCTTGTAGCAGTGCGGGCAGGGGGGTGGGAGACGATAACTTGACACTGATAGTTCAAGGTAGCATGCCTATGCCCACACGTTGCCAACTGAGGGGGGCATATCACTTTGGGCTAACAATAGCAAGTTATAGTCACCACCATTCCCCATGCCAGATGAAGCAGCAACTCCAAAAATATACCTATCACTATGACCAGTCTTTAATCCTAAAGCCCTATTGACTCTAGGATAAGGAGTTAACCTTTTAGGGGAAAGATATCCAACCTACTGTGCAGAGCTAGGAAGGACACCTTACTCAGGGGAGCCAAATAGAGGACTACAAGAGCCAAATCAGAGGGATCTATGGGCCATCATAGGTAAAAAGTACACTATCCTCTCTCCATCCTAGATACAAGTATTTGGCACCCTAGCTGTGGATCTGCCTATGGTATTTTCTCAGTCTTTAAATATATGAGAAACTACAGTCAACTAAAATATCTTAAGAGCAACTTAAAAAAGTAGAAAAGAAAGTAGAGAAAATGATGCGTAAGAGATAAATACTGTAGCTAAAGAATCTGAAAAGAAATAAGGAGGGTGAGTAGAATAACTATAGTTAAATATATGCAATTAACAAATCAGCTACAGAAACTGTAATCTATAAATGGGAGATGCCCGTGTATAGCAGGTGCACTGGATGCGGAGTTAGAAAAAAGAGTTTGGCATGATGGCTCTGCTCCTCAGGATCAGAATGATTTTTTTAAGTCACCATAACCTGTCTAGGCTTCAGATTCCTTACTTAAAATAAAGGAGTTGGATTAGATGATCTCTCTAAAATCCCTCCATCTCTAAATCTTGTGATGCTGAGGTGTGTGATGGAGCCAACAAAATACCACATGGCAAAGTTTCCTGATCAAATAACTAATATTATGCAGAAAATAATAATTTCTTATGATGAAAATTAAACCACTTGTTTCATATAATTAAAGGAGAGACAGAGATAGACAGACAGGCAGAGAAAGATAGAGAGAGAACCACAAAGGCAGAGGGACAGAGATAGGGAAAGACAAAAAGACACAGAGACAGAGAAAGACAGAGAGGACATTTAATCTCTCTTTGAGAAAATATGAATTCTATAACTCCTTCTTTTTCCTACTGTTAAAAAAAATAAATACTATACTCTGTGTTTTAGGCACAAGTCTGCCATAAGCAATTTTATTATTAACTTTATGCTAATATTTAAGTTTTTCTAGCCTGGATGTCAAAAATGGCATAGTTCCCTCACAATCTCTACTATGTCTCTCTTCCCCAAGAAAATTTGAGGTAATGCTTATAGGAATCTTGAAAAGGGAAAAGATAATAATATGTTAAAATAAAGTTTGGGGTTAACATTCCAAAACAAGTCACTACTCATTTCCTTCCAAGAGCACTCCCCTGAAGCGATCTTCTGGAGTAATAAAAGAGACCTCCTTCCTACAATCAATATCTATAGCCTCCTTTCAGAATGACTGGGGGGGAGGGGAGGGTATCACAGTGGGAAGAGAGTGATCTAAATAAAATTAGAGCTATTTATTCAAAGTCTTGATTATTATCCTTAATTCATTTTCATAAGAAAAGCCTTTTTTTGTTCTTGACCTAGTCCACCTTCAAGCCAAAAAGTCTGGAATGGTTTTTTTAGACCAGAGAAATATTATTTACTATTTCTAGAGAAACTACAAAAGAGATTATTTAATATGCTTTCACAACTGTGATCATTTCGTGACCAATATACTAGACCTATCGGTAATTACTACTACCCACTGATCTTAGCCTTTTCTCTAGGCTTTTCTAGTTAGAAGGAATGCAGGTTTCTATCTGGTTTTCCAAATTTTACCCTAAAGAGTCAGCCAAATCTGTGCCCCACGTGGCCCTCGACCCTCCCAACAGCACTCCAGAAACAAAAACTTCAGTTTCAAGTCTCCCAAAGGTGCTCCCCACTTTCATGACTGAATGAACTTCTGACTAATTCTTCTTTTTCACTTTTCACTGCTCTGTACTCTCCTACCCCTTTGATTTCTAGCTTCAACTTGATTTTTCACACATTGTTCTTCTTCCTCTCAGGGCCTCCTACAAATATTTCTATAAAAAAAGGCATCTCTGTCTCCATCCAAATGGGGTATACTCATATGGAAAAGAGGGTACCATTGATCAGGAGCTGTGCCTTGAAACTTAATAGTTATTTAATCTTAACTATACCACTCAGTTTTTCTTAGAATTACAGTTACAAGACATTTTCTATCACATTCATCCAGTCTGAGTTCTACCAACTACTTCTTTATTGGGTGGAAGTAGAAAAAGTCTTTTCGTGAAATTATTTTCCTATAGTTTAATAAATATATTTGTAGAAATCATAGAGCATCATTTTTCCACCAACATTCAATTTCTTTGAAAATTCCTTTTCTGTTTGTTTGTTTGTTTATTGCTCCCTGGACAGAGCAAGTCATATATAGAAAACTGGTACTTACACTACCAAGGAATTATGTCCTGCCGTTTCAATCAATAGTCACCTCTAACAAATAGTTGTTCCCTTGATTGAAATAATCCATTTAGAGAGAGTCATAAGAATTCACTGTGGAGAATCATATTTCTGTGGCTTAAGCTTTGGTAGCAGTCCAGTATCATTTCCTTCAGGGCTTATAAAGGATAAATGTTTCAGAATAATATCCAAAAGCTGCTAACACCCACCTGAATAGCATAGTACCTATAATTTAGTCATAGACCCTCCTTTGCTTTTTTTTTTTAAGGGGGCAATAGGAAAGGTCAGTATTAATTCACAAATTTAGACTAAATGCTAAAATGGGAGTATATGCCAGTAAAATTCCAAATAACCAGGATTATGTTTGGAGATGATTTAATAGAAAAAACATTTAACTTGAAGTTAGTAGACTTTTCCTTAATCCTGGATATTAAACTAACTGTCTGACACAGGGAATTTGCTTCAATTCTATGATCTTCAAGTCTTCCCATCTACAAAATGAGGATGATAATAAAACTTTCACTACCTACTTCATAAGGAAAGCACTGTTGCAGAAATGTCACAGGACTAAAGGAATGTGAATTATTATTAGAAGGTTAGTTCCCAAGAAGCATAGTAACAAATTGTAGAGGCTTCCAGTTAAAACTAGACTCAGCAGTCCCACTTTAGAGCTGGCATAAATTCATGTAACCCTAGAATAACAATAACTCGCTTTTATATGACATTCTGATACTTGTGAAGTATTTTGCTCACAATAACCTTGTAAGGTAGATAATATTATTGTTCCCATTTTACAGATGAAAGAATTGAGGATAAGAAAAGTGAAGTGATTTGCTTGTGGTCTTATAGTTGGTAGGTATCAAGTTAGTACCTGAATCAGGGTCTTCACATTCTGGTTCCCAGGATCTTCCTAATATGCCATGTTATTCATGACAGTAGAAGGGTAGAAATACACATCATCTGCCAAGGGCCTGAGCATAGAGTCACCCCTAGGCAAAATTGTGTGGTAAGTGTGAGTAAACATGCTACCACCTCTTGACAGGGAGGTAATAGATTCAGGGAGCAGATTGAGACATATATTTTTGAACACAGTCAAAGCAGAAATTTGTTTTGTTTGACCATAGGTATTTGTTAACAAGGTTTTTTTCTTTTTCTTCATTTTCCATGAGGTGAGATGGGGTGGGAGTGGGATGTAAGGGAAAGAGAGAAAGTGGATTTTTGCTCATTGAAAAAAATTATGAAATAAGTGAAGTTTGTCGATGCCTTTGTGGTCTCAGATGCTCGCAACATCCCTCCTTCCTCTTGGTTACCAGATGCCCCGCACTACCATAATCTCTAGGCAGGGCTACCAAGGGCCCAAATTCCACTCCTCCCATTACAACTCTTACAATTTATCCTAAACAAAATTACTAGTTATACTAATTATAGTATACTTAGCTAGTTATACTAAGGAAATTGAACCTATCACAAAGTTGTAAAAAATAACTCACTCTATAATGTGATATATTCTATTAGCCTCTACATGTTGGTTTGCATTTTTAGAATGGTATCTTATGAGCCCAAATAAATAAATCTTCAACAAAACAATCAGAAAGTTTTAGGAAGCAGAAGCTGTGGAAATCTTCCTAATCAGCTCATAATATCACAATGTCCTGGGTAAGTCAAGCAAATCTAGTACATCCTCATGACCCTATAATTTGTCGCCTTTATAAATGTTCCTGAATACTAAGCATGTTATTCTCTTGACCAATGTTGGGTAAGTAAATGTTGTATCAAGAGTTTTAGCACTTTGGGATACCCAGAGGTATTTCTATCAACACCAAAATCTTGTGTTACTGATGTGATATAAATTATACAACAGTGAACCAAAATATTGCAATCAATGTTTAAAACATGTTTACTTCAAACTAATCTCTTTCTCTCTCTCTCTCTCTCTCATATTGGGTTAGAGTAACAGCCAATAAAATTTCACCGATTAAATCTGATTAGTGAAAAATCTGAATTATAGGAATTTTCATGGATTCCTGGCTTCATTGCCATGTGTACTCTCTCCAGCAATGTAGATAAACCACGTTTTCTCATCATATCCACATTTTTTTCATAAATAGATCTTCCTCTGATTCTTTTAATATCTTAGGATTATTGTACTCAAGTTGTCTATTTGCAATTTTAAAATAATGTTATA
This sequence comes from Vombatus ursinus, assembly GCF_900497805.2. Lineage (NCBI taxonomy): Eukaryota > Metazoa > Chordata > Mammalia > Diprotodontia > Vombatidae > Vombatus > Vombatus ursinus. Next base: position 2,463,092 of record NW_020954583.1, read on the forward strand.
TGACCAAGCCACCACCAAGTTAAATATGTCTTCAATGATGTCTTTTATTTATTCTCAAATGCAAATCATCACCCACGTCTGAATATATGCATACACAGAAATATACATATACATATATACACGTATGTGTGTATATATACCTGTTTATTCTCATTATTAATTCTAGTGGTTTTAAACATAACCTGAGTCCTAGTGTGCTTTCAGCACTCCTATGTTACCTACCTGTGAGGGACAGCCCCTTGCTATATAAAGGAACTTTAAGTAAAAGTCCTGTCAGGCCTAGATAAGCCATTCTGGTTAGATATCAAATTATACAAAATATATAGTGTGCCTTAACTTTGTGTAATACACGTGCTTGGGAAAAGCCTCTATGAATCAAATCATGTTTTGTAAGTACTTGGGGAACTTGCATGGAATCATTTTATAAAGTGAAGAACTTTTCTGTAAACTGAAGATTAACTCTGCAAATGTACATGTTTTGTAAATATACACACATACACACGTGTGAACATACACAATCTGTACTATAAACATCTCTCTAATTTAAGTCCCCTACCATCTCCATCTTCACTGGGCTTGGAATCAGGAAGACTCATCTTCCAGAGTTCAAATCCAGCCTCAGATATTTACTGGCTGTGTGAACCTGGGCAAGTCACTTAACACTGTTTGCCTCAGTTCCTCATCTGTAAAATGAACTGGAGAAAGAAATGGCAAGCCACTCCAGTATCTTTGCTTAGAAAACCCCAAAATGGGGTGATGGAGAGTTGACACAACTGAAATGACTGAACACCACCATTTCCGTATAATATTTCCTTTTACAATTTTTTTTTTTGCAAATTTTTCTTCATAACCAGAATAAAGGCTTAACTCAGTGTATGCCAGGTTGAATTCTCACAAAAATCTGAATCAGGTCCAAATCAATGAGTTTTTATCTTGTTTATTCTTTTAAAAAATACATAAAAACATTAAAGAAAAACCATGTAGTCCATCAATTTGGCTCTATTAAATCAAAAGCTTCTATCATGCAATGGCATAAAATACTCAGTAATAAGTTACCTCTTTGACAATAGATTTAAAAAAGAGAGGGAGAATGAGAACAGGGCACTATTTTCTCTCAAAAAAGTTATCAATATTACAATTTTAAAAGTTTTGTCTTTATTCACAACTTGTGATTTAGGACAAGATTCATATATAATGTATAATTAGTTTGTGGAAAATCCATGTAATCAATGTCTGAAAAAGAAAAATACATGTGTACATATGCATAAGTGAAATAACATGAATACCTAGAATGATCATTGTAGATGATTAAAAACTAGTTCGCTTCATGTTGAAAAAGTAATAATATTGCATGCCACCTGGGATGATTAAGCTCCTCTATATTTTATAATATAGAGGATCAGCTAATTTCCATCATTCATGAAAATATCACATCCAGCCCTTTTCTTATGTCACCAGTTTTTCTGATAGAAGGGCACACTGAATGCTTAGGCAGTTATAATTGAGATTTGGTTCAATAATTTTGAATTTATTGAATCAATAAGAGTTCATTTGTTCCTAAGAAAAAAAGTTGATTCCCTAAATATGGTATGGCCAGGAAACAGAATTCACTAATTTTTTAGTAATTTAATTTTACATTTCCTCCCAGGAGGAGCATCCCTTTAACATTCCCAAAGGATATATACGGTAATATCCTCCTGTGACATGACTACCTTCACCTCATGTTGAGGATTAAATTTAACCCAGCAATTTATGAATGCTGTATTGAATTTCTATAAAATTACAAGAAATAACATAGTATCTCTGTAACAATCTTTTTCTTCTGTATAATTAGCCATTACCTAGTCCAGTTCTTTGCTCCAAAATTCTTTCTTAACAAAAGACAATCAACATCATAAAATTTATAGGAATGAATATAACTGATATACATATATTTTGTGCTTTGTGGAACTTTTGACAAATTAATTTCCTTAAGAAAAGCTTACTTAATAAAAACAGAGACTATTTTTCCAACCATTTGTTAAATTCAAGAAATACCAAAAAGTTAAACTTTTTAAAAATGGTTAAGTAAGAATCATTCACTATTACGCATTGAAGTTGACAAGAAGGCAAAGTCTATAGTTTATCAGTTTTCTATCTGGTAATTTCATTTTGGGTACTTGGTATTTTCAGTTTCTAGACATTGGTTCTCTCTCCATTTACTTTGTTCCTACTTATCCTGTGGCAGATTCCAAAGTATTGTTCTGGGGACTGATTGAGAAATCCTAATTCTTCTGTGCTATCATTTTTCCAAGTACCTTTTTCAGTTAAATTAGAGAGCAACTTGTTAAACATGTACCATACATGAAGCCATGTTCTAGATGCTATAGATACAAAGATAGTTAAAAAAAAAAAAAAAAGCCTGGAGTAACTAGGTAGTCCGGTGGATAGAGCACCAGCCCTGGAGTCAGGAGGACCTGAGTTCAAATGTGACCTCAGACACTTGACACTTAACTAGTTGTGTGACCCTGGGCAAGTCACTTAACCCCATTGCCTAGCCAAAAAAAAAAAAGCCTCTGCCCTCAAAAGGCAATTTGGAACAACCTTAGAAAGGGTGAGCTTTGGTGAGGTGGGAACAGTGACTCTGAAATTAAAGATGTGCTGTTGTTGTTCAGCTGTGTCTCATTCTTCATGATTCTATTTGGGGTTTTCTTAGCAAAGATATTGGAATGATTTGTCATTTCTTTTTCTAGCTCATTTTACAGATGAGGAAACAGAGGCAAACAGAGTTAAGTGACTTGCCTAGGGTCACACAGCTAGGAAGTGTCAGAGGCCAGATTTGAACTCAGGTCTTCCTGACTCCAGGCCTAGCACTCTATCCACTGTGCCACCTAGCTGCCCCTTCTGGGATCAGAGAACTTAGGTTCAAATATTACCTCTGATGCTTACTACCTGTGTGACTTGGGCAAGTCATTTAATTTTCCTCATCTGTAAAATGAAGAGGTTAAATTAGATGGCTTCTGAGGTCCATTCCAGCTCACCAGCTGTGAACCTGTGAACTCTCCAAAGCACAGTGTCTTACACAGTAGGTGCTCAATAAGGTGATGATGATAATTTAGCAGAAAGAGCACTCATCTTAGATGCTTCTGCCTCTAAGAGAGAGATTCTTTCTTAAGACAAAAGAACTGGGTTCAGTCCTAGCTCCAGTGCCCAGTAGCAATGGAATTAACTTCAACTCACTTATCCTCTCTAAGCAGCCATTTCTTCATCTGTAAAATGAGGACAATTATATTTGCACTAGCAACTCCATTGCTTTTTAAATACCTCAACTTTAAATTCAAGCTATTATTATCTAATGGCATTTGTTCTGTAATGTGACAATTGATGTGATGTGTTCAATTCATTTTACAATTTAAAAAAATGAAGTACCTTCTGAATCAGCAAAAACTACATTATGTTTTAATACAATCTTCTTAAATTTAAATTTTTTCTTTTTATAAACTTAAATATCAATAAACATATTTCAATCTGTTTGGAATATTAGAAGATTATATATGAAACTGTGAATTTCTATTATGTATAAAAACTTAACCAGAATAGTAACAAAACTACCTTGTTTGTTTGCATCCCCTTCTGACCTCCCTTTTTCTCTCTTCTGCTTATTTTTTAATGTTTCATTGACATTCTTTCTGACTCCACAAAGAGTACAGGCCTGGTGCTCTATCCACTCTGTTATCTAGCTGCCCATGGAGTAAAAAAGACCTGAGTTTAAATCTAAGACTTAGAAATGTGACCCTGAGGGGCACCTAGCTGGTGCAGTGGATACAGCACCGGCCCTGAACTCAGAAGGACCTGAGTTCAAATCCAGTCTCAAACCAAACACTAGACACTTACTAGCTGTATGACCCTAGGCAAGTCATTTAACCCCAATTGCCTTGCAAAAAAAAAAAAAAGAAAAGAAAAATGTGACCCTGGGGAAGTTGTAACCTATGTCTGCCTCAATCCTTAACTGTAAAATGAGGGCAATAACAATACCTACCTCCCAGAGTTGTTGTAAGGATAAATGAGATAATATTTGTAAAGTGTTTAGCACTGTGCCTAACACATAGTAGGTTTTTAATAAACTTTTCCTTTTCTTTCTTCCCTCCTTCTTTCCCTTCCTCCTTCTCTTCTAAGAGGTGGGAATAATGATTTATCATCAGTCTACTGAAGCCATGATGGGTCATACATTGATCAGAGTTCTAAAGTCTTTCAAACTCATTTTTCTTTACATTAGTGGAATCAGTATATAAATGAGTGTCCTGGTTCACACTTCAGTCTACATTAGTTTACGCGCATCTTCTGAGTTTCTCTGGATCAGGTCCTTTTCATTCCATCATTTGTATACCAACTAGAAAGACTAGAAACACAAAGAAGGTTTCTGGGAGTATTACAGGAAGATCAACCTTTTTTCTAACCATTTTTGACAAGAGGCAGTGCAGAATAGTGGCCAGAGATCAGGATCAGAGTCAGGAAGACTTGGGTTTGAAGCCTGCCTTCATTAACCGTGTAATCCTGAACAAGGCACTCACCCTCTATGGACCTCAGTTTCCTCATCTATAAAACAAAGATAATAGCACCTATCTTATAAGGTGAATGTAAGGATTAAATGAGACAATGTATGTGTAGTGCATTACAAGCTTTAACATACTTCATCAATATGAGCTATTATTACTATTTTGCCACATCTTACCATAGTCCCAGACACCCCATTCTCCCTTCTTGACTTTTCTTTTCTTTCCACATGGAAAAAATATGTATATATATATATATATTCAAACTATCAAATATACTGAATTATGACTTTGATTAAGAATCCAGCTCATAAAGTTATCTCTCAGTGGCACATTAAGTGTGGCAAAGTGCATGCTGTATACCAGTGTAGTCAAACTGAACAACACTAATCATGCTTCTACTGATAATAAAGTAAGTTATTGCTGTTTGAAGAGAAATTTCGGTACACATATTTTGAAGTGATATTGCCTCACAATTACTCAACCTTATATTCTATTAAAATTATTTATTTTGCTACTTTCCAGGTTTGTGATTTTATCATGTATGTATTGCATCGTGTATTTTATCAGTATGAGTACTCAACCTTACCCCTGATGAAGATTGCAATGTGTCTGCCTTGGCAGATGGTCTTGCCATCTATTGCCAAAAACATACATCCCTTCATCGTTGGCCAGCTTCTATTGATGAGTCTACAAATCTGACTAGACTGGAATATAGAAGACAGGCATAAAGTCCATCACTAGGCCCACAATCAAAATCTTTAGTAGGATTTGACAAAACTTATACTTCTCTGGTATAGCTTTTCAGAATTCATGCCATAGTAAGGAAGGAAATGGCTCTTTAAAGGGCAGAAAAGCAGAAGCTGAACACATCCAGAATCAAAGCTATTTTCCTGAGTTAGCCATATTCACCACATCAGTTTGGAAGCTTTTTATAAATGCAACAATACTTTATTAGCAATAGTCTGCTATTCAGTTCCTAAAATGTACCCCCAACTCACCAAAAGGCTTTCACATGATTACTAGAAAATTCACAGAAGAGAGCTGATGTCAGCTGCTCACAATATTTAAGATCCATGCTTATCCTTATTCCCTTGAATTGATTCAGTTCAACTCAGCAATCACTCATTAGTAGCATACTATGAGCAAGGAATTGTGTTAATTTTAATTAACATTTCTTAGCATTTTAACAGTTGCAAAAGTCCTGGTAACCCTCCAACAAGATGATCCTAGTCTTAGGGCCCTTTACCATAAGCATGTACTTATCTGCTTCTGACATTTATTTCAACATCATCTTCATTTGGCCATCTTCATGGCTAAAACTAATCCACAGATAACTATTTTACCACTTTTAAACTGTTTTGCTTCTGAGTGATATTACACTTATGTCAGAGCTTCCCTTTCAATCCAAAGAACTTGGACACATTTTAGAACTCTTACCTTCCTAACTTATTATTTCCTCCCAAGTGGAATTTGGTAGTTTCGGTATCTGGCATTCCCCCAAGGGTAACCACTAGCTGACCTTATAAGGCTTATAAGGTTTCAAAATGTAGAACAATTTTATCACATAGTAAATGAAAGAAAAAGGAACTCATCTTGGGGTCCATAGAGTAAGGAAATCCCTCCCTCCAGTGTACTATCCTCTATATCAAAGAGCTATTTGGACCCTATAATTTATAATACTACCACAGGAGGGGGCTCTTTCTGTGCATCAGTGTTCTTTCACGAATGACCCTTTTACCATCAGTGTTTCACCGTTCTCTTGCTGCTGTTCTCCATTCCTGTCAGGGGTCTTAGGGCTTTCTTGCTCTTTTATTACCTTTAGCTCTACTTTGCTGTTCCTCAGTCTTCAGCTCTACAGAAAATGGTGTCATTCTTTAGCCAAGAATTTCACTTTAGTCTCAGCTAGCCATATTACTATTTTTTCCTTCCTCTGGCTTATTTAAACTTTCTTCTGTTGTACACTAAAGTCTGATGGTTTCTCTAAGTGCTCTTATGGAAGCAGTACGTCTCCCTCAACTGACCCTTCAGTCTTGTTATATAGTGATCATTACTCCCATCCTCAGAAACTCCAAAACATCAGTCAAGGGTCAGCCACAGGTCTAGTCTAAACATCGTCAGGGATGGAATAAAGCTAGTAGTGTCATTTCTTGGGATATTATAGCTAAATACTAAAAACTTTCATGTGCTGATTCTACCAAGCTTTCCACTTGTGATTCAGCAATACATACTACAGCAGAGAGCATCTCTAAATGCTATCGCTATCTGAGCCACCAAAGGAGCTATGGAAAGGAGGATCTCCTGACTCTTTTCAAGGGTGGACATGAGCCCCATGCAGGGTGGTACAATAGATTGTTGAGACGATAATGGCCTTTTGGATAAGAGTTGCTCACTGGTGGATGTTACTATTTTCTATAGGTGCTGACAAGTCTTACTGGTATTCATTAACCCTTAAATCAGCCTGTTCATACTTTGAGCCTTGAGATCCAGTGAGCTGTTAAAGGGAGTAGATGATTACACCATGGAATAGAGACATATCAGCTACTGAGGTTCCCAGATAATCTGGGTCATAGAAGTGGGAGGAACCCCAAAGTGTAGAAGGATGGAAACCTCTGACATGAGTGATAGTCATAAGCAATATCACTCTAAGTTAGAAGTTCTCAAACTTTTTGGCCTCTAGATGCTTTATATTTTTAAAAATTATTGAGGACAAAGGGCTGCTAGGTGGTGCAGTGAATTGAGCTCTGGCCTTGGAGTCAGGAGGACCTGAGTTCAAATCCAACCTCAGACATGTAACACTTACTAGCTGTGTGACCCTGGGCAAGTCATTTAACCCTGATTGCCTCACCAAAAAGCAAAAAAAAAAATTATTGAGGATCCCCACACAGAGAGTTTTTATTTATGAGGGTTATATCTATCAATATTTATACTATTAGAAATTAAAATGTCTTAGTATTATTATGAAAATAGTTTTGACCTCAGAGACCCCTTGAAAGGGTCTTGGGCACCCACATGGGTCACTGGACCACACTTTGAAACCCACTATACTAAACTTAAAGACATGGTCTGCAATTGTGGTAAGAAATCAAGTTTTGAAAATACTAGTAGAACTTGACACAACTATTCAAATGCAGTAATCATTCATTTACAAGGTGCAAACTTATTATGTCACATCATTCCTTGACTTTACATTAAACCCACCATCTCAAATTCTATAATGTGGATTCTCTATCATTCATTATGAAATTTAAGTATAATCTTTATGGTAGTACATCTTAAATTGCATTTAATTCTGCACACAATACTTATTGATACTTAATATGAATGCATATGATAGCACACTAACTTAAAAATTACATGCTCTGTTTTGCTAGATCAGTCAGAGAGCACAGAACATCTTTAGGGAATATCATAGGAAATTCCCCCAAGCTCAATAGCTATTTTGCTATTATGACCAAACAAGGAAATTTCACTTCCAAGTACAACCACAAACCCAGCTACTTTCCTCTGTAAACGATTGTTCCAACATATTTTGGCCTGAAATTTTCCAGCTGTGCTCAAGGGCTTTGCAGAAACACATGGAAACTATTTCTTGGGGCTTATTTTTAATTATATCCCTTGTTTCCCCATGGTTCTTTATACATTATTGCTCCCAAGGATACAGGATGCTCTAGAGACTGAATAACTTTCGTGACAATGCCACTGTACGATCATCTATGATCAAGCTCCATCATCCTAGGAGAGATGGCATCATTTGAACTTGTTCTGCTAGTTTATACAAAATAATACCTATATCATTACTGTTGTTTGTGCTTTGAACCCATCAGACATGAAATTATTTCTTTAGATGCCTATAAATATACCACACAACTAGGATCCTATAAATGTCATGCTACACCAAGATCCATATCCCTAATGACAGAATTCAATGTTATTTCTTTATATAGATTCTAATGCATACCATAATGAAATGGTAACATCCCAAACATGTGATTCCAGCAGGAGAGTCCAGTATAGCCCACAGAATAGTTGATACCTTCTAAAGCCTCCCTTTTAACTATCGATGTGACTTTAATAGTCAAAGTGCCCAGATAACTCTGAAATTGACATATTCAAGTTGAAAGCAACATTAGATATAATCTAGTCTAACCTTCTCTAACTTCTGCTCCTATTTTAACAAATGAAGTGATTAAGACCTAAGAAGATTCTATTGCAAGAGACCATCCCAGTTCCTCTAGAAGCTCCACATCATAAATAGGTCATAGGGCCTGGGACTACCAGTATTGTGTGGAGTGTTACTGTAGTTCTGTCCCAATCTCAAGGTATCTCTGTGGATCTGAATTCATTTCAAAGTACTTCCATGATTTGTAGGCATCTCGAAAAATGACAAAATGGACCTTTTCTACATTAGAATCCTGTGGTGGGACCAACACTTTTTTGATGCAACCTCTCTGACTTCCTTGATATAGCTTCCTCCCCTTTGGCAAGCTGATTGGCCTCAGCTTTCCTGATGCAGCTTCCTGGGCTGAGGACACAAAAGGTCCTAGCCTGTGTAGTCAAGGCCTCTCAGATAGGGTGAGTGCTTGACACCACACAAGTCACAATATCTGATGGCTTACTGACCAAATGCAGTTTCCAGATGGAGACAAGGAGTGCTACTGTATATCCTTGTTGCATATCTTTGCTGTGTTAGGGCAAAGCAAACTTCCTCTTTTGTTCATTGTTCAGTGACTTGCAATGCCTCATTTCATCCTAATGTTGAACCTGAATTAAGAGAGTACTGGTGCATGCCTACAATACCACCATTGTCCTTATTGACTATTCCAAAATTGACTTGGCTTCAAAGAGTAAAGGGCAGAGGTATTTGTTAGTCTCTTACGTACTGTGTCTTCCCAGATGTGTTCACCTGGTATTTACCAAAAAGAATCCACCTATTCAGTAAGTGAAATCAGTATTTCCCCAACTAACTAACAGTTTTTCATTTCCTATTGGGTTCTCTATCACAAGCAGCAATGTATGGCTGTGAGAGTTGGACTATAAGGAAAGTTGAGCATCACAGAATCAATACTTTTAAATTGTGTTGCTGGAGAAGACTTTTGAGAGTGCCTTGGATAGCAAGGAGATAAAATCAGTCAATATTTTAAAAAATTAATTTAGACTATTCATTGGAAGGTCAAATATTAAAGCAGAAGCGTAAATACTTTGGCTACATAATGAGAAGACAGGACTCACTGGAAAAGACACTGATGTGGTGAAAGATTGAAAGCAAAAAGGAAAAGAGGACTACAGAGTATAAGATGAATAAATAGTATCATAGAAACAATGAACATGAACTCCGACAGACTTCAAAAGATAGTAGAGGATAGAAAGGCCTGGCGTCCTATGGGCCATGGAGTCACGAAGAGTTGGACAGGATTGACTGAACAATAACATCACAAACAGCAACACTACTTTGAAAAAAATAAAAAATAAAAACCTAGTCTTAACAGGACATTCTTGTATGTTAGTTACACAAAATCTTTTATTTTAACAATTATTGGAAAACAGAACTCTTAAATTATCCACCAGTGTCTCAGTGTAGGTGCTTGGGTGGCAGAGGAAAAGGCTAGAGGATTTAGTTCACAGTGATTCAGAAGCAGAGAATAGGGAGGAGGGGCATGTGGTAGGCCTGAGTCTGAAAGAAGCATCAAACCTTTCACCATTGTTGTAGCTTAAGTTACAGTTAAACTGCAACATAATCTGTCTTTTAATCAGAAGTTCTAAAAGCTTGTCTTAGCTTAACGTAGGATATATTTGGAGAACTTTGGGAAAATAATTTCAGTCATTTTTGAGCAATTGGTAAATGCGAGCAATTGGTAAATAGGGCAATACCTTAATCCCTACTCCTTTACAAGCTTGGCTAGTTTTTCCTCAAAAGATATTCAAACCATTTTTGAGACCCTATTGACTTAGAAGACTAAAGGCTGAGGTTGTTGACATCACTTCCTGGAAAAAGCCATAAAGAGATTCAGGTGCTCTCTGATGCTTGGCAGACCATGATGGGCAAGTCAGGCAAAGTTGGTTCATCAAATTGACATTCTCAAGGCAGATCTTTATTGAAAATCCTTTCCCACTATAGCTAAGTGAATCTCCTTTTCTTAACTATTGAATGACCTAAATTATCAGGGGGCTGAAATGAGTCAGGCCCAGACCAAAACAGATGGTATTAAGAGAACTATCTTTTTAGGTGGAAAATATTAAAATAACTAAGATAAAAATGAGAACCAAAAGCAATCTATTTATAGCATTATTGTTCATAGTTTCATTAAGGGCAAGAATCTAAATTTTAAAATATTTACTCTTTTCTAAGTAAAATGCTATATTGTATATTTATGCATATTCCATCAATAAATATCAAAAAATACCTACAAGCTTTCACATTCAAAGAAGCTTCTACTGATGGTGTCAGCTATGAGTAAAGGTATGGCTGAAAACAGAACCACAGAATGTTACAATTTAGAAGTCAATCAAAAAAATGAGAAAGCTGAGATTTAGACAGCTTAAGACCCAGTATCACACAATGAGTTAGGGGAGGAACTAGGACTTGAACTTAGATCTTCCAAATTACTGTTCCAAATTCTTTCCACACCTTCCAACTACACACTCACTTGATTTGTAGCTGCCCCCTTCTGATTCTAGGGTTCGGTTGCCATATACATGACATTCTAGAGATCTAGTGTCAATATGGGATTGCCAACAATCACTGAAAAGACCAACTGACTCTTAGCAAAGGCATTAAGAAGCATTGTAAGAAGAGTAGCTATGGGGCAGCTAGGTGATGCAGTAGATAGAGCACTGGCCCTGGATTCAGGAGGACCTGAGTTCAAATCCAGCCTCAGACACATAACACTTACTAGCTATGTGACCCTAGGCAAGTCACTTAACTCCATTGCCTAACCAAATTAAAAAAAAAAAAAGAGTAGCCATAAAATATGCACTGCTAGGATTCATTCTCCCACAAATAGATGTAATTTCAGGTACACTTGGGGTTCATTCTTCCACAAATACATATACAAAGAATGAGTGCAAGCTTGAAGTACAATGGCATTGAGGCACACATGTAGGAAATACATGTGGCCAAAGCGATTCACAACTCCAGAACTGTAGGATCTCAAAGGCCTTTTCCTCCCTGTGTTATTTTTTGCAACTTAGTTCTTGACTCCCAGGACTAGTTTTCTCTTGAGACCATAATAGACTCTCTTTTGTTGCTAGGGCCATGGTCTTTAGGGTAGCTAGGTGGTACAGTGGATAGAGTAGGGCCTAGAGTTAGGAAGACTTGAGTTCAAATCCAGCTTCAGACACTTACTAACTGTATGACTAGGGGCAAGTCATTTGTCTCTGTTTGCCTCAGTTTTATCATCTGTAAAATGAGTTGGAGAAGGATATGGGAAACCACTCCAGTATCTTTGTGAAGAAAACCCCAAATGGGGATCACAGAGTTGAGCATGACTGAAATGACTGAACAACAATGATAACAACCATGGTCTCTGCAATTATTTCCTTCCTTAGATGACTATATTCATCTTTGGGATGTGCTTCTCTGCTCCCTCATACATACAATATTTCCTAATGAAAAGTTATTCCTCTTAAGAGCTACATGGTAAATTCAAGATGGGGGCAGAGAGAAATGATCTGTTCCTTACAAGAATGATTCCTCCTCAGGAGCTGCCTTCTCTTTCCACTGCTGGCTTGAACAGATAAATTTCTTCTTTAACAATTCCAATGTCCTTTAATGTTCACCTGGAGGAGTGGCTAATAATTATTCTTACAATGATATTACTCCTTTCCTAATTCACTCAAGGGACTTGTTGGAACCTCATAAAGGTATCATCAGGTGAAGCTGCATTTTTACAGTTAGTTTAACATTAACACTTTATCATTATTTTATTATGGGCTTTCTGGACTATGGTGGGGGGCAGAAAGGGGTTTGGTCAAAGCCCAATTTCTCTACTCATAGCTAGTTTTTCAGCCACTTCCCTCACACCTCCTAAGATGGCTTCTCTTTCTTACACTTACACTTATCCTACCTAGATGTAATGAAAACATGTTGGTCATAAAGACACTATTAGGAAGTATGGGTGGATCAAGTTCAAATCCATTATTATTACTATAAAAACAATAATATGAAATACACTACCTATGCTGGGATCTAGGTAACATCTGTAAAATCTGACAACATGTAAATCCATGTATAGCCTACCAAGAGGAGCTCATAAGTTAGGCAAGAGGCCCTCCAAACCTAAGCCTAACAACATCAAGTTCTTGCCTGCTCAGTTAATCTAGCCTTCCTTTCCTGTACTGTCATAGACTTTTAAGCTTTGCATCCCAAAAGAGAACCTGCCACCCATAGCCTATCAAGTTAAATGTGTCTATTCTGCCCAGCTTGCTTGTTTTCTAACTTATGGTTACTAGAGGTTACCTCTGGGCTCCTGTGTACTCTCTCTCTCTCTCTCTCTCTCTCTCTCTGTGTCTCTTTTTTTCTCTCTGTTTCTCTCTGTCAATCTATCTCTCTGCCTCTCTTTGTCTTGCACTTTTTCTCTCTGTGTCTCTGTCTCCTTCCATTTATCTGTATGTCTCTCTGGTTCTTTCTGCTTCTCTCTGTTTCTCTCTGTCTCTTTCCCTCTGTCTCTGTTTCTCTTTTTGCCTCTCTCACCCAGTTTGACCCTTATCTTAGTATCAAGAAATTCCTTCTTTCTCTCTTTCAAGCTGAGCATACAGTAACTTAGCAAAAATCATTATTTATGGCTATTAAAATGTATATAGAATCATTTTAGATAATATAGATATGAAAGTGAAATAGAAAAACCTAAATTCACACCCCCTAACCCCATCTCATCTGTCAATGGCTGCTTTAGCTGAAGAGGAGAGGCAAAGGGGAGAAAATAACTGGGAAGTTAGCGCTAGAAGAATCTGCCTCTCCCTAGGTGGATCTAGAAACACAGAAGATATTGTTAGCAAGGACCAAGGGTCATAGTCTACACTCCTTCTTGTGCCTAGTAGATACGAGGCAGGGTAGGTCTGTCTATCATTCCTTGGTCCTGGCCATCATTCATGCTGGCATGGCCCTCTGTTGGTCGTCCCTCATGGATTCTACAGCCGGAGAAATGAGTTTTCCTAAAGCCACTTCCCTCACACCTCCTAAGATGGCTTCTCTTTCTTCCCAAATGTCAGTTCAAGGACAAGGGCAAGACCATTAGAACTCTAGGAAAAAAAAACAAAGACAACAACATCAACAGTAGGCAGGTAACTGGTTCTGCCAAGGTTTCCCTGTTAATGCATCTGTGGGCAGGACCAAGTCTGTGTTACATATATGTATTTTTGTTGTGCAGTCATTCAGTCATGCCCAACTCTTTATGACCCCATGGACCATACTATACTGCCCAAGGGGTTTTCTTGGCAAAGATATAAAGTGGTTTGCTATTTCCTCCTCCAGTGGATTAGGTCAAACAGAGACTAAATGATTTGTCCAAGGTCACACAGTTAGTAAGTGTCTGAAGCCAGATTTAAAGGCAGGTCTTCCTGACTCCTGAGGGCAGCTAGGTGGTGCAATGAATGGAGTGCCAGGGCTAAAGTCAGGAAGACTCATCTTCCTGAATTCAAATCCGGCCTCAGATACTTAATAGCTCTGTGAGTCACTTAACCCTGTTTGCCTCAGTTTTCTCATATGTAAAATGATCTGGAGAAGAAAATGGCTAACCACTCCAGTATCGTTGCCAAGAAAATCCCAAATGGGGTCTTGGTGAGTCAGACAACTGAAAGCGACTGAACAACAACAAACTTCCTGACTTCAGGCCCAGTGCTCTATCCACTGAGCCATCTAGCTGCCACAACATATATGCATAGGTGTTACTGAAAACTAATTCTTACCAAACTGCATACACCTCAGTCCTCTGGCCAAGAAAGGATATTTGCTCCAATAGAACCTTTGAAGTCAGGATAGGGGCAGATAGAAGACAAATTGATATTCAAATATCTAGTATATAGCAAACCAACACTTTTTTATGTAAACAGTATTTTATTTTTTCCAATTACATGTAAAGACAATTTTCAACATTAATTTTTTAATAAGATTTTCTCCCTTCCTCCCTCCTTTCCCCCCTCCCCAAGATGGCAAGCAATCTGATATAGGTTACACATATGCAATCATATAAAACATTCTACATTAGTCATGTTATGAAAGAAAAACAAAACAAAAGGAAAAAAACACACAAAAAAAGTGAAAATAGTATGCTTCGATCTGCATTCATACTCCAACAGTTCTTTCTCTGGATGTGGATAGAATTTTCCATCATGAGTCTTTTGGAACTGTCTTGGATCACTGTGTTGCTGAGAAAAGCTTAGTCAATCATAGTTGATCACTGCACAATGTTGCTGTTACCGTGTACAATGTTCTCCTGAAAACCAATATTTTTTAAAAGAAAAACATCCTGTGAGCATCATTAACTTTCTTATTATTTGTTCCCTCCCCATACTATCACAGTCACTGGATATTACTTGTTTGGTGTTGCATGTTCATGTGTTTTAAAATTATTTTGCATATGTGAGTATGCATTCTCCATGAGGGTAGAGAAGCAATTACCTTTATATCTGCCCCAGCACATGATTTCATGCTTTCCTCACAGGAGGCACTTAAAACATAGCTGCTGAAAGAATACATACAACTCACAAGCAAAAAGATAATGGTTGAAAATCTTTCTCCTAGCCATTTTTTTTTCAATAAGGGATACACTGATGCTAGTATGGCAATAGAACCAACACCTGTTTTAGGTACTATATCATATCAAGCTTTTCATGTATATTGTTCTATTCCAGGGGATGTGACTCAACCCACAATACATCCAAATCAAAGTTAAACAGAAGGTCATGTTACATATAACAAGTTGCTCTTGAATTTAATATTTCCCATTTGTGGGACAATCTGAAGTCACACCAAATGACATTTCTTGTAAAATTCTGAGCAAAATGATCCATAAAAATCCACAGTTTTTTTTTTTTAAAGAGAAGTAAAGTTTTCATGCAGCTATTATCTGCAAATTGTCTATTATCTGTCCCGAGGGCAGGTTGAGAGTGGAATCAGTGTGAGAGAACTCCACAATTTCCTACTATTTTACCTTCATCTTTATGCTTCTTTTCCCATCATGTCACAGCGCTGTAACTGATGAATGTTAAAGGTGCCCAATTTCTGGATGCACATGTAGCCTATTCTATTGCATCTTTCTCCATGGATCTGAAAAGCCATCACAGACACCCTCTAATTAAGCCTTGCAAAACAGCTCTGTGATTTAGGTAAGAGCTAGATGTTAAGCCCCCAGTAAGCTTATAGAAATGTTAAACAGTTTAACTGAGGTCACTTAACCAATTCATTTGATAGGAGAGAACTGAAGCTTCCTAACTCACAGGGCCAAGAGAGAACTCAAAGCCTCTACTCGACTTAATTCACATATTGAGGATCTAATTGAAAGGGCTGCTTTTTTTTTCCCTCTTCTTTCCTCTGACCCCCCTTCCCCAGACTGAATATAATGGAAATGGCTGGAATATATTTCTACTCCCTTACTAATGCTTTTCAACCAAAATAAAATAGCTTTCAGTCATCAAATCATTTCCACAAGGTTGCTATTGAAGCACTTTATTACATGATGTAAGTGCATAAGCCCCACTAGAGTTAAATTTATTTGTACCAAATGTGAGCATCCTTTTTTTAAAACCTAATTTATTTACCCAATTAATTAATTGGGTAAGCAGAAGCTTGCAATCTTCAAAAACTATCCTTCCAGCAAAAGCATCTCCTTCAAAAATGCCACTTTCAAATTGTTTTCTAAGTGAGGAACAGTGTAGAGCTTGAAGAACAGTATCTAAATTCATTGTGTTGGATGTCGTTTCCTATTTAATAAACAAGGGACCATCACACCTGCTCAAGAGGACACAAATACCACCAGTACCCACATCCTCCAGTGAGATTCACAGACAGTGATAGAGATTTTTGTTATTTTATGTGCACCACAAACAATACTCCTTTCAGGGTAGAAAATAACTCTTCACATTAAAAATGTTTCATTGGTATTGGAAGGCCACCTATTCCTATGTTTAGGATGGGAGAAGAGACAGTTAAAAGGATCACCCTGCCCTTGAACATGAAACCTTGTTTCTAAGGATACTGGATGCACAGGAACTCTACTGTCATGTGGGAAAACCATTCCGTCTGAATAAAGAAAATGGGTGCCATGCACATTCATTAGCTTATAAAGGAAAATAGAAGCATTTCGTTATGATAAGAATTAATAAAATAGAAAAGAAAATTGGTACAGACAGTGGAAATCAAGGAGCCAATCTGGTTGGAAACTGTTATTCAGGCATTACCCAGATGAAATGGTGTTGCAATATCTCCACACTGTGGCTAGATAAGGAATTACTTATAACTTTCTGTGCTCTGCCAAAACATGTTGTATCATCTGGGTAATTCTCCAAAGGGTTTGTTCACTATTAAATGAAGCATGGTTTAAACAGTCCTTGAACATTGTCTCTACCTAGCAGACTTCATCCTAATTCAAACCTTTATTATTTTTCCACAATAGAAGGCTGAGAAACCACACAAATGTTTTGTTTCTCTTCTTTTGCCCATTATCCTCATCACTCTTTCATCACACATAGTTTCCATATTGCTATTTTTTTTATTTAACTAAAACATTTTAATATTAAAAGGTATGTGTTAGGGAAAGGATTGGGGGAAATATTGAAATAACAGATCCTCTTTTCCCAAATGAGCAATTTTTTCTACACTTAGAAAAAATATCTCGTACATGATTGAACTTGAAACAGCAGGTTGATTTGGCTTCTATTTTCTAATAGTTCATTGAGGCTTAAAAATTGACACATTTTCTCAGCAGTGGTCAAACACATTGCAAAATTCAAATAATGCCATGCTATCTTCTGAAGTAAGCAGAAGCCAGGGCTAGAATGCCCAGACTCCCCTCCTCTTGCCTGACTTGGTTTCCCATCCTCCCACTCCTATATGTGCTATTTCCTGGCCCCTCATCCCTCTCCATCCCCGCCCTCCAAGGCCACAAGGAGCTAATCTGATAAAAATGATTGGCCCAATAGGCACCATACTTCTCTGTTTCCTTCAACAAAAAAGAATTTTGGATGTGTACTGGAAGGAGCACATGTAACTTGCTGATGTCTCTCTTAATTGGATTCATTCTCTCACACTCCCTAACCCTGGTTATACTGTTAGTTCGTTTAATAATCTAGAAGAGGGGATATCCCATGGAGCATGTAGAATTGCTCTTCCTGGTTCCAGCTGGCCACATGAGAGGGTTGGGTCCTGCTTCTAGCCATATGGTGGCCTAGTGCTAGAATGACTTGACAGGTTGGTATGATAGGAAAAGCCCTGACTGATCACTTTGTTCACTCCTTGCCCCATGACAGCAGCAGGTGGCAGAGTGCCTCATCAATTAAAAGTGGAGACAACTTCTTGAGGGGAGGTCTTGCCTCAACTCTCCCATGTGACAGGGTGTAAGTGGACGCTGTATCTGATAAAGGGAGTTGAGGGGGTGAGGGAGATGCTCTTTACTCAGAACACTGCTATCAAGGTGAATGTATCTAGACTTGGCTGTGACTTTGTCAGTTTGAGAGGTCCCATTGAGAGTTTGGGTCCCATTCAGATGCAGTTGACTGGAGGCAGGTGAAACATCTGTATTACAAAGGATGGCCACCAGCAAGAATATGAGTTCAGGCCTGGCCAACTTACCAGCAGTTATGCCTCGGGACTTGTTTGGAAGGTGAAGAGCTGAGGTGAAATGTAAAATGCCTAATTAACAATCTTGCAAACTGCTTTATGTTTTCTTAGATTTAAGTATTAGCCTCTCTACAGATTTTAACAGTAGTCGTAATTTTTCTTTTTTTTTCCTTTTTCTTTCTTTCTTTTTTTTTTTTTTTTTTTTGGCTAGGCAATGGGGTTAAGTGACTTGCCCAGGGTCACACAGCTAGTAAGTGTTATGTGTCTGAGGTTGGATTTGAACTCAGATCCTCCTAAATCCAGAGCCAGTGCTCTGTCCACTGTGCCACTTAGCTGCCCCCAAGTAGTCGTAATTTTTGATCGCTGAAACCTAGTAAGTTATCTTGGGGTGTACGGGCTTAGATTTCTTTTTTATGGACCATGCCTTACACCCAATCACTCTGGCTCTCATTAATTGGCCAAAGATAGATCCCAGCCTAAGCCTCACTTGGTCATTACTTGGACCCTGATGGCTCAGTGACTACAAATAGCAATTATTTCTGTTTTGGCCAGAAACCCTGAGGGTCTTCCCCTCCCAGATTGATTTTATTTTATTTTGACTAGGTAAAAGAGACCACTCTTTGCCTCATTTTAACCTATCCTTAATCACTGAATGGGCATTGCCTCAGACAAACTGAAGCCTGGGAAAGGCCTTAGCTTAAAAAAGGTCAAGGTCTCCCACTGCATCCTGGGCCATCTCCAATCCTCCTGATCTATATCTGGCTGCTAGACCCAAATGGCTCTGGAGAAGAGAGTGAGACTGGCACCTTTGCACAGCCCTCCCTCATTTAAATCCAATTCACTTCAAGTCATGACATTTCCTTCCTGATACCATGGTCCTCTTCAAGAATGAAGGACAAACAATAACAACAACAACAACGACAATAAATTGTTACTGAATCCCGTTTTAAGTAATTAAAAAAATTGACATATCTTAAATTAAGTGTGAGTTTTCTCACAACTTTTAATTGTAAGAAAATTGGAAAACTGGTGCCCTGGAAAGAGTACTACATTTGGAGTTAAAAGAGTTGAGTCCAAATTTGGCTTTTTCCATTGTCTTTGTGAATTTGGCCAAATTTGCCCTGATGTCAGAGACTCCCTGGCTGCCTTTTCCAGCATTGGCTGCACCTTCCTTTACTTTCCTCAGCTCACTGGTCAAGAAAAGAGACTTGGTAGCCAAAAAAAAAAAAGAGGGGAAAAAAAACTATATGATACTGGGCAAGTAATTTAACCCCACTGCCTAGCCAGAAAAAACAAAAAAGAAAAAGAAAAAGAAAAGAGACTTGGAATACTCACTGCTCCCCATTGTTACTTCCAAACTATCTCCTTTTCCTCATCACTCAATAAACTCTCTTACTTTGAGGTTCATGCTATTTATATCTACCACCAAATCAAAATCCTGGTAGCTGTTGTCTACAGACTCCCAGGTCACTTCCTTTCCTTCTTCAAAGAGTTTAATACCTGGCTTATAATTTTTCTCTCCTCCCCAATTCCTACTCTCATAAGAGAGGACTTCAACATACATATTAATTCTCCCTCAAATACTCTATAACCACTCAATTCTTCAACCTACTAAGTTCTTATGACCTACTTTTCCAACCCACCTCAGCCACACAGGTGGTCATACTTTTATCTTGTCAATACCCACAAATGCATCATGTCCGTTTTAAATAATTCCAAAATCTCCTTATTCAACTATAATCTTTTCTCCTACCCCTCTACATTTTCTTAGATAACCTTACTCTTCATCCATACCATGACCTCCAATCACTTTACCCCTCAGTTCTCTTCCAATTCATCTCCCCTGCACTAGTCACTCTCTCCTCTTTCTCTATATTGACTGCCTGGTGAATTAGTTCAACTCTACACTGCCCTCCTCTCTTGAACTCCTAGCTTCCTTACTCACTCACAACAAGTGCTGACGTTGATGTTTAGAAAAAGCAATACAAGGACACTCTCAAGGTATCTCTTAGAACTTTGAAAGTGATTGTGTGACATGGGAGACACTGGCACAGGACTGCCCAGCATTGCATGCCCTCATCAGAGAAGGTGCTGTGTTCTATGAGCAAAGCAGAATTGAAGGAGCTCAAAAGAAATGCAAGCTGCATAAATTTAGAGAATCTATCCCAAATGTTCATACAGATTATCTGTGCCTGACCTATGGTAGAGCATTCTAAGCTCATACTGGTCTGATCAGCCATAGCTGATAGCCACATAGCCACTCACTATAACTTGACTCTAAAATAGTGATGTCATTTTGGTTCTCTTCAAGGATGAAGGACAACAACCAACCCCTTTATTACATTTCCAGTTATGCCCAGCCAAGCCTCAGCTTTGGATTGTCCCCACTATTCATCCCCATCACACCTACACACATCCTGCTGAACAAAAGTAGTGAAAACTATGCAACCCATTGTGACTGGGTCCACTGCAAATTTATTTTACGTTACCTCAACTGGGCCCTCACTGCTGCTAGGCTATACCTCTCTTATCATCTTGCTATCCCACTCTATATAGTGACTCTTCCAAGCCTTTCCCCACCCCCCCATCCTCAAACCTCCCATGGCTTCCTCTTTCCCCCTCTCTCAGCTGAGAAACTTGCCTCATATTTTACAGAAAAAAAATTGAGGCCATTTGCCATGAACTCCCTCTTCTCCCCTCTTCCTCATCTCCTATTACTCAGGTGCCTCCTACATTTTTCCTCCTTCACCCCGGTCTCTCATGATGAAGTAGCCATACTCCTTACTAAGGCCAATTCTCCTACTTAAAAAAAGCAGTCCCATTCCATCCCATCTCCTCCTTCTGTCATCCATTTTCTTTCATTTATTTTCAGTATTTTTATCTCTACTGGTTCATTTCCTACTGCCTAAAAATATGCCTATTTCTCTCCTATCCTGAAAAAAAAAACACTCAAGATAGGAGGGCAGTGTAGATTTGAAATGATTCACCAGGGAGTCAATATAGAGAGAAGAGGAGAGAGTGACTAGTGCAGGGGAGATGGATTAGAAGAGAACTGAGGGGTAAAGTGATTGGAGGTCATGGTGTGGATGAAGAGTAAGGTTATCTAAGAAAAGGCAGAGGGGTAGGAGAAAAGATTATAGTTGAATAAGGAGATTTTGTAATTATTGAAAATGGACATGATGCATTTGTGGGTATTGGCAAGGTCAAAGGTATGACCAACTTTGTGTGCGACTGAGATGGGTTGGAGGAGTAGGTCATAAGAAGTTAGTAGAAATTCCAAAGTTATTAAAACTTAAAAAAAAAAAAAACACTTCCATCCTTGCTAACTATTGTCCTATATCTCTTCTGCCCTTTGTAGGTAAAATCTTCAAAAAAGCTCTCTACAATAGAGAGCCATTTTATATCCTCTCAATTTCTTCTTAACCCCTTAAAATATGCCTTCAGACCTTATCATTCAACTGAAACTCCTCTTTCCAAAATTACAAATGATTTCTTAGTTGCCAAATCCAATGGCCTTTTCTCAATCTTCATTCTCTTTGATTTATGTAGTCTTCAACACTATTAATCACTCTCTTCTCCTTGATACCCTCTTCTCTCTAGCTTTTCAAGATACCATTCTCTCCTGGTTTTCCTACTACCTATCTAACTGTTTCTTCTCTGTCTTCTTTGCTGGATCTTCCTCCAGATCATGCCATCTAAATGTAGGTGTCCCTCAAGGCTCAGTCCTAGAACTATTTCTTTTTTCCCTCCCTACTATTTCACTTGGTGATCTCTTCAGCTCTCATAGACTTAATTACTATGCTGGTGATTCTGAACTCTACCTATTCAACTCAATCTCTCTGCTGACTCCCAATCTCACATCTCCAACTGCCTTTTAGACAACTCAAACTGAATGTCAGTAGACATCTTAAACTCAGTATGTCCAAAATGGAACTCATTAGCTTTCCCTCTAAATTTTCTTCTCACTTCTTACTATTTTTTTATTATTATTACTTATTACTATAGAGGGCAACACTATCTTCCCAGTTCCTCAGGCTCAAAAACTAGAAGTCATCTTGGATTCCTCACTATCTCTCACCTCTCCCCACGATATTCAATCTATTGCCAAAGGCTGCTGATTTTACTTTTGTAGCATCTCTCTAATATGACTCCTTCCTTCTGATACTGCCATCACCCTGGTACAGGTCCTTCATCACCTCACATTCTGATTATTATAATAGCGGGCTGGTGGATCTGCCTGCATTTAGTCTTTCCCTACTCCAATCCATTCTCTATTCAGCTACTAAAGTAATTTTTTTAAAACACAGGTCCAATCATGTCACCACCATCACCACCACCACCACCACCACTACCCCGCCCCCCACTCAATAAACTCCATTGGTTTCCTATTGCCTCCAAGAGCAAATACAATATAATTTTCTTGGCATTCAAAGCCCTTCGTAACCTAGCCCCTTCATACCTTTCTAGTCATCTTATACCTTACTCCCCAACATGTACTCATTGATCGAGTGACACTAGCCTCCTGACTGCTTCATAAACATAAACTCCATCTCTTGACTCCAGGCATTTTCTCTGGCTTTCCCCCATGCCTGGAATGCTTTCCCTCCACTCCAACTACTCACCTCCTTGGCTTCCTTTAATTTCCAACAAAAATCTCCTCTTCTACAAGAAGTTTTCCCAGTCCTTTCTTAATTCCAGGGCTCTCTTTCTTTTATTCATTTCCTATTTATCCTGTTGGTCCTCTTCCAGAACAAAGGACAACAACAGCAACAGCATTTATCCTGTATATAGCTTGCTTTATATATATTTGTTTCTATGTTGTCTCCCCCAATAGATTGTAAATTCCTTGAGGGCAGGGACTGTGCTTTGCCTCTTTTTGTAGCCCCAGCACTTAGCACAGTGCCTGATACATAATAAGTGCTTAATAAAGGTTTATTGATTGGTTGGTTGATATCAGAAAGTGAATAAGACATATACTAGCAGGCCAATCTCTTTTAAGTGAACATGGACCTCACCGAGGAATTCCTATAGCATTCTGGAGCTTCATGTAATCAGTACATTATCAGCTGGAAACATAAGCATCTAGTACTATTCCATGCATAGAGAATTTCATTTCTACTTGTACTTTATGCAGAACATCCACTTTGTTTCACATTTTGATTAATGTTAATAGTCAGAAGATCATTGAACAAAGTGGCTTGATCTGATCTTGTATGAACTTAAAATCTATAGGGAAGGTACCTTTAACTAGTATTTGTTCCCTCTTGTCATAGGTCTGGAAGGTCAGAATAAATTGATGACTTTATTAAGTTTATTTAAGAATAACTTAATGGCTTTATTTTGGTACAGCTTTATGCATCACTTAGTGTGTGGTCTAACTGTTGTTCCTCCTTCGTTCTTGAAGAGGACCAATGACATCAGCAAGGTGATGTCTTGACTTGCAAGTGAATTGGATTTAAGTGAGGCAAGGCTGTGCAAAGTCATCAGCCTCACTCTCTCCTCCAGAGTCATCAGAGTCCAGTAGCAAGATATAGGTCAGGATGACTAGCAATGATCCAAGATGCAGTGGGAGATCTTGACCTTTAAGTTAAGGTCTTTCCTTAAGGTCTCAGTTTGTCTGAGACAATACCCATTCTATGAACAGGTAGGCAAGAATTGAGGCAAAATGTGGCCTAGTTTGCCTTCACAAAGGAATCAATCTGAGAGGGGAAGACTCAGAGTTTCTGGCTAAAACAGAAACCATTGCTATTTACATTCCATGTGTGGCTTAGTGAGAGAGTAGGTTGATATTACTTCAAGCATTAACAATTACCATCTCATTTTTTTCCCTCCCCATCCTTCCCTTTGTGTCAGTTGGCCCATAAACAGATCTAGTTCTCTTTATTGAGATAAGTCAAATTACCTCACATTTTACTTTTTTCAATGTATTAAAATATAGCCTCACTTTTCTCCCCCTCTCTGGAGCCCAAGTTCCCTTCATTCCATAACAGTAGCCATAATTCATCCTACCTGAGGCTGTGCTCTCCCAATTGCTTAGTTATTTTTCTTTCATTAGATCAGTTCCCCCTAGCCCAGATAATCAGTAATTTCTAGAATGTCACTTCATCCCCTACCAAATAATCATCAGCAAGAGAATGGGAGAAATGTCCTTATAACTTTCCATAAGGAACTAGGTTTATAATTAAATTTAATGTCCTTGGAACTGAACTGATTCTTATCCAGCATTGCTTTTATGCACCCATGTCCACTAGCTAGATCAACTTGCTAGTTATGTTAACATACCCATATCTTTTTCCTTAGCATAATGTTATGATATTGGGCTAGAACTGTGACTATGGATCCCTGGGCATACAGGGAGTTTTCAATGAGAATATGCAAAAAACAGTATACAGCAAGCTATCTGAGAATTATCTACTTATGAAGAGGCTTAATCTTAAGAACAGGTAAGAAGACTTAGAAGCAGATTCCCCTTTCTAATGGTTAGAGCTCTCTAACAATGGAATACTTGGTCAATTATAGCATAAGCTTACCAGAAATCGATAGGTTTTCCGCATGGTGTGGGAGTCCAGACAAAAATGACTTCTAATGTCTCTCTAACTCTGGATTATATGATTTTGATGAAATGCATTATTTAGATGAGATGGAATTGTTTAATTAAAGATTTTAATTAACATAAAATTTAAAACTTCTTCCTCAAATAATAGGTACTGAAAGAATATAGATAAATATCTATTCACATGAGATAAATGTTACACATAGATCATGTCATAAAGCTAAGGGTGCACAATTCTATAGAAGAAATATTATATCAGAAATTCAGGAATCTACTATATTAAACTGAATTTTAGAGTTTAAAATAATACATCATGATAATCAGCCTGATGGAATTGTTGCATCATTAATCTCTCCTAGTCCCAGAGGTGCTGTGTAAATATATCTGAATACCAAACTATTGAAAGATATATCCTACAGTCATTGCACACATTAATATTTATAATCAGAATATGCAATAAATAATGTGACTAATTAATTGACTAGATTAAGAAAAACCATTTTGTGATTCACAGACATTGGATCCACTGATGAATAGATAACATAATTGCATTTGATCTTGTGGATCTATCATTTAAATGAATAGCCTCAGAATTTCCTCAAGGAAGTATATGAGCTTTAATATATTCCTACTGCAACAACACATATATTTCTTTCGTTTCTTTTAACTTATACCTTTAGCCTTGGTAGGAATCACTGAACTAGGAGGAGTTGCTTCCCAGTTCAGATCAGCTAGTTATAATCCAGACTATAAAGCTTATCCAAATATTTTCAACCAGAGGCAAGTCAAGTTCCCTGTCTGGTCCTCAGTTTTTCTTATCAGGTTTAATGTATAGATGGGGGGGATGGGAGTTGGTCAATTTATTTCACCCCCAACTGAGTTGACATAATATCAGAAAGTAAAGGGAAGATAACAGAGATAATGTTTTGTTTTAAAGCAAAAGGTAAAGAAGGTTTTATACTCTTTATTACTCCTTTATGAAATATGAAGATATTTTAAACCAAGACTGATGTAACTAAAAGGGCAGATTACCTTTGGCTGAAAATCAGTTATGCCTCAATAACCTTTAAAAAGCTAACTTGACAACTCTGGCAACAGAGTAGATGCAGGACATCTTTGTGGAGTTTCATTTTGTTTTGTTTTGGTTTTTTTGTTTAATTACAATTTGTTTAAAGAGACCATTAAGAGACAGGAGGAAGGAGACTACAAGGTTTATCTTGAGAAAGTGCCAGAGCCCCTTTCTTTATGGGAACTTGGCAGGGCACCGGATATATTTTTCTTGGAAATGAGGATTTTGAATGAAGAACTCCGACAGCACCAAATTCCCTAGTCGACCGTACCTGTTTGGCCCCTTTTGGAACAGAACAGACTCCCAAAACTCAGAAATGCTAAGAGGTAGAGAAGTAAAGGGCAAAAGTCAGATGGCAGAGCCCATCTGAAAAACTGAAGAGGTTAAAATCACTTGCCCACTGTCACACAGCTGGCAAATATCCAAGACAGTATTTTGAATTCAAGACTGCCTGACTCCAAGTCCAATACTCGATCCACTGTGCCACCTAGATGAAGAGCCAGCTATGGAGGTAGAATCCAGCTCCTGAAAGATGTCACCCTTTGTTTTTCCACTTTAGAAGGCAGCACTGGGAGGAGGGCAATTCTCCATCCTCCTCCCCATCATCCACAGCATTTTGTAACAGAACCACTCTACCGATAAGATATACCAAAGCCCCACCCCTCCAAAAAAAAAAAAAAAGACAGTGGAAGGAATCTCAACAGTTACATTGTCCAACCCACACATTACAGAAATTCCCACTTTAGGGGCAGCTAGGTGGCTCAGTGGATAGAACACCAGCCCTGGAGTCAGGAGGACTTGAGTTCAAACCTGGCCTCAGATACTTGACACTCAATTAGCTGTATGACCCCAGGCAAGTCACTTAACCCTGATTTCCTCACCAAAAAGCAAAGAAAAAAAAAATTCCCACTTTAACTTAGCTAACAAGTAATCACTGAGCTTCCCCCTTGAAGACCTCCAAGGAGGATACTACCACCTCTCAAAGCAACTTATTTTACTTTTTGACAGCTCCTAACTATTAGGAAATTTTTCCTAACATGAAGTCTAAATTTGTCGCTTTACAACTTCCATCCACTATTCCTGCCCTCTAAAGTCAAATGAGTTTTTTTTTCTTTCAAATGACAACCTTTCAGACCCTTAAAGACATCTGTTATGCCCCTTTGCCCCCAAATCTTCTCTTCCCTAGGCTAAACATGAACAATTCCTTCAACTGATCCTCATATGGTCCTTTCCAGGATTGTTCATGCACCTTTGGTGTCTGCCTGGCACTCACTCTCACGTGTAGCTCCAAGAAGCTACAGCATACACAACAGCCACATCACAGTAAAACCATCTCAGCAAACAAACCCAGGTGGAGGATAACTGACAGGCCATGAATCTGTTGGTGAGCTACAGGGACGTCTACCTTAAGCACATGAAGACTTCCACTGGCCGAATAGGGGAGAATGGGAACAATTTGTTCCAGCAGCCATGAAAACAGCTGAAGCAGGCACTGTGAAGTGCTTAAAGCCTGGTCAGACATTGAAGACACCAAGGTCATCCACTGTATCCTGGGCCATCAACAGCCACCTTGACTTGTCTTGCCACTGGAAGGACAATGACTCTGGAAGAGAGGGTGAGGCTGACAACTTCATGCAATTCTGCCTCAGATCCAATTCACACACAAGTCAAAACATCACCCCATTATGTGATTGGTCCTCTTTGAGATGAACAACAAACAACAACAGTATGGCATAAATTTAGGGCATTTCACTGCTGTTACACTCTTATGGATACTCTCTAGATGATCACAGTCTTTTGGAAAAATATGGGGCCCTCCAAAGGCCTCTTGATGGAAGGTGCTATCCACATCCAAAGAAAGAACCATGGAGTTTGAATGCAGATCGAAGCATACTAATTGCTATTTTTTTTCTTTTGTTGAGTTTTGTTTCCTCCTTCTGGTGGTTCCTCCTATTGGTTCTAATTCTTACTTACAACATCACTAATGTGAAAATATGTTTAATAGGAACGTATATGTATAGCTTATATCAGATTGTGCACCATCTTGGGGAGAGTGGGGGAGGGAGAGGGAGAAAAATTTTAAACTCAAAAGCCTATGGAAGTGATTGTCAATAAATCAAAATAAATTAATTAAAAAAAAGAAAAGTATGGCACCCAGAAATGCACACAATATTCCAGATAAGGCCTGATGAGAGCTGAGTACTGTGGGACTATGATCTCCTTATTCCTGAAAGCTATGCCCCTCTTAAAGCAGACTAAAATCTCAGTGTTTTTTTTTTTTGTTTTGATTATTATATCATACTGCTGACATATTGAGCTTGCATTCCACTAATATTGCCAGATCTTTTTCAGAACAACTGCTATCTATGTCTTTCCCATCTTATGCTTATGAAATTGATTTTTTTAACCCACGTACAAGACTTTACATTTAATTCTACTGAATTTCATCTTATTATACTCAGCCCAATTCTCTAACTTACCAAATTTCCTTTGAAGCCTGACTCTATCATCCAGTGTATTAGCTATTCCTCAAGCTTTATGTCATCTGCAAATTTGACAAGAATATCACCTCTGCCCTTATCCAAGTCATTGACCAAAATGTTGAATAGCCCAGGGCAAAGCACAGATCGCTGGGATACTCCCCTGGACATCTGTTATATTGACATTGAACCATTAACAGCTATTTTTTGAGTTTAGCCAGTCCAACCAGTTCTGTCCATGTGACCAAAACTGAATTCAAGGTATATACCACAGACAAAATGAAAGTATGTAGGAAGACAATTCAGAGAGTACCAGAGACAAAAATGAAGTAAGGAGGTAAACACAACTACACTGTACATAATTAGTATGATACAATACATTCCAAAGCTTCTTTGGAACACCAAGCACTTTACCAAGGTATTATTTTATTTTTTTAAAATTTTCACTTAAATATTACTGAGTAATTTTTAAAAGTAAATGTTTCATATACTAATTTTTTAAAATTTAAGTTTGTACCACTTTGATCAACATTTATGTAAGAAATTATATTTACACAAAAGAAAAAGTGGGAAAAAAAGAAAAAGAAATTATATTTATACAAAGGAGAAAAATATTTACACAAAATAAAATTTCAGAGCTATAGATCTGAACTTATAACATATGTATGTATATGTGTACATATAGATATACATACATGTCTATACACACACACATATATAATCATCTCAAAAAAGTGTCTTCTTACCACATCACTTTACAAGTAAGGAAACTGAGACTTGAGTGGTTAAGTGATTAATCCAGTGTCACTCAGGCAATGATGACATTAGGAGGTAGGTATTCCAAATCCCTATCAACACTCTTTTCATTAAAATTCTTCACTTTACTAAAAAATTCTTTACTTTCAAGAAAGACTAAGAAATATTTTAGCTGTAGTCCTGTCTTGATCACACCTAGAATCACTCAGATCATGATGCCAGGAATGTATTATTCTGTAATGAGCATGAAGGTTTAGAGTGGACTTCAGATATCTGGAGTAGATCCTGAGTATGAAGGTAAGAAAACAAATGTATTGGGGAAGGAACACAATAAAAGAGTTGGAGGTTCTGTAAAAATAGTTTATGACAAAAATAGGCCAGGAGAATCCACTAAAGACATGTTCTGTGAACTATTAGAGTCTCTTGATCATTCAAGAATTTGACAATAGTTTTTCTACATCAACCTGTTTCTGTGTTTCCATTTCAGATAAGAGTGAGGATGCCTATTCCTCCCACCTTTCCCTCCACGTTCGTATGTTTTTTTCTTATGTTGGTTGTTACTCAGCCATTTCAGTCAGCTCTGGCTCTCCATGACCCCATTTGGAGTTTTCTTGGCAGGGATACTGGAGTGGTTCACAGTTTTCTTCTCCAAGTCATTTTATAGATGAGGAGCCTGAGGCAAACTGGGTTAAGTTACTTGTTCAGGGTCACCCAGCTAACAAATGTCTGAGACCAGATTTGAACTTAGGAAGATGAATCTTCCTAACTCCAGACCTGAAACTATAAACACTGTTCCATATAGCTGCCTTTTTTTATGTACTCCAATTATAAGAAATAGCAAGTTCCATCTCTTATTCCTCTTTTCTATACCAATGTATTCTTTGTATCTTCCCTTCACTCTTCCCTCTTAAAATGTTCAAAATAGGACCCATCTTTCACTTCTGGACTCTTGACCCAGGATCTTTGTTTTCCTTATTTAACTCTCTGATGAGCCTTTAAAGACATTGTTCTGTTTTGTTTTGTTTTGTTTTTCCTTGATTTTCATCTGAACATTTCATTGTATTCTTGCCAGTGTACAAAACTGAAATCACTGAAAATTCAGAGAGGTAGATGAGAAAGTCTGACAGAAGTTGGAATTTAGATGATTAACTTGGCACTTGTTATACATAGCTTTTATGCAGCCTTCAGAATTCTCTCTCCTTTGATTAGTCAAAATTCACATCACAGAACATCACATCATGTCACAGATCCATATATGAAAACTGGATTCAAAGAAATGGAGAAGAAACCTTCTTCTATTAGAATGTTGGCAGTACATCATGATGTAGCTCCTTCCAATTGATGAAATGAATTTACCTTTCTGGGTTTCTCTAAACTCTTCCATTTGTAATTCAAAGTTCCTACTATCTGAGACAGGATTTGAACTCATGTCTTCCTGATTTTAAGTGCACTGCTCTGTCTAATTACTGCACTGCCTATCCTTTAGTCACTTATCTGCCTCTAGCATCCTGTACATGGCACAGAAAGGCATCTCACTTTCACCTCAGAACTATCATCCAAATAAATCAGCTAAAATCCATATTTTCTGACTAGCTTGGCATGAGTGGTTCATTTTCCTTCTGTTCATTTTTTTTCTATCAAGAAGTTGTGGCTGAAGGGAATACCTCCCATACGGGTACTATCACCAACTCAGGAACCCAGAACCACTAAAACTACCCTCTGTGTCTAAAAAGTCCACCTCTCAAAATCTCTTTTTAGTCATCTATGCTCAGGAAAAGAAACACAAAGTAGCAAAGGCTGATAGAAATCCAGTTTGAGGCCTAGCTAGATAGCACATTCTCTTGCTGGCACGTGCAAATTCCTGTTCCCTAGCCGCAAAACATCCAAGGGAGAGATTCAAAGAGTCCCAACAAGCTCAGAGAAAGAACTCTGAGTGGAGTCACTCCCTGTAAACTTTCTGAATCCATGGCCATCTCTTCTTTGAGGCAGTGGCAGGAGGGGATGGGAAGGGGTGATGGGACCACAACTGGTACACATGGGAGACATCAAGAAACCAATGGTTTCATATATATTTTAGCAAGTGTCCTTCCCATCAGAAGTGGTCAAGGACCATACTCAGTTTCAGGGGATATACCACAGTCTAGCAGATGAGGAACTTGGGAAGAGGGGTGAGAAGAGGGTTCCTCCTCTGATTTATCCCAATGCACTATTTAATGCTAAATTAAATTTTGTTTTCCTCCCAAACCACTTAAGACTCTGTTCTTGCATGTGAACCCCCTTGGGACACAATGAATGACAGAAAACAGAATTCCTCTCCCAGAAGCCACAGGGGAATTTCTGCCAACAGGTGTCATGAAAAGTCTATATCACAGGTTAAGAAATAGTAGCACTATTTCCCTTCAAAGTAAAAAGGAACAATATTTCCATAATGGAGACAAATTGGACAAAATTCTCCATTACCTGCCTTCATGAGTCAAATACTGAAACTGAAGGAGAAAAGAAAATAAATAGAAAATACCCAGGTTTTACTAATTTATTTCCACTAAAGTCCAGTTTCATTAGATAAATTAAGGATGACTAAAGTAAAATTAAATTTGAAACAAGCCCAATCAATGATAAGGAAGGAGAAATTGCTGTATTGTAGAATCTTTAAATATTTTTGTTCTTTTTGTCTTTTGTGGGTCAAAATACTCCCAACAACTCTCTCCCTCTCTCATATAACCCTAGAAAAATATAAACACAATTTCTCACTCATACATACACACCATTCTTGAATAATAATTACTGACTTTTTTAGTGAATGAAAGTTTCTTGTAAATTTTTGCTGCCTTCTGAAAAAAAAATTTCTTTTTTTAAAGGGTCCTGAATAGATGGAGCTCACTATGTATTTGGGGAACATTTATTTGTTGTTTTGCCTGGAATACAGTCGCTGGATATAAAAGTCAGCTTGCAATTTATTTGGTTAAAGGTTCTAGCTTTTTCCTATACACCTACCTAAGCTCCAACAAGGCATCAAGGCATCAAGGCATCAATAGCATTGTGTCCACTTTATTTCTGAGATGTCTGAAGCAGTGTAACATAAAATATATTTTAGACTAAGTTTCAGAAGAATGTTAACTCTTACAAAATGAAGAGAAAATTCTGAGAGAATGTTGGAGAGTAGGGAAGGAAATAAATTAGAAAAGTTTTCTGAATATGACAGTAACAATTTCTCATCATTCTGTTCAATCCAGGGTAGGGGAGGGTGAGGCAATGAGACATGGCCTCCATATTTGATTTAGTTCAGCTTATAAAGAGGGAGGGGAAAGGAAAGAGAAGACACATTTGTTAAGTATGTGTCAGGCATTGTACTAAGCACTTTACAAATATTTCCTAATTTAATCCTCCCAACAACCCTGGGATGTAGGTCCTATTATTATCCTCATTTCACAGTTGAGGAAACTAAGGCTAAAAAAAATTAAGTGACTTAGTGTCACATAGTTAGGAAATTTCTGAGGTTGTATTTAAAGTCTGGTCTTCCTAACTCCAGGCCCAGTAGTCCACCCAGTGTGCCACCACATTGCCTCTTCGGAAGTTGGACATGTCCTTGGAGCCAAGAACAGGAGAGGAGGTTAGCCTGAGGTATGCAGTGATGGAGATGACACAGGGGCAGAGGTTCAGAGATGAGAGGGAAGAACAGTAGACATAACAGTAGTCTCTCCATGCAGGGTCCTTGCTTTTGAGTCCATCCTCTATCTGCAATGAACAGCTAGCAAGGAGTAATTGTGGTTCTGCATAGCCCAGATGATAAAACAATGGCACCAGAAAAAATCCAGAGATTAGGACTAAAAGTTCTAGTCAACTATAGAATGGGGAACGAAGAAAAGCATACACAGAAGGAATTAATATCCAGATATTCTGAGTTGTCTCATTGACTAGATATTGACCTTCAGGTAGACTACGAATGGAAAAGAAGAGAAGTCTGCAAGGGAACAGCAGCAATCTTAGTCTAAGCATCTGAAATGTGACCCAGGAATTTCTAGTCCTTATCATTAAATGGGATCTGACGAGAGGCCACCAGCACCTCCTGTGTGGTTAAACCTACAGTTTTCGTTTTTGTTTTGTTTTGGTTTTTTTTGTTTTCCTTTTGAGGCCCTATCAAGTAGAATAGCCTTCCCATCATTGTAGTTTCAACTTCCATAAAGAGAAAGCATCTACACACAGCTACCTATCTATAAATATCAACTAATTCAAAGGTAAAATAAGTTCCTTGAGCAATTCAGGCCATGGGAAAAATCACTTTGCCTGAAATACCCAAATAATGTAGGTAAAAGTATCTGTTGGTTTTGGGGATTTGAATTTTCCCTATATCTTCAATCATACACCAACTTACCCATTTTTAGACAGAGCCTCAGTTCTAGAATCCCACCTTCAGAAATCATTTAATACCAAACACCATTCAACATGCAACACTGGATCTCTTTCTGTTGTGGAGAAGTTAGAATGCTGGAAAATAAAATTATATCAATCAGAGCAGAATCTCTTTTCTCAAGTCATAATTCTGTGGATGATTTTCAATCCTATCCTCCAGTTACTTTCCAGTGCAGCTGTTTTAACATCTGGGCTATATGGGGCCCTGATTATTCTTTGTCCTCCAGCTTCTCACTAGAATATGGGTGAAGCAGGTAGGGGCTGGACAGAGATCCTGTTTGCCATTCTGGACTGAGTAATGTTACAGAAGTATAAGCCATTGGAGTTTTAGGGAGTTTTTGCTTTTGCAGTTTGGCAAGCTGTGGGATGATCATGGGCTCAGATGGCACCGCTTCTCCCCCTCACACTGACCCTTACCCCCGCCACCTATCCCCTCATGCAGTATACTGAATAAGCATCATCTCCATTCATCTCTAGTTTGCAAAACCACAAGCAAAAATTCCTTCAACATTCAACTACTCATGTTGCTGCAATCTTTTGCTTAGCCCCCAACCTCTTTGCATGAAGGAATTCTGTACAACACCACCTCCCCACACCTATCCACTCTCAATAAAAGGTTGAATACAATTTTGGTGATGCAGAAGCTAGGGACTATTGAACCAGTTTTGGGAAAAGGAAATGGGATCCAGGGAAAGAGGTCCCCCAGTACTCTACAAGTACTGAGCATGACCTCATCAGTAATTTCTTAAGGTTCTTTTCCACTTGGATTTAAATGGCCTCATACAAAGGGCCATTTGAAGACTGAGGATATATATTGCACCTCTGACCTCAATAGTAGGGCAAAAGTGAGTATCATGTTATAGCCATTGTATGAGAGACATTTAAATAAAATAACTTTACAATCTCTAGAAGGATTTGGCCATAGAAGACTTAGTGACAAACTACCAATACTAGGGATACATCAAGGTAACCTTAAAATTTCCCAGGGAAGTTGCTCTTGTCAATGAATCAATAGACAGTCTGGTATTAGTATGTTCAGGCTATTTATTAATGGAATTCCAACTTTAAGTGGATCCAATTCTGATTCGTTCAAGATATTAGCAGAATATTGGAAATAACAAGCTGGGACCCCATACCTGCCCACTTTGACCATCCACTGAGGCAAACTAAAGCATAAAGACAAGTGGTGACTTGTGAGGGATTGTCTGATGTTGGTTACGTGCCACATGGGGGTTGTGGCAAGATGGGGCAGGGACAAGATATTAGGAAGTAACTGGAGCTTACGCTCCCGAGGCAGGGGACTGTGCCATGTGGAGTTGTGGTGAACTGGGATAGGAACAGGATACGGGGAAGTAGCCAGAGCATGTGCTCCTGAGGCAGGGGGCTGTGCCACATGGGAGTGGGACAGCAGAGAACGAGCTCCCTTTGTCTAGTCCTCTCCCTAGGTGCAGCGCTAACCCCAGATGCCTCCTTCCGGTATCTAGGCCTAGCTTCCTTTGTCACGTCCTCTCCCTTTGTGCAGCACTAACCCCAGACGCCTCCTTCCAGTATCTAGGCCTAGCTTCCTTTGTCACGTCCTCTCCCTTGGTGCAGCGCTAACCCCAGACATCCCCTTCCGGTATCTGATCCTACAATCAATCACTAGTAGGCGGGCTGAGGAGGAGGGGCTAGGAAGGTATATAAGGGGCGGTAGGGATTGGAGCTCGCTCTCTTGCTCCTGCTCTTGCTTTCCTGCTTGGCCTTGCTGTGATGGTCTCTGAATAAATTTCGAGTGCTTGCACCTCCTGATCAGCTCGTCTCTATGTTTATCCAGGTGGGCTCTGAGGGCTGGTGAGTATGACCCTGGCAGCCTGCTCCTGTTAGAAGGAGAGTGCACGGCCCGACCAGCACAGTGACTGAACAACATAAAAGCAATAGCTGTTCAATCTTTGGAGTGGATAGATAGAAATGTGAATTTGAAACTTCTCTAGTTCCAGAAGAATGAAAGAAGCAGTTGAGGTAGAAGCTCAGCAACAGAACAGGTATCTTCTCATTGCATGGGTAGGACGTGAGATACATCCGAGAAGCAACCCATAGAATTCAGCTTGCCAACTATCCCAGGAATGATCCAAGAAAATTCTTTGGTCTTTGATGAACACAAAGACAGTCTTAAGAACCCAGTCTGTTAACCTATAATGGTTAATAGCATCGTTGTATAGCCTGGAGGCAGCTAGATGGAGAGAGCACTGGGTCTGGAGTCAGAAAGTACTTTCACAAGGAGAGGGAAGGTGCATATGGTTATGTGGGTTGGATGCAATAGACAGAGAATTTCTAGACTGAGAAATGGCATGGCAGTGCAAGAAGTTTGAGTTTGAATAAATTCTTGCTTGTGACTGGGGCAAGCTGAGGGGTGAATATAGATGACAGCAAGTCAGAATGCTGTGTGAGCAGAATGTAGGGACTACTGCAGTTAAAGTCCTCTCTTGTCTCAGATGCCCACTAGTCTGGGGGAGAGGTAAGAGGTAGGTCTGATAGTACTGACCTTTACTCTCAATTTGAGAGAACATATAAGGATAGCAATATTCTGCCTTCTCTTTCTCCTTTACATTCTCCCACCAGAAGAAAGTATGTACAACTCTAAAATTTTCCAGTTCTCAAAGTTATATTTATCATTTCTATTTAATTAGTTTTCAGCTTGCTGCATAAAGGATTGATCCTAACTGGTTTTTGTTCTGTGTTCAATATTCGTGAAAAGGAGTTGCAAAAACAGAAATGGCCATGGTGACTGTCAGAGTATGAAAGGGCTATCCCTTTTCTGTATAAATCACCATTCTAGCCTGGGGCTCCTGAGCTAAATGAGACTCTTTTGGGTTATTACTGTATTTTATAAACTTTCCAAAGCAGTGCACAATATGAATATAAAGTGTCCCTTTGAAAATATCTGAGTCTAGGATAAGCAGATTTAAGTGGTGAAAAGGAAACTGGAGGAGTAAAGAACAAGAGACTTTCCCTTAGAAGCAGGTGCCTCAGAGAAGTTCATTCCCTACATTGTTCTCTGACAGACCAGCCTGCTCCTGAGTGTGGGTCAGAGTGAGATCTTAACTGAGCAACTTCATCCAGGGACCATAAAAGGGAAGAGTTGAGAAAGAAGGGCTCAGCAAGCTAAATACAGAATAAACAGAAAATAATTAATAGACTGTAGGCACTGGAAGTCAGATTGGTTGGAGAAGGCTTCTGTGGAAGGTGGGATTTTAGTTTCCTGTGAAACTAACCACTTCCAGCCCTGTACCCACATACTATAGATATCAAATACAGTACTGTGTTTAAATGGCATAACCAGAGTCTTTCAGGTAAATGGTTTAAGTCTCACATGCAAACACTGCATCATTTTAATCACTCAGATTTTTTTCCTTTGGTGCCACATCCTGCTCATCTGCCTGCACACAGATGCATTTTATCTTTTCCTCTGAGAGAAATCCAGCTAAGAAATGAAACTAAATATTGTCAATAACAAATTTCAGCTTTGTGCTACTGTTGAGCAACTGTTTCCAGCTTGACTTGTTTATAGCATGAAGGTAGATGGCCTTATTTTTATTTATTTCCCACCTGAAGTTTCCAGCTCTGCTAAGCTAACATCCAGCTGCTCTGTATCTTCTTGTGTCTTCACTTCTGTGTGCCTCGGGGGCACCATTTGTAGCAGTTTTGTCAGGCTTACCTCTTACAGACACTTTTGTGGAAGGAGGAAATCTGCTCAAACAGATGGAGTTTTCAGGAAGGACAGAAATAGTCTTTGCACTCAGGTACCTGATAGTTGTGATGGGGTGATGGGATCTGGGCCCCTAAAGGAAAAGACTATGTCTTGAAAAACAGCTCAGTCCCTGAAATTTCCTATACATTTAAGCAGCCCAGATCACTGGTGTCTCACCCAAAGCATCTGGCCCATTCCAGTCCACTTAGATACTTGACAGTCTTTTCACAGTCCCTGTTGACCCACCCCAAACTACTTTCCTTTCACTATTGTACCTGGCTCACCCCAGACAATTTGCCACTCCTTAATCCCGTCCAGATCTTTTCATTGTCCTTTTTTTGTATATAAATATCACTCTTACCTCATTAAGTTGCAGATTCACTTGGAATCTTGTCTGCTTCTATTGGCATTACAATAAACCTTGCCACTTTGAGTGGAAGAAGGTTTGAGTGGATGAATTCATTCCAGGCAGACACCTGTACCCTGACATTTCGGGGTTCCCAGCAACCCAAACCGCATCATTTGAATATGATCAGGAAAGAAGATTGCACAGAGAATTTGGATGTGTATGCACAGCTCAGAACGAATCCTAGCATAAATGGAGGTGGAAGAAGGATTTTAAAAATAAACTAATCTTTATTATGATTATGCTGGGAGAGAATTTTCTTCCTTCCTTGACTTCAATAATTCTCTCCTCAAACCACTCTAGTACGCAGCTAGGTGGTACAGTAGATAGGGCACTGGGCCTAGAGTCAGGAAGACCTGAGTTCAAATCCAGTCTCAGACACTTACTAGCTGGATGACCCTGGGCAAGTCACTTAACCTCTGTTTGTCTCGAGTTTCTTCAGCTCTAAAATGGGGATAATCACACCTACCTCTCACGGTTATTGTGAGGATGAAATGAGATAATATTTGTAAAGCTCCTTAGGCCCTGGCACACAATAG
This sequence comes from Vombatus ursinus, assembly GCF_900497805.2. Lineage (NCBI taxonomy): Eukaryota > Metazoa > Chordata > Mammalia > Diprotodontia > Vombatidae > Vombatus > Vombatus ursinus. Next base: position 2,501,338 of record NW_020954583.1, read on the forward strand.
GCACTATATAAATGCTTATTCTCTTTCTACTCTGAGCATACATAAGAAGTAAACAACTACAAAAATACAACAGATGGTCTTTTAATATCCTCAAAGTAAAATATTCCATGCCGCAATACATGTCAAGTTTAAGTAGATTGTGTGGCATTTCAAGAATTGTTCAATCATTCAGTCAAGTCCAGTTCTTCGGGACCCCATGAACAGTATGGTCCATGGGGGTTTTCTTGGCAAAGATACTAAAGTGGTTTGTCATTCCCTTCTTCAGTGGATTAAGGCAAACAGAGGTTAAGTGACTTGCCGAGAGTCACACAACTAGTAAGTGTCTGAGGTCAGATTTGAATTCAGGTCTTCCTGATTTCAGGCCCAACACTCTATTCACTAAGCCACTTGGTTGCCTCAATTATTTAAGGATTATGTGTCTCAAATTAATGTGCCTAAAATGTGTTATGAGATAATACATGTGAAAGCCCTAAGAAAGTTACAAGTTTTCTAAAATTATGGGTTAGGATGGCTCACAGATTATCATTCTCCCTCTCTTCCTCCTCTCTTTCTCTCTCTCTCCCCTTGCCTCCTTCCCTTTCTCTTTCTTCCTCCCTCCCTGTGTCTCTCTCTCTCCCTCTGTCTCTCCCTCACTTCCTCTCTCATCCATCTCTGTTGCTCTCTGTTTCTGTGACTCTCTCCCCCTCTCTGTTTCTCTCCATCTCTAACTCTGTCTCTGCTTCTGTCTCTCTGTCTTGCTCTCTGTGTCTACCTGTCTGTCTGTCTCTACGTTCTGAATGTGTTGCTCTTGGACTTTGTCAGATTGCCCATGTATTTCTGTGTTGGGAGTGTGTGGCATTTCTCTTTTCTCTTTCCACCCTCTTCCCTCAGAAGCTATGGGCACATGAAAGTGAAAAAATGTGCTTAAGATTAGACCTCAAGTCCCTGGGCTGCTTGATGTTTTATGTTTTATGACTCTTTCCTTTGTCACAGTTGACTAAACAACATTCCTGAGAGACACATATTTCCAGTCCCAGTGGCTGGTGGTATCCATGTAAGTTAGGGAGTTATTGGGTTGATGCCAGTTGCTGGGGGGGAGGAGGGGGAAAGGGTTAGGGAGCACTGACAGACGGGATGGGCCGGAGGGAGGGACTACTTCCCGCAGTTATACCACTTCTCACTTCTCAAATGAGAAGATACACCACCGCTAGGAAAAACTGCCAGGACAAACAAAAAGCTTCAAGCCATGGCTTGGTCTGCCAGAAGATCCAGACTTGTGAGATGCACAGAGTGTGCTACTTAGAGTTGTGAAAGATTTATTCCACAACTCCACAAAATGGCTTTATTTTCCAAGGAGACTTTAATTATGGCAATCAGTTATAGTTTTATGTTTTATGTATCTATTAATGTGCATTTTATGTGGTTTAGCCATTTCTTTTGTGGTAGAAAAATTAATAGCTACCTTATACTGGATAGCTACTGTTAAAATTAATTATCTCTTCTAGAAGGGATCCTGCATACATTTAATCTAGAGACCCAACACATAAGCCATATGTAAGCTTCATTGTAGAGATTTTCCTCAAAACTCCAGGGTGGGAGTATGATGAGCCAGAGAATGAAAGAAAAAAAAATCTGATTTATTTTCCTTGGGTTCTGAGTCCACCAGGACTGATTCTAGGCTCTGGCTGATCCCAGAGCATGGAGTCTTTGTTAGAGAGGAAGTCTCCCCTAGGCTGCAGGTGGGATTCATTTGAAGGAATGTAACTTCATATCTATTCAAACATCAATTAAAACACACCCTAAAATATGTAGTGTGTGATTTTAATAGGAGGTTTTCTTTCTCCCACACTGAAGTGGCTTGTAATAGAAAGCATATATATCAAAGATGAAAGTACTAAGCATATTTTTTCTTCTATCTTTTTCTCTTTTTCCTCCAGAACACGGCAAATATAGAAGTTTGTTTGTATAACTTCGTATTTGAATGGATTTTGTATTTCTTCCCCTCTCAATGGATAAGGGAAGAGTTAGGGGGGAGGGAAGGAATTGAAACTGAAAATAAAATAAAGTTGAATTTAAAAAAAAAAAGATGAAGTTAGCATAGTACCCTTAAAAAGTAGTCCAAGGTCTGAATCCCAAAAAGATCATAAAAATGGGAAAAGGACCCACATGTACAAAAATATTTACAGCAGCTCTTTGTGTGGTGGCAAAGAATTGGAAATTGAAGGGATGCCCATCAATTGGGGAATGGCTAAACAAATTGTCGTATATGATTGTGATGGAATACTATTGTGCTATAAGAAATGATGAGCAGGCAGACTTCAGAAAAATCTGGAAAGACTTGTATGGTCTGATGCTGAGTGAAGTGAGCAGAATCAGGAGAACGTTGTACACAGTAACAGCCACGTTGTGCAATGACTAATATTGATAGACTTAACCTTTCTCAGCAATACAAGGATCTAAGACATTTCCAAAATTCTCATGATGGAAAATGCTATCCACATCCAGAGAAAGAACTCTGAATGCAGATCAAAGTACACTATTTGCTCTTTTTTTTTCTTCTGTTTTGTTTTGTTTCCTCTTTCTTGTGGTTCCTCATATTGGTTCTAATTCTTCCTTACAACACGACTAATGTGAAAATATGTTTAATAGGAATGTAAATGTAGAGCCTATATCAGATTGCACACCATCTTGGGGGGGGAGGGAGAGAAAAATTTAAAACTCAAAAGCATATGGAAGTGATTGTTGAAAGCTAAAAATAAATTAATAAAAAAAAACCAACTAAAAAAAAAAAGTAGCCCAAGGCCAGTCAAAAGCCTTGGACTTCAAATTAAAGTAAGGGAGATAGACTAAGTGTGCATTTTTTAAACAATAACATGAACTTGTTCATCACTTTATAACTGTCAAGTGTTTTTGAATGTATTATACCATTCAAATATCACAATAGTGTGAAGTAAATAGACAGCCAGGGCCTGGAATCCAGGGTTTTCTTCAGCTGCACAAGTTTCCTTCCAACTTTAATATTCTTTTTTTTTTTTTTTTAAGGCAATTGGGGTTAAGTGACTTGCCCAGGGTCACACAGCTAGGAAGTGTCAAGTGTTTGGTCTGAGGTCAGATTTGAACTCAGGTCCTCCTGACTTCAGGGCCGGTGCTCTATCCACTGTGCCACCTAGCTGTCCCCCAACTTTAATATTCTATGAGTATAATTAATCAACAAACCATTTGTTGAGTGTTTGCTATGTGCTTAGAAACTTTGGCAGAATGAAAGGAAATCAAGTCATAGACAAGAATTTAAATGCAAATTCAGACTGGAGCCTAAGACACCACCAGTACTCTACATATTGAAGTTATTGATATAGCACATAGCTAAAACAAAACAAAAATATAAAAATAGTAAAAGTTATGATAATTGATGATTATATTTGTATGATCAAAGACAAGTCACTGAAGCTCTCTAAGCCTCAGTTTCATCTCTAAAATTATAATAAATTGGCCACTTATCTTACAAAATTGTTGTGAGGGTCTCAGCGTATCATATATAAATATTACTTTTTGTTGTTCTAGAACTGAAAATCCATCAATGCTTATGTCAGTTCATAAGATAATTCGAAAAGTGTGGTTGTGAGATAAGTGATCTTTGTGCAGTTCAGGCCTCATAAATAGGTGGTGACATGATATGATTTAAGTTCCTAAAAATATCGCCTGCTCTAAAAATAGCTACCTGGTATGATATCTGAAATTCCACTAATAGGGATGCATTCCTTGGGGGTGAAAAATCTTTTTCATCTTCAAGTGTTGCCTATAAAAATGCAGTTACATTTTGAACAAGCCACAATCACTCCAGGCCTCATTTTTCTCAATAGTAATATGAAGGAGTTAAGCTAAAATGAACTCTAAGGGTTCATCTAGTTCCAAAATTCTATAAATTCCAGGCAAATCTTAAGCTTTTATCAGATCACAACTCATTAGAGATTTATAGGTATCTAAAGACCAAAACTCTTAAGTTTAAGAGAGCTAGCTGCAGTGGGGTACAGAGGAGGAGTCTGGGAGGGGGGAGGGGGGAGTGAGAAGGAAAAAATATAAAAAAATACGAATATGTCACTTCACAAATACAACTAGGCATTCTACCTGGGTGCCCCCAGGTAATGAGCGGAAATGAAGCAGTTGAAAACAAACTGATTTCTGTTTGAGGTAACCTTGCTATAAGGCGTAGACTTCATATCTTTTTACTTGCTGGCTGTGTCCCCCATTACCATTCTAGAATAGTTTTGGAGCCTCAGTGTCCAGGTCTAGATCCACTGTAGCACTTGGTGATGTAGGACTGATTCCAAGTAGAAATTCACCTTATCAGCCAAAGCCACACAGCCTTCCCAGCCTCCCAGGGTGACAGCAAACCAGAATCCAACACCACTTTCCAGGTCCCAGACCCAGGCTTGAAATTAAATGTGTAATGACTCTCTTTGAGTCATTTTGCCCACCCCGCTCCTAAAAGTAATGACCTTTAGTGAGACACATGAAGAAAGGTGCTAGTAGATGTTTAACAATCAGTTGGCTCTTGGTGGGAGTGGGAGAAGTAGTTTTTTAAGTTTATTTGAATTGTTAACATTTTCTTTATCCCTTTAAATGTAACAATCAACAGAATACTAAATCTCAAGCCCTGATTCGTAGCATTTATTGATTTTTGAGATGTCATCACATGCAATCAATATTCTATCTCCCAAATCTATGTATTTGCACAGATTGTTTCTTGTGCCTGGAATACATCCCTCTCCACCTCTGCCTCCTAAAATCCCTAGTTTTCTACAAAACTTAGGTCAAATGTGACCTCCCATGTGAGAATTCCTAATTCCCTCCAGCTCTGCTACTGCCTTTCTCTAAAAATTACCTTGAATTTACTACACACACATACATACGTGTATATATATATATGTATACATGTGTATATCTATATACAACTGTAATACAGATACACATATATGCATGTACACATGCATATGTATATCTAGAGATACATATTTTAATAAAAGTGTGGGGGCAATTGAATAAATCAATTTAACCCACCCTACCTAAATTATATGACAGAATTCTGTTGCTTTGATTTGATTGGGGAGGGAGAATTAAATTAAATCAATCAAAGGCTTCACCCTAACTGTGAAAAGGTCTTGATCAATTTAGATGTCACCGTTGAACCACTGGATGAATTGGAAATGATGCTGCACAAGCAAAGTGTTTGTATTGGCTAAAGAAACTTGGTCACACCTAACAAGTTTAGGTGGGAGAGATTTGGAGTGAAGGAGCATTTGAAGAGAGAAGAAAGGAAGAACCATTTTTGGAAATGAATTACTTAGGATGGAGGAGGACAGTGCTTTGGCTTCTACCTTCTCTCCACCCCACCCTTCCACTTTGGCAACAGGAGGACATTAAGAACTTTGGAGGTCCACAGGACTTCCCATAGTTCCACTGATGACCTAGCAGAATCCCTGGAAAAGCAGTGACTGCATCACAAGTCAAGAACAGATTGGACACAGATTCATAGTCCTAAAAAAAAGAGCCCAGTAGAAAATGATACAATAACTAAAAGGGACATCTTAAGGACTCCAGCTAGAAGACTTAAGGAACTATGAGTTACCCCTGTGCTCTCTAAACCTAAGCCCACTTTCCCCTGGACTCTAGGAGTATAGTACAGGTTTTTTTAGGGGAATAGTCTATACCTCAGTTACTATACTCCCTTAGTAAATAACACCTTCTAAAAGCGAATTTTATATGGTTAACTGATAATCAATTTATAATCTTGAGGGAGGGAGCACACTAGTAAGGGCTCATGAGCTACAAAACATTAGAAATAACTCCCCCCACCTTCAACCCCACAGGGATAACACCTAGAGCCCTAAGGAGACATAGCAGCTGAGAGAAACTAATATTATACTATTTATATTAATAACTAAATGTTAATTTGTAATTCATCCTTTTTCTCCTATTTTTGTTAAGCCCGCCCCTGAAAAAGGTCAGTCTCTGAAAGGCATGACTAAATTATATGATTACTCCTAGCCCCCAAAGCACATGCTCATTAACTAGGTTCAGCAGGATCCCACCCTACTGGGAAATCTGATTTCTGTTTAGGGTATAAAGAGAATCCAGTCTGGGTGAGTTCTCTCCTTGGGGGGAAAGATTCCCTGTCCTTGATTCCTTCCCTTAGATTTATGGTAACCCAGCTCATGAAGAAGAAACCAAACCAGAGAGAACCTAATCAGGGAGCCCAGATTGCTGGAGGTGGCTGAGTCTCATGATCAAACCATGTTCTCAGCAGGAAGAGCTGAAAACTTTTAGCTCACTTCCTCATTAAATGTCCACCAAGCAGGGTTGAGTTTCACTTGTCAGGGGAGTTCCCTGCCAGAAGATAATATACCTGATTAAAGTGTTCCAGAGTTTTCCTTGGAGTCTTTGGTTACCCAGAGAAACCACTGATCATCAATTTATTGATTATTGGCTAGCCTAATTAGTAAATTGACTATTAATATTTGGAAACTCTGTCTCTTGGGGTTTTATTCGTGATATAGCCAATCTGAATAACCATGGTGCATGGGAGTTGAGTTAGTTACCCCTGAATATGTACTCTCTCTCTCTCTTCATATATATATATATATATATATATATATATATATATATATATATATA